>NW_026067928.1:3322745-3419794 GCF_014885135.2 Alexandromys fortis
CATTGAATAAATGGGACCTACTGAAACTGAGAAGCTTCTGCAAAGCAAAGGACACTGTCACTAAGACAAAAAGGCAACCCACTGACTGGGAGAAGATCTTCACCACCCCCGCAACAGACAAAGGTCTGATCTCCAAAATATATAAAGAACTCAAGAAACTAGACGTTAAAATGCTAATTAACCCAATTAAAAAATGGGGCACTGACCTGAACAGAGAATTCTCAACAGATGAAATTCAAATGGCTAAAAGACACTTAAGGATATGCTCAACCTCCTTAGCGATCAGGGAAATGCAAATCAAAACAACTTTGAGATATCATCTTACACCTGTCAGAATGGCTAAAATCAAAAACACCAATGATATCCTTTTTCTTCTTTTTTAAACTTTATCTTTTAATTTTTTTTATTATTCTTTGTCTTTATTTTTACACTACAGATACACAGCATATATATTTTAGTTTCTGGTTCTGTATTTCATAAGATTCCTGAGTATGCAAATCAAATACTAACCCTAAGCATCTAGAGATTTGGGAAGAGGTGGAAACCTACATTCTGATACAATGTGACTGTAAGTGTCATGCCACCTAAGCAATCAGCTCAGTAAGGTCAGGGGTTGGTACCAAGTCTGAATTGCTCCCTTAGCTAGACTGAATGTCAGAGGTTGGTACTGAGTCTGGATAGCTCCCTTAGACTGAATGAGAAAAGGAGCCACCGTGTAGTGAAGAGCGCACACATCCCAATAGTAGGAAGAAATCACAAAAGCGTCGTGCTTAGAGGTCAAAACAAACAAAAACCTCAAAGCTTTTGTTCCTTTTTCATCGAGACAGTGTGAGCCACTGCCAGAATAACACAATGAAGATAAAGGGATGACTACTTTGGGACATGTAGTGCGCCTTACTGACCTGAGAAGACCTGCTTCTTATATTGAAGAGGGTGGAGAGCTGAATGGGATGAAGAAATGTGATGGTTAATCTTAACGACCAACCTGATTGTATAAAGTAAAGCGCATCTCTGGGTGTGCCTGGAAGGGAATTCCCAGGAACAATAAGATCATTGTTAGATCAGGGCTTCTGACCTAATAAATACACTAACCTTAGGAGGGATTCACTATGTGGTAACGTTATTAGATGGGATGAAAAGGAGGAGGAGGGACCTATTTGGAGGAAGTAGTCACTGGAGACATGTCCTTGGGGGAATACATCTCACCTTGCCTCTTTCCTACATTCCCGTATCCCGTTTTGTCCCACCTCTGGTTTGCCATGAGGTAAACAGTTTTGTCCACTGTACCCACCTACTGCCATATTCTACCTAAGCCCCTGGGACCAAGCAACCATAGTCTGAAACCAAAAGCCCAAAATAAATCTTACTGTCTTTGGAGTCATTCCCTAGGGTATTCTGATTACAGGTACTAGCCAACACAGAAATGCAGGATAATAACTATGGAAGATCACGAACGAGGGGTTGCTGCAAAACAAGCCAGAAATCAAAACTAGAGGGAGAGAGGATTAAAGGGTCAATTTTCAAAGACAGGAGACAGTGGTGTCCGACTTGCCTTTCTCCTGGCTGTTAAATTATAGGAATAAGTAAAGACTGGTTCTCAGTGAGCCCCCAAAGCTCAGTTCAGAAAGGTTACTGAGCAAGGAGGGGTTAGTGGTAAAACAAGGAGAAAAGAGGAAGAGTAGCCTCCCGACATGCGTGGGAAAGGAGCGGTGGCTTTCGGTGAACCAAGTAAAAGCAGTGGCTTCACAAAGGCGCTGCATCACAACTTCAGGATGCTGAGAAAAGAGGGAGGACAAAGAAGCCTGGCTGAAGAGGGCGCTGTGACCTGATCGTAGAAATCGTCTACTGCTCTGTTTCTAACCAGGGGTATCAATGTCCCAGGGGGACAGACAGGTTACCGTCTGCAGAGAAGCTGTGGAGCACAGAGCTGTGAGTTTCTCTGCTTGGCCTCTTCTAGAAAGTTCTACTTGAAATCAGGATGTACCGCCCCTGCTCCTTTCCTTCTAGAAAAGCTTTTCCGTTGCTCCAGAGTTTGAATGGACCGATATGAAAAGACGAAAGTAAAAATGAATTATGGATAGCTTCATGTCTCGGTGTCAGCAAAGATTTCTTAAGCAGGGAAGAGATATGCTAATCTAAAAGGAAAAATAGTAAGTTGATTTACATTAAAATTAATACAGGTTCACAAAAAGACACCCTTAGAAGGCAAAAATTCCAGCCGGAGTTTGCAAGAAGATTCAGTTTGCAAGATGATACTAACAAAGGACAGGTGCAAAGACCTTAAGCATGGGATAGATGCATTCTTCACTGGGCCACAGACTAGTCTTTATGTGGCTGTTTCATTACTGCTTCTATTTTATTCATTTTGAGCATATTAATTTATACTTTTTCTATATCAACACTTCTGCTTAATTGTGTATCACAATGGATTGAACCTTATGTTTTTGCTTGTGAGCCTAGCCTTAAATGGGTGGGCATCTCTCCAGCTTTGGGCTAGACCTCATAAGCTATGATAAAATAATTGAGGCAGGGTCTCATGGAGCCCAGGCTGGCCTTGAACTCGTTAGATAGCTGAAGATGATCTTGAACTCTTGACCCATCTCCCTCCACCTCACAAGTGCTCGTCTGAATATTTCTTACAGGGTCCTGAACCTTTGAAGCGAATTCATCAGGACTGCAAGGCAAAGTGACCCAGCATCCTGTTTCTCCTCACCCTGATGGTCCTGAGGAGAGACAGTCTCATGCTACTCCTTGGTCCTCATCCCAGGCTGAGCTCAGACGGGTGCCTGCTTTGCAAAAAAAAAACAAAAAAAAACAAAAAAAAACAAAATGTATTTTTGAAAGTATGTTCCATGATTTCTCTTTCTATCTCCCTTTTGGGGGTATCCAGATTCCTGTGGGGATGAAATTTTGATGAATTATAATATCCCTTTATCCCCAGGATAAAAAGGAAAGATACGTCAGGAGCAAGAAGGAAAGAGGAACATTTGCTGCTAAGAAGGTTCAGGTTGCAGCTTCTCTTGCTTATTTATTGAGGTTAAAAGTTAAACTGGATTAGGACAATCATATTTTTCTGACACGTTGACTTGCTTCTTAAGAAAACACATTTAGCTTTTTTCACGGACCATTTCTGTGGAAGAGCCAGGAGCTCTGGTCATGAGCTGCAGACCAACCCCGAGGGCCCTTTTGTAACCGACCCAGCTAGCTGTGCATGTTTATTTGGCTCAGGTCCCCCTCTAGGTTACATTTTGACTGAAATATTTGTACATGGAGCAGAAGGACAGGCATTTGGGCTCATTTTTGTAAACCCCCCAGATAAAAATAGCACCAAATTTACGGGTCCAATGGCATTCTTCAAGCTGTGGCCTAGAAGGATGGCTGTATTCATCACCTACTTCTTCTCTCCCATTTCTCTCCAACCCTCTTTCTCCTGAATGCCTAACATTGGCTCATTTCACACTGAAGACTAAGAAGACATGGGTTGAGAAGCAAACTAAGAGTTGTCAGCCTTCAGCATAGAAGTTGGGGTGCTAAGCTCTGGGGTGTTAAGAAATCACTGCGCAGAAGGCTGGGCACTCCCCAGAGCTCTTCCACACAGTCTTGGGAGAGAAGACCCTCATTTGAGTTACCACCCTTTTTCTAATGCGATTTCTTTTGGGAACTGGCCAACAACATCTAATATGGTATACACTTATGATTGCATTAGAATATAGAAATATGGCTGTGTTTCTGCCCAGGGCATCAGATTTCAATCCTCTTAACTGAAAATCTGAAATTGCTCATCAGGGCATTTCCCCTTTCATAATGGGAAATTGATGGGATAAGACTTTTATTGGTTTTATAGTGATTATAAATAGTTTAGACATTATAGACTCACACAAAGGAGAAGTAAAAGTTCTACATAATCCTCTCACTGGGGTTTTATGTACAGCATTTCAGAAACTTTCTACTAGCTATGAACCATTTTTTTTGTAATCAACATTGTCTATTAAAAATATACAGTTTGAAAAAAAGTTCTACACTTATTTTTATTTATGTGTGTATGTATATTTTTGCACACATAACACATGTATGCAGTGCCCACCAAGACCCAAAGAGTGAGTCAACTGTTGTGGACCTGGAGCTCCAGGCAGATGTGAGCTCATCTGTATGAGGGCTGGGAACTGACCTTAAGGCACCTGCAGGAACAGAAAGCCTCCTGCCAACCAGGTCACACCTCCAGCTGCACACTGGCTTCACTGTATATCAATAAAACAACATCTGCAACCTGAGTGAATGAAGGATAGTCCATAGACACATACACCATATTTATTTAATTAATTTCATATTGATAGACAGCTGGGGTTCTTCCTATTTTCACAGAGCAATGAAACCTTGTTAATGAAAATATTTTATCCTACCATGTGCCCATCCCCAATTCGTATTCTACTCTTCTCTCAGAAAGCCCTTGCTGACTTAAACTCACTGACAACAAATAAAATGTACTTATATCCTTTCTATCCCCAGCATGGGCGTTACTGCTCTGAGAATCTCCCACCAGTCTACAGCCAGCCACGCTGAACCTCATAGAAGAGAATGTGGGAAGTACACTTGAACACATTAGCACAAAAGACCACTTCCTAAATGTAACTCCAGCAGCACAGACACTGAGAGAAACAATAAATGGGACATCCTGAAACTGAAACTGAAAGGCTTCTGGAAAGCAAAGGACATGGTCAACAAAACAAAATGGCAGCCTACAGAATGGGAAAAGATCTTCACATCAGACAGAGGTCTGATCTCCAAAATATTCAAAGAACTCAAGAAACTGATCATCCAAAGAATAAATAATCCAATAAAAAATGGAGTACAGACCTACACAGAGAACTCTTAACAGAGGATTCTAAAATAGCTGAAAGACACTTAAGGAAATGCTCAACATCCTTAGTCATCAGGGAAATGTAAATCATGTTTCTAATGGAAAAAAATATAATTGACTATGAGACCTCAAGAACAGTATTTTCCACAGTTAAATTTATCCAATATAGATTTTGTGTATTCTTTTCCATATGTTTGTTTCTAAGGAAGTATTTTTCTAGATTTCCTTCTGTTTTAGTCAAATCTAAACCCTTTCCTTACCGATTTCTGTCCTTGGCTGACATGCTCAGAAAGACCTTACAAACGACAGTTTGTAGATATTTAAGATAAATAGAGACAAGAGTCTATGCGCATTAAGTCACGACAAAGAGAAAATGGAGTCCAAATTGTTAGATGATTGTCAGGTAGTTTTTTGTTTGTTTGTTTTGTTCTGTTTTTCAACCACAGAACTGACAGAATTTATGCCTTTTGGGAGATTATGTATGCCGAGTCCATGAGAGACAAAATCTCCCATGATTCACGATCACTGAATGATTGTGTTTTCCTAGGAATCATTACACTTCAAAGTTTTTCTTCTAATGCCTGTCATTGATAGCCTTCTACTCTTTTATGCCTGTGTTCCATGCCAAGACACCTATTTTTGTCTTTCCTGGTAAGCAAATGATATTAAGAAGTATAGTGTTTATAGTTCTGATTAACATGATACAGTGACATCATAAGTATATCACGCTTCATAAGCTAATAATGGTTGAACTGACTAAATAATTTCTATAACTTATATAAGCTATTAAAACAAATTTAAATTGAATAATCTTTTTATACTGGCAGAAGTCATAGTCTCTGTTTCTCTTAATTCTTTGGAAGTATTGCAAATTGTGTGGGACCTACGGAGAAGAGGGAAGAAGAGAGAAGAAATAGTCTCGTCTAGACACCGGGTTTGTTCCACACAGCATCAGCATTCAAGATTTCAGAGTGAGCTAACTGGTGAATCCCACTAGAAATTCAGGCAGGGAGGGCAGAGCTTCTAATAGTTTGATTTTTAAAGTGACCTTCAAATCAACACCTCGTGTCACTGGAACATAATCTCAGCTACTAGAGAGGCCAAGAAAGACTGCAGGACCAAGGCCTATTGGTCTACAAAGACAACTCAAGGCTCATCTGGAGAGTTAGCAAAACCCTGTTTCAAAATAAAAGGCAGAAAGAATTGTGACGAAGTATCTCAGTGGCCCTGGTTCCATCTTTAGCATGAATGAATGAATACCATTTCCTTAAAACCCAAATAAGTTTCTCTTATATTCTATTTTTAGCCATTTTATTTATTTATTTAATAAAAGAAAACGAACTATCTCTTTTCATTATACATACCAATCCAAGTTCCCACTGCCTTCCCTCCTCCTATTCCCTCCACTTACCCCTTAGCCATTTTTAAAAAGAACAATACAAAAGTATTTAATGACAAATTTGACCCATTTTCCCTGTTCCCTGTTTACCCTGCCCACACATGAGGTAAACACATAAATAAAAATAGTTTCAATTAAATTTTTTACCTCGTTTTCTCTTTAATTGTTATCTTATCATCCACTAATACAATATAGACTTAAATTTTTCCTCCCTAAGCCTTCCAGAGTCTTCTCATCAAGTCAGACAGTTCGCTAAGCTTGTTGATAAAGCCCTCAATGCCTTCTGCTGCGCTGTCTCCCCTGGCTTTTCAGGAACATGTAAGTGAAAACGGTTTCTCGCGAGCAGATGTGTTTGCCGTTGAAACTGGCATGCTTTCCAAAGTGAAGAGACAGACGGATTATACCAAACATACCAGAATGGCAGGAAAGAAATGAAAGTGCTCCAGCAAACCGAGGCAGAAGGCCATCCTAAAAGGACCTTAAAATATCAGGTGGAAATATTATCATACTTGACTGTAAATGCTTTTTTTGAATGTTTGTTTAGGTTACGAGGGGAGAGGACAGATTCCAGACTCACCTCTTTACCCAGCTTTCTTTTAGTTAATTTGAGACTTCCTAGCATGGTTTATATTTTTTAAAAAACGTATCTTTTCTTGCTTTTGATAATTGTGTAACACCTACGAGCCTTGAGTTAAGAGATTTGCTGGATTAGAACATAGTTTGTATACAGGAAATATAAAAAACAGTAACAAGTAGTAAGCTAAGTACCGGGATATGAGGAAGCAGAAATAGTAAAGCTCTTTCTTAAAGGCGCTATCATTAGTCCTTATTAAAACCCTGTAATGTGCTATATTCCCATTTAACAGGAGAAACAGCTGAGGTTCATCAGCTTGATGATGGCTATGACATAGCAATAAAGCAGAATCATTCACTGTCTGAATTCCAAACCCAGACATTCACTATGAATGTTTTCTTTTGTTGAAGAGACTGGCATATTGTCTTCGTCTAATGTCTACCGTCATCTTCAATTTTCTCTGGGATGAATAAAGACCTATAATTACATCACATATCTTTTTTCCCCCACAAAAATAAATCTGTTGTTTATGTTGCCTGTGGAACAGGTTTCTTGGTCTACCTGTTACAATTATTTGTTTGAGCATTTTATCTGCATGCCTCACCAGAGTTATAGCAACCTTCTACGGCAGACATGCTAGTGATGGTATTTACTCAATCACTGTTTTGGATTTTATAATGAACTAAAACCATAATGCTTTCTTAACACAGATTGTATTCTGCTTGCTTTGCCTTTCAAGATGGCTCTCTGCCTTGGTAGCCAGTTTCAGAACCCATCTGACCCATCAGACCCGACAGTCTTAGCATCTGACTTCCCTCGGTCCTATTTAGCTAACAAGTAGTAACAGGTGCCTGACGGCACTTGAAATGTTGCCTGGGAATATACGTCTGAAGAAGGGTAAGGACACACCTAGGAGCATAAACAATGCTATTGATGATGTATAATAATGATAACTGCTCTAGAGAAACCCATGTCAGTGGTGTGAAGCCACACAGAGGGCTCAGTCTCCTATAACAGCTGTGCCCAAGAATACTGGGAATGTCAGCGTTAGAAACCAGGGCCTGTGAAGTCCATTTCCAAGAGCAATAGGCAATCCACCTTCTGCTCCAGTTAAGAGCCACTTGATCTTTGAGGCACTTGCTGTTCTCCTTTCTGAAGGCAAACGTGGAGACTAATCACCAATATTTTCTTTTCACTGTCCCAAGAAATTCTGCATGCAAGATTAATACATTGTTTACAACAGGTTTCAGGTTTTTTTTCTCTTTCCATTCTTTCTTTACTGGGTATCTCTGCCTGTTCTATTATACCCATCACTCAAAAAACAAGCAGCATAAGTTTATCATAAACATTATTATTATTATTATTATTGTTATTATTATTTTGGTTTTTCCAGACATGGTTTCTCTGTGTAGGCCTGACTGTCCAGGAACTTGCTTTGCATATCAGGCTGACCTAGAACTCACAGAGATCCACCTGCCTCTGCCTCCTGAGTGCTGGGTTTAAATGCATCGGGTTTAAATGCATCCACCACCACCACCTTGCTAACATTAATTTTTAAGCAATGTTTCTATGCAAATTCTTGCCTTGCTTCTACCTTTTTGGCTGGTGTTTTCATAATTTAACAAATTCCTTTTAGTTTTGGAACCGTCTTTGCTGACATGCTTGCTGTGTAAGCTTGAAGAAGTGAGTTCAGCCCTTCACCCATGTAAAACCTAGCTTTTTTTATGATGTAGCATATGCTGGTAATGGCAGAGTTGAGGACTGAGAGACAAGATGATCCTGGGACTGGCTTGTAGCCAGTCAAGTCAAAACAGAGAGCTCTGGGCTTCAGGGAAAGACCCTGCCTCAACTAATAAGGTAGGGAGTAACTGAGGAAGACATCTCATGTTGATTTATGTCCTCAGTACACATATGTATATTTACTTATGCGCACATTCTCACACACACTGGAATAGTAACAAAATGCACAAATGAAATAAAAATTTTAATAATAATTATTACTATTTTAATTTTTAAAATAACTAAAACATCTGGAAAATGAGCAAAATACTATAACTTTTTTCTGCTGGAACTAAATGAGGGTAAATCGTTTAGCATGACATGCCATCTCTCCCAAATATTTATATTTGAGCTAAGAGCTCAGTGATGTTTTCATCTTGTTTTCCTCACAGGTATGCCCCATACGCTGTGTCCAGAGCTCTGTTATTGTAGCTGCCAAGTCTGGGAAGATGTGTATCTGCTCTCTATTACACAACACCCAAGAATTCTTCAAAGAGACTGACTGTCATATTTTCTGGCATAATACTGCTAACCGCTCACTTTCTTTATCAACGACCTATTTTTGCTCACCCTAGTTAGTGGCCTTATTCTGTGCCTGTATAGAAGGGTCCCTGTGAAGATCACGTGGGGCCACTTACTGTTCACCTCCAGTGCTCTTTTTTGCTACCCCTCACTGCCCTGGTTTCTTCACAGACTTGGCACTTGTAAACCTTCTTTGATTTTATGAAACTCTGTCCTTGCATTCAGTTGTCTTTGTTTATTAAACAAACACAGACATGGTGAGCCCCTGCATATTTAGGCATTCTGGCAGGTATTGCATGCCAGACTGAATTCGTTTTCTTCAGCTGTCTTTGGATCATGTTACTATGTGCTCCTCTAGTGTTTAATGGCGTCTCTACAACGAAGATCAAATGGTGCCTTATGGCTTTTACTGTCAGCTTGATAGAAACTAGGATCATCAGGAAAGAGGAAGCCTCCGCTGAAGAATCACCTCCATCAGATTGGCCTGTGAGAGATTTTGCTGAGTGATGATTGATGTGGGAGGGCCCGAAGCTCAGCCCACTGTGGGCAGCACCATCCTTGGGCAGACTGGCCTGGCAGTATCAGGACGTGAACCAGAGGATAAACAAGTGAGCCGCATTCTTCAGTCCTTTCTGCTTTAATTCCTGCTTGAGCTCCTGCCCTAGCTTCCCTCAAGGATGGGGCGTGTCCTAGAAAGAAAACAGAAGCTGAAATAAACTCTTTCAATCCTTGAATTGCTTTGGGTTGGAAGGTTTTATCAAGCAACAGAAAACTAACAAGAGCCCAAAGTCTACCGTCTGTCACTCAGCACCCTTGTGTCACAATAGATCCCTACCCCCTCCATTGCTCACTTATTTGTAAGACCGGTGATTTCTAATATGCAGGGCAAAGACCTCATACTCCAAGAAGCTAAATTATTATGCTATGGAATCCATGAATATGTATGTATGTATCAGTATTAAATTAAATAAATGATACGCTTTATATATTTAAATATCTAATGTCTATATTTTTCAAATTCGTGGTATATTTAAAGACAGTTTGGAGTGATTTGATCTTCATGTGTTATAATCACTGAAGAACTATTTCAATAATTATCATGTTGAGCATGCAAAATGTTTTGCAAATTATAAGTGAACCTATAATAAGACTTTTTCCAAAAGTCTTAATTCTAAGAAAACTAGACACTACTACCCCACCTACATCCCTGTCTCTAAAACTGGGCTAAACCAGCATCACCTGAGGAAATTTTTCCCAAAGTTTTTTGTTTGGTTGGTTCGGTCAGTTGGTTTTTGTATGTTTGTTTGCTTTTGAGACAGGGTTTCTCTGTGTAGCCCCGTCTGTACCAGAACTTGTTGTGTAGTCCAGCCTCGATCTCAGAAATCTGTCTGTTTCTTCTGCCTCTGCCTCCTGAGTCCAGGGATTCAGGGCATGTGCCATCATCTTCTGGCACAAAGTTTGTGTTTTATTCTTCAGTTTGCCTTTAGTGTGTCTTTCTATTGATTTTTCTTTTTGCACTGTCTATAAGGGTAGCTGACCTATTTCTACACGTCAAAGACTGTGATTTCTTCCCCTTCTGTGTCCTGAAATACTGTTTCAGTGGTAGCACACCAAATGATACCAAACTATTGTCAAAACTGTTCAAGTTGCCATAAAGAGACTTGGCAAGATAGCTCAGGAGATAAGGCCCTTGCCACCTAGTCTAATGTCCTGATTTTAATCTCTGGAGCCCTTATGGCAGAAGAAAAGAACAGACTGCAACAAGCTGTTCTCAGACCCCTCCCCCCACACACACAATGAAGAGATAAAAATAATGATGAAAATAAAATACCACAAGGATTCAAGAAAACACATTGACAGAAAGATTGTCTTATGAATAATTGCTGACTACTAACGAAATCATAGGCATCTACATTAGAGCCAGTGGAAATGAAGTGGTAGGTTGCAAACAATTAGAAAAAATGATTATGCAAATCCATCACTGTGCTCCCCCAGAGCTTCCAGAGCTCTGGAACTTGCCCTGCTTTCGAGCTATTTTTAGCCTTTACACCTATGAACAAGAAGCTGAGATAGCTCATGTTTATTTCATGTGCAAAATTAATTTCCTCTGCTAGATGATTAATATAATGCTCCAACTATAAACAATATCAGCTGATAAACATATTTCCACGAAAAATTACCTCATGAGAGTGTGAGAAAGAGCACAGAGTTAGAACTACACTGCGATACAAATCTTATTATCATTCCCTATGGGTCAACTCTGATTTTTTTTAAAGTAACATGGTTAGGCATCTCTATTCCCTCTCTTAAAGAAGCCATGTAGAGATTTGCCGAACATGTGTTCAAAGAGGCTTCTACATGAACACACGCTGAGATCTGAAGCAGGAAGTGCTCTGTGCTGACCTTGATGTTGGAACAAGTTAAGTCAAAGAGTATCCTAAGTGATAATGACTTATAATTAAGGCCCCAAAAGTGAAATAACTTTCCATTTCTATTGAGGTAAATGGAAATATTTAATCCTCTTCTTCTACTTCTTTCTCTCACCTTATTCAAATTATATTTTATCTCATTTTTTTTCTGATAAAGTATCACAATGAGTTTAATTCATAACAGACACATCCATCCCTTGGGGAGCCTGCATTCATCCAGACTAGTCAGGACTTTCAGATCTGTTGTAGTTACAAAAGGGTGAGTCAGAGAAGAGAAAAAAAATGCACCGCAGCGTAGGATACTACTATGGCTTGAGCATTTACGTCCTGACCCCAATTTATGTTGAAATACAATTGCCGTTGGAGGTATAGGGCAACCTAGTCATATAGATGGAGAACTCAGAAGCAGGATGAGTATTCTTATGAGGGGCGTAAGAGACCAGAGTTCTTCCCTGCCCAGAGTGTGAGGCAACTACCATAGAGCATCATCTTGGAATAAGGAAGTGGGCTCCAATTAAACCCCGAATCTTACAGTGACTAAACCTCAAACCACTCGGCCTTTGAACTATGAGAAATAATTTGCTGTCCTTCATGAACTCAGTCTATAATATTTTGCTCTGGCGGCCCAAAGAGACCGAAGAGAACTCGTGTAAGTGCAGAACATAATCTTGGTGCATAAGCATCAGTCAGGGAAGGTTAGTAAAGGAATGTTCAGAAGCCAATTTCTACCTTGCCTTTTACCTGTGACTTACAAAGCTAAACTATGGCTAAGTCAGCTGTGGTTCAGGATACCACCTCTCTGCCAACGTAAAGAATAATAATTGCACTTTAACTGGAAGATTATCCCAATAATATCGGTGAAGTTTTCACAGAAAGAACAGCCTCTTCCTGTTGTCATGCTAAGGGTGTACTGAAGAAAAATCTTAAAGGCCAAATTAAAAAAAAAAAGTCCCCCCAGACATTTCCATAGTGCAGAACGTCAAAGGCCAATGCTCTTTCCACAATGGTGGGGCCGATTCAAAGTCTTTTGGATGAAGAGCTGGAAACTATCGCAGAGCTGGGAACAAACTTGAGGAAATTCTAGAAGAGAGAAGTGGGACTCCCATCAGACTGGTGGCCATGCAGATTTGGAAACTAATGCCTCATAGCCAGTGATATTAGGAAATATTCCTGAAGGTCAATTGATCCTATCATCAGACAAGCTATTTTTAAAAGTGTTTATAAAACCCTCCATATAGTCGTCCTGGGGTGGGGCTCTAATTTCCTTCTTCCTTTATCTTGGCAGGACATCCTCATAATAGGTTTCCCAGAAGGAAGTGCCAAATCCTAACATCACACAGTTACACTCAGAGCAAATAAAAAATCACTTAACATTTTCTTTTACCCAAGGACCAATGGTTATTACTTACCCATAACATTCATATAACTGCATTCAGTAGTATCATGCATTTTTAGGCACCTGACTAAATATTTTCAGGGCTCTTAGCTTTCGTAAAGCCCACACTGGAGAGAGTGAAGCTTGAATCCCAACAACGTGGTCCATTAGATGGACTTGAAATGCCACCAGGCCTTCTGAGAAAGGACAGTGTTTCACGATAAAGCTTCCTCTCTTCAGTTCCTCCAAGTCAAGTGTAGGCTGTGATTGATGATGGGCAAGACCGAGAGACCAAACATATGGCCTGCCCTGAAGTCCCCTTTGGTGTTAATCACAACTACTGAGCACATGTTCAGAGATGACCATCTCTCAGATCATCGCGACTGATAGCCATGCTTTGAACTTCCTCTCCCACAGAAAAACAAACAAGAAACAGAGCCCATCCAGAGCTATACATGTAAGGCATAGGCGGTCCAAACTTAACATCATCCACATAGCAATCACCAAACCCCAGATAACATGTTACTTAGTGCTTAACTATGATCCTAGGAAGTTACTTTGATTTTTTTCTTAGTTGGTGCGTGGGGGGAGGCCAAGGAACACCCATTCTTCTTAGGTTTCACACTGAAGCATACTCCACACGCAGTGAACCCTATAATCTAAATGGCATGCACATTTTTGGCTTTCTAGTTCTGTCTGCAGCAACAAGAAATAAGTAGAGCTGTCCTGTGCACAGAAGCTCAGTGCCATCAGCGTGTGTGTGTGCAAGGGGGAAAAAGGTGAAAGGACTATCAAGATGCTTGTTTTCTTAGTTTTTCTAAAGAAAAAAAAATGCGATCAGCGATGTGGGTTTCTTGTCTAGTCAATGTATGGTCCTCGGTTTGATTCTTAGCATTGAAAAACAACCTCCAGATTCCAGAATGTCCATGGTATTTATTATCCTTACTCCCATCAGGCTCACCCAGGAGAAACGTAATGATGGGCTAAGGAGGCGAGATGACCTCCTGTAGGTTTTATTCTATATTCCTAAAGCCCTCTGAAACCAAAGCATGAAGCATGGCATCATTAGTGGTTTCAAAGCATTGACAAGTTTCAACAGATTGGTGTAACAGTCATGGGTGGTTTTTTTTTTTTTATGACAAATCACCATTTACTGAAATCCAAGTAAACATCATCTGTTAACTTATGTCAAAACAAGGTGTTCATACGGTCCCTGATTCCTTAAGCGAATCACATTAAACTTAAACAATGCCTCCCAGGGCTTGTACAGGAACACCTGTTTTCTTAAGCAGCATGCGCTCGCTGAGAAACCAATTCAAAGTAAATAAGGAGGACACGAAACCATTTCATAACTTGTGCCAAGGTAAAACCCAAAAGCACCTCCTAATTTGAGCCAAACAAAACCAGAAATATGTGACAGGTTTGTCTACGAATGTCCTCAGTGTTGTTAATTCCAGCCATCTCTATCTGATGTCATTTGATTTTTATCTCATCTTATAGAATGTATGCTGCTGAGTTGATGCCAAAGTCTACTTTGTGAAATACTCCATACTTCATTTTTTTTAAATATTGGAAGACATTCAGACAGAAACTGCACGTTAAGTCCATTAGTGTTTATTTTTATTTTCGGCTTGTTTATTTGGAGGGTGTTTTAGCAAATGACTATGGATCCAGAAAAGGCTAAATGTTAAGACAGGCACGTTTAACCTCTAATGTGATGCGGCTTCACTTTCAAAGCAGCGCCACATCTGTGCTCCTTAAGGGACTTAGTGTGTTCAGATTGTGTGCCTACACTCTGTGAACGAAGATCTGATCACCTCTGAATTTTGCAACAGTAAAATCACCGGAAAGTCATTCCCAAGTCCTCTCTCTTGTCCTCACGCTTGTGATTCTCCTGATGCTGAGATTATAGGCAGGTACCACGTGCCCCCCATTGGTCCAGTCCTTGTAAATGTCACACAGAAAGTGGTCCTCCACACCCAGTTTATACAATCCAGGGCTTTGTACAAGCTAGGCAAATCAGTCTATGAACCAAGCCACACTCCCTAACCCTCTCTGACCATCTTCTAGATGGTTCTTTCTCCATAATTTGTGTGTGTGTGTGTGTGTGTATCTGTCTGTCTCAATGCTTTACATAGTGTTTCGAATGTGGTAGGCATGATAAAGACTTGCTAAAAGTTTTCAGCCAGTGAAAGAACTGATTGCTGTCTTCTTTCTGCAAAGGTCTGGAGACCAAACTGAATTTTAAAATCCCATAAACAGAAACACCGCACCAGCATTTTTTGTATCATCGTCTCCTAAAACTGAAAAGCATCTTCAATAGTTTAGAGATGCTCTGTGCGTTTTCATAGACTGGAAGCTTCCTTGCTCCTTCTGACCCTTTCAAAAAGGATTTAAAAATCCTTTTGGATAAAAGGATTTTTTAAAAAAAGCAAAATAATAAACTATAAATCCCAACAGGAATTCCATCAAGTCATCGAGTGGATTGGTTTTGTTTTAAGAGAACTGCTTTTGAATACACTGATGTAAGTCACCAGAAGACAAAAATACTTTTGTCCCTTACCAGTTTCCAAAGCTTGGTGGTATTGTTCATGTTCTGAGATGTGGTCTTTGTTTTTATTGGTAGAGAATGGGCTGTAGGAACAGCACCATAAAAGCCTGCAGGTGAGGGAAGAGGGAGAACCTGCAGGTATTTCAAATAAATACCTTCACCCCCAGGTTTAGTTGTTGTCAAGACAAAGGTCTTCTATCAAAGAACGTAGCAAGTTTTTCCTCTTCTTCCTCCTCCTTTCCAGCCTGGCACAGACATCTGAATTCTTCATGCTTGCGACTCCCTGTTAGGGAGGGAGTTTGTTATTGCTCTTTCTCTTGTGATTTTCATAGTTGAGAATTGTCTCTCTTGGGGGCTCTCTTGGGGGCTCTCTTGGGGGGTGGGTGGCAGAGATGGCATGGGACAGTGGGGACTGTTGCTGAGGGGTACCACAGTCAGACTGACCAGAACACTAAAACTTAATTACACCATTTAAACATATTGCCTCATGTTCAGGGAAAGATTCTAAAATGTCAGTTAGGGAATCCTTTTCTTCTTCTTTTCTACTCTCTCCTCTTCCTGCCTCCTTTCCTCGTGAAACTGGGTCTCCTCTGTACATCCCGCTGACCCCAAACTTGGCAATCCTCCTGCTTCAGCATCCTAATTGTAGGAGTCTTTTGTGTCTACCACCACACCTATCTTGGGATAAAATAAATTATCAGAAAATAAATTAACTAAAGCTTGTCAAGCCGGGCCATGGTGGCACACGCCTTTAATCCCAGCACTCGGGAGGCCGAGGCAGGCGGATCTCTGTGAGTTCGAGACCAACCTGGTCTACAGAGCTAGTTCCAGGACAGGCTCCAAAGCCACAGTGAAACCCTGTCTCGAAAAANNAAAAAAAAAAAAAAAAAAAAAAAAAAAAAAAAATTAAAGCTAGTCAATTATTTCCTGGTATTTTTTCCTGCTTTAAATACTGAAAAATATGTACTTCTTACGCTAGTAAAGTCAAAGGAACAACCTGTGTAAAGAACACTGTCCCACACTGGTTGGTGGTACACACTGGTGGCCCTACCACTTGAAGTGTAACTGAAACATCAGTATTTTTGCCTACTGATAAGTAATTTATTAAAGTTCTGCTTAATTTTTAAATCATTTGCTCTCTCTGGGCTTCAGTTGGAGTAATTTCAACTGACTGGTAGTTTAGTGACCTGTATCTTTGCATTGTTTCATGTGATCACGATACTGTTTATTAATTTTTTATTTTTGTATAAAATCATCATGTACCATGTGTTTCATGCTTACCGAAGTGTTTTACATTTGTGAAGATGGTGTGATACCTGTCTGTGTGTACATGGCATGTGTGTGCAGGTCTACTCAGAGGCCAGAAGGGGACCTTGGGTCCCTTGGAACAGACTATTTTTTTATTGATTTATTGAGCTACACATGTTTCCCTGCTCTCCTCCCCTCCAACCCTCTCCCACGGTCCTCACTCTCCCAATTGACTCAGGAGATCTTGTCTTTTTCTACTTCCCATATAGATTAGATCTATGTATGTCTCTCTTAGTGTCCTCATTGTTGTCTAGGTTCTCTGGGATTGTGATTTGTAGGTTGGTTTTCTTTGCTTTATGTTTAAAAACCACTTATGAGTGAGTACATAATTGTCTTTCTGGGTCTGCATGACCTCACTCAAAATGTTTACTAGCTCCACCCATTTTCCTGCAAATTTCAAGATGTCATTATTTTTTTTCTTCTATGTAGTACTCCGTTGTGTAAATGTACCACATTTTCCTTATCCATTCTTTGGTCGGGGGGAATTTAGGTTGTTTCTAGGTTCTGGCTATGACAAACAATGCTGCTACAAACCTAGTTGAGCACACGTCCTTGTGGCACAATTGAGCATCCTTTGTGTATATACCCAAAAGTGGTACTGCTGGGTCTTGAGGAAGGTTGTTTTCTAATTTTCTGAGAAGTCACCGTACTGATATCCAAAGGGGCTATACCAGCTTGCACTCCCACCAGCAATGCGGGAGTGTTCCCTTTACCCCTCAGCCTCCGCTGGAGCTGACTTTGCAGGCAGTTGTGAGCCAGCTGACATGGGTGCTAGGAATTGAATTGTGGTCCCCTATGGTCCCCTAGAAAAGCAGCCGTGTGCTTCCCTAAAGAGTCATCTCTCTGGTCCTGTACAGCATCAACATTAAAAAAAAAAAAAACAGAAAAACTTTATGCATTATATTTTTTTATATACTTCTTTCTCTTTTAGACTTTTCTGATCTTTTCTAAATTCTTCCATCTCTTCATTATCTTTTCCAAAGACCTTTAAATGTGTTTATTTTACAGACTTTGGCCACCTGTTTCAACACATGAAGGGCCTGTAGGACTGTTTCTGATAGAACTGACCCTCAATTATTAAAAACACCTTGTTTTTCTCACGAGTAGTACTTCTTGTAAGAGAAACTTACACTAGGATGATTCGTGATCAAACCCTTTAAAGATTATGATTCTGCATTTCCTGTAAGAAGCAACGAGGGTTTTTTTTTTAAGGTTCTTCTTAAAGCAGGCGGTTAAATTACTGTGGATTACCCTGAGCCTGTCAGTATTTAGTTTTAATTTGAGGCTCTTAGGATGAGTCTATTTCAGTTTTGATCTTTGTTCTGGGATGTGATTCCCTCTGTGAAGGTGTGGCCCTCTGGGGTTTTAGTGGAAAGTCCAAGATGTTCAAAGCCCTGTAAACTTACTGGGATTTGAATGCCAAATTCCATCTATCCCAAACCTGGACGTGTTGATCTCTCTGCAGGCTCTCCTTTCCCAAATTTGCTTTAAGTGATGTTATTGTAATCCTCCTTCCCGGTCACCATGTGGTTCGGGAGGAGCCATTACACTGAAAGCACTGGAGTCAGAGATGTGCTCTCTCTCGAGAGGGGGGACAGTTTCACCTACAGCCATTCTTCCCTCCTTAGCAAGTGCTCTGCTGCCCTGAGCCCCAACTTTGGAGGTTCTGGGAACAGAAGGACTTTTGTTCATTATCTAAGACCTGGACTTCCTAGGTCACCTAGCCTTAGAGTACCCGGAAGAGAAAAGACAAGGGATGATGCATGCCATTCAATTTCTTTCTCCAAGTCCAAGGACCACAGAACCCCGTTTTCCAGGATGATTTCTGTCCACTTTTACAACTCAGGCAGTAGTTAATGTGTCCAGAGTTCCCATGGCTGATGGCAGGGAGGTAACTCTGGTATACGTTTCTCTGCCACAACCCCAAACCATAAATGTGCATCGCCAGCATACTGGGTTCTAAATGTTTATCAGTGAGAGGCTGTGACTGTTAAATTGCTCACATAGGCTACAGCTGGCACAGGAAACCCTTCTTAGTTAGAAACCACCCTCCTTAGAGAAGCGACTCTGATCTCACCAGAAGGACAGGGACAGAAGAAAATTCTGGACAAGAAAATCATGGGACTGAAGTGGGGAGCTGCTTGAGCTCCTGAAGACCTGCCAGCACTTAGCCCCACACTCGCTAGAGCTGTCTTCTTACAGCCAGATGCTGCTTCAACAGAAGCTCCCCCAACGTTGGTAAGCGCAGAGCCAAGACTTCTAGCCCTGACCTGATCCTGCCGTGACTACAAGACTAATACTACAGAAGGGAACAAAAATCAAATAAAAACCTCAATCTTAAGAAATTTAGACATGATTTTCTCCAGAAGAGTTGATAAAACTCACCAGAAGCCAGTCATTTCTGCTGCTCCATTTCACAAGCATGGAGACCATTGGTCATGTGAAATGTGTGACCTGTCACCTTCTCATGACATGCTGTCTGGTTGGAGACTCTAGTTGTCTTTTATGAGGAAAAAATATCATTCATACAAAAGAAAAAGACAACAGTTTTTTTAAATAATCACTGTTTATCAAAGTCCAGCTGTAAGAATGCTATGCAATTTAACTAAAATAAAAATTTCTTCAGCTTTGTCTACTCATGACCCATTTTCACTCAAGATATTTTTTTCATGGCCCTGGGTGTAAGATACAAAAATGGGTATATAACCCCAAATCTACCTGCCAGTAAATCACACACATTTATTTTGAAACAGTTCTTTGATACACACACACACACACAGATGATAGATAGATAGATAGATAGATAGATAGATAGATAGATAGATAATAGATAGATCTCTCTCTATATCATATCTATATATCTATATCATATACACACACATATATACAATATATATATATAAAGAGAGAGAGAGACAGGGAGGAGAGAAAGAATAAAATGTAAAAGAATTAATTAAATCTTGGCTGAATATATGATACGTCAGCATATAGGGTATCTTCATTTCTCAGAGTTGATTGAGAATTTGATTTTATAATTGTTGATACTCAGAACACCTCTTAATATAAATATGTACTAAAAGCAAGCAGAGACGTATTTAATGTGATTTTAGAAATTGTTGGAAGCTTTGTCTTAATCCCAAGCCCAAATATGTTGGATGACTCTTTTAAAAATAAAAACTCAAGCCAGCAACTCTAACAATAATGCTTAATCAAACATTTTAACCCAAGAAATTCCAAAAATAAACAGATTGATACATGCTGAAGAATGATGGTAGGAAAGTATTCCAAGTCTCTGTTTTCTGTAATTAAATCATTATGTTTGTTTAACAGCAGAAAAAATTTGTTAAGTACAGTGAGTAAAACACATAGCGTACCATGGTTTCAAATCGATGCTGAGGTATTCCCGATGGTTTGCTTGTTACTTCCTGTTGTCTGGCTGGAGGGCATGTGCAGTGCAAGGTGTCAGTGTTGGGTAGTTAAAACCAAGGCCGTAGTGGAGTTGTGGGGTGCAACATGGGCAAGCACTGCCAGAAACATGTTGACCTAAGTATGTGTTCGATTCTGAATTAAATTTTAGTAGTTGTATGTTCAGAAACATGTCTTTCCTGTTGCCAACTCTTTCATAACTGGATTTGTTTACACAGCAGGGTAGTGACCCAGAGTATAAGAAGCTATGACCGAAAACACTAGCTTTGCTTAAAAAAAAACAAAACTATAAAATGGTGGGGATTCAGTTTCATGGCTAATAATTGCATTGGATCTGCAAGGCCCTGGGTTTGTTGCTCAGCCTTGAAAAAGGAAGGAGAAGGAAAGGGAGAGGCTGAGGGAGGAGAGAGAGGATGAGGAGGAGAAAAAGAAGGGAAGAGGAGGAGGAGGGTCTGTATTCTCAAGACAGTAGAAACGGAAAAGATGATTATATAAAAAAGACTTTTAGGAAGCTCTTTAATTCCAAAAACAGAAACTAATAGCAAAAGGGAAACCACATCCAAACATGTGGAGAAATAAAACCAAACTTAAGAACTATTGAACCCAGCTAAATTTAATGGGGAGGGAGGTGTGTTCATGGTAGCTCATACCGTTGAGTTATTAGGTTGATGCCTGTCAGGGGCGAGGGTCAAGTGTTTCGGGGAGGAGTTCAAGCCTGCCAATAAAGTCTTCCCCAAGTGTAGAAAACAGTATTCTTTAGAAATAAGCTTAATGGAAAGAGGATACTTGCTATTATAATACCATTATATATTTTACTTGGTAATAGTTTTGAAATGTTTCTTAATAAAAGGAACTAACTATACTCAGGCAACAGAGGAAGATGTGGGAGACAGATTCTACACTTATTGGAGGCTAAGTTACTATGAACATAATAGAGGTATTCATTACGTAGGAATATGAAGTGAAAGTCCTTTAGTAAGGCACAATGTCTCCTGTGTGTACTTCCTTTAGCAACCTATTTCCACTCTGATTCAGCCAGATACTTCAAAAAAGATGTTTCATGAAGTACACACTGAAGTTGACCTTTAGAGACACCTATGTTTTATATGGATGCATACAAGTAACGTTAAATCTAGACTCAGCATATAAGAGAAGTTTGGCTTAACAGATTTTCTTAAATGAACTACATCTAAACTGTTTATTCTTACAAATATAATTTTATTTTTCCTTATGACTTCATAAAGCTCCATTGCGCGCGCGCACACACACACACACACACACACACACACACACACACAATATCTTTATTCATTCATCTGTTGATGGGCATCTAGCCTGGGTTCACTTCTTGCTACTGTGTGCCTGCTTTTGGGTCTATAACCTTGAGTGCTGTATCTGGGTCATACGGAAGATCTATTTTCAGTTTTCTTTTTTTTTCTTTTTTGTTTTTTTCCTTTTGGAACCCCTATGCTGATTTCCAACACCAGTTTACATTCCCAACAGCCAGGAACTGGGTCTCTTCTTCTCCCCATCCCTTCCAGCATTTGTTGGATTCTCCATTTTATGTACTGAATTGGATAAGTTTGCCTTCCACTTACTCATTTATTCAGTCAACTTTTATGAATGGAGCATATGCAATGTGCATTGACACAGGCACTCCGGTTGTGGAGGCAAACTGAAGGATGAGCTTCTCTGTCCAAGGGACCAACTTTTTAGGGTCAGCTCCCAATCCCGTTTCTCTGCCTCTTTGAGGCCACAGCCCTGCTCCACTGCCATTTCTTCAGACGGACACACTGACTAGTCACTTCCGTCTGAAACCTCAGTTTGTCTGCCTTTTCTCCCTTGTCTTTGCTACTTCATTTTCTGCAGTATGGGAGCGATTTTCAGTGTAAGCCCTAAGCATTGGAAGCTGTTCCTTTTACACACCTGCCCATTCACAGAACCATTCTAGGCCGGTCATACCTCCTAAGTGATACTCAAACCTACGGCATGGTTGGGCATTGAGAAACATGAGCTAGAAGTGAACTTGTTTCACTTTGAGCACACCAGTGAAGATGCTGAAGAGGAGCGTCTGTCTTAAAAGTGTGTTTATTTTTATGGATATAAAATAATAGTGACCCTCATAATTTTGCTACAGTCTGCTAATTGATTGCTTTCTCTTTTCATATTATCTTCCTTGTTAAAATCAAAGAACACCATAGCTCCCTCATGAATGTTTAGTGCTGTTTCTGCTCTAAAGGAAGAATAAATAACATTAAAATAAATCCTAATGTTCTCCATCATTGGAAAATGAAATTTTGAGGTGTTTCATGGTGGTGGTGGTGGTGGTGGTGGTGGTGGTGGTGGTGTGTGTTTGTGTGTTGTTCTACGACACCAACTGAAGATAGACTCCTAAACTCAGGAGCCCATCCTACTTAGATTTCCTAGTGTTTTAGTATATCAGTGATCCACATGTAGAGTCAAGACAGATGGAGGGAGGAGGTCTGGACCCCAAAGCAGAGGAGACAGCTTATGGGTTATGAGCTTTGCTCAATTGGAACATGGTTTTTGGAATCAGTTTACCTGGTACCTACAAATCCAGTATCTCTTCATACCTCCTCTACCTTCTAGGCATATTTGTTAAATGGACTCATGTTGTGTTCATTAAGAAGATGCCACACTTAACCCATTCAGTGAATTTTCTATTACAGTAGAAGCAAAAATTTATTATGATAAAGAGAATCCTGTGTATATATATGTATGTATATATATATATATATATATATATATATATATAATCTTCACAAGGTTTACAAAAAACATTCCCTGACATAGTTGTTGTACCAGCAAAAAACTTATTAGAATGAAAAACTAGATTTCATGTTCATGCTTGGGTTTTAAAGGGAGGTCTATAAATCAAGAACAAATTCCAGAAACAACAACAACTCTTGTCTAAGTAGGACATTTATCCCCTACTGAACTGTAGCTGATGGGAGGACATTTTAATTTCTTTTTGGATCTTATTTTCACTTTTAGGTCCAGCATCTATTTTTAAAAGTCAGCTTGACTTGGTAAAGTTAGTGAAGGCAGAAGAATATGAAAGAGGAGTCGCTACTGGAAAGGCAAATGAGTGACTGGCAGAACCCTCCCATTCTTATGGTCTAATTCCAGAGCTCAGGCCTGCTTCACCCGCTTGACTGTCATGTCTGAGGCCATAGGACACGAACTAGATCTGAGGGCTGTATCGCCAGACTTTCTAATAGTTCCTTAGCAGGAGGCAATTCTTGACGTCTTTTATGACTGTTCGAAGTATTAATTCAGTGGAGTTAGGGTTAAGAATTTTAAGAACAGAATTAGGAGTTAGATAGGTAAGTACAGTAGGTCCACTGGGTTATTTGAGGTTCTTCCTCCGTGAGTCACTTTTGCGCCCCATCCGCCTACACACAGAGGCAGGTTTCCAATAGTCGCCTTAATCCCTCCCGTCGAGGCTGGGAACAATGGGCCTCATCCATTCAGGTCTGGACCCCGAAATCAACTGAGCCCAAGGGTCCCTAGCTTGTCAGTTTTGAGGGGGATCAAGATATTTAAGTCTCATTCAGGGATGATAAAGAAGGCTGTAAACTCTTGGAGCATCTTTCCCACCACGGGAACAGAGGGCTGAGAGGGAAAAAATAAACCAACTGGGAAGATGGATGACAAAGAGCAGGAGAGTGGAAAGAAAGTGGATAGATGAGTGTCACGAAAGCATTGGTGGGGGTGCTGTTGTGCAGCTTTCCTGGGATTTCTTTTCTGTGAAAGGTGACTCTGTCGAGGGAGTGCCTGTCTATGCACACGCTTAATTCTCTTATTCCCTTAGAGGTCTATGTGTCTCCCAGCATTAACAGAAACATGTATTTTCTTTTCCTTTCCATCTGCCTCAAGTTGATTTATAGTAGTCAAAGTGCAAAGTACTCATGGGCAGATGACAAGTTAATAAATTGTATTAGTAAAACATAACTAAGTACATTCGAAGCAGCCATTCTCCAGTCAATGTCCCCTTTCCTACTCAGACCGCGCACACGGATGTGTGTCTCATGTCTCAGGCTTGTCGAGGCTGCTACTCTCTGCCTCCAAACCAATATACTCTGGAAGAAACTTAAATGTTCCAGAAAGTCATCAGAACTTTGTAGAGTCCTTTCCGACTTCCTCTTACCTCTGCATTGAGATGATTTCTGGTCTGAAGATGCTGCCTTACACTCATTTAAAATTGCCTTTTTTGCTTTTACTTGTTCTGGAGAGACTGTGAGTTATTTGCCACAGAGGACATGACATTCTACTCCATGTTTTTCCAATTTTATTTTAAATAATCCTCAAACCATGTATTTCATACCTCTGCTGCCCTGCAGATATATGGGAGCTGTCTTTAGCACATCCTGAGTCATGAAAATCCCAACTTTGTGACATGAGAAGCAAATACTTGGAAACTCCAACTCAAGTAAGAGTTGACAGTGGTGACACCTAGGAAGATAAGTATTCACCGTGGGACGTGCAACTCTGATGCATTTCCTCACCGAGATTTCCATTTCTAGATAAGTAGTGTCCGAGTTCTAACACAAGTTCTTTTATGGGTACTGTATCCAGGTGTGTGGCCACAGAGGCCCTTCCTTTTCAACAGAATGTAGTGAAGAGCTCTGGTAAAGCTTCGCTCCCCAACTCGACTCACCAAGAGACATGCTAGAGGATAAGCTTGGCCAGAAGAACACATGCCTGCAGAGAACACAGCCTCCTAGCTCTCCAAGGTTCCCAAAAAGAACACTCCGAAATGTATTACATTCTATTATACCATCTACTGTGAGTCATTAATAAAAGCATCCCTTTCTCAAGCTAAATCTGTTGAATGATAGGTATGCTCAAAAACATTTTAAAAGTCATTGACAACGAGGGGGGCTCTGTAAACCCTGCCTAAGAGACAAGTCTAGTCAACCAGATGCATGCCAGAAACAGAAACACATCTTCTCTACTGAGTCCTAGATGCATCTGCTGGCAGACCCCGAAGCTACTGGTATGAGAACATGTTCGCAAATTTAAAATAAATACCTGGAGTCGGTTTGTTGCTCACAGAAAAACCGCAGTGTGTTTACATGAACACCTCTTCTCCTTGATCCCTCTGACCTGAGAACTTGAGTGAAACTCTGAGAGTTGCCAAGTTCCAGAGCTGGGAGCAGACCCAGCCTGCAGGACTTTTCTTCTCCCTTAACCACCTAAACACATTACCTCCAGTAGAAATAGGTTAAAAATTTACAGTTTCATTTTTGCCAATCGATAGGGATTTGGGAGACTTCGAAGGTTGCATATATAGTAGGAAGGACAAGCTCTTTTAATCATGACTTATGAACAGAGTCAACTCATTTTTTTTCTTTTTTGCTTTTTGTTACTTTACCCATATTCCTACCTTCTTTTTTTATTTTCATTTTTTTTTATTATTCCTACTTTCTTAAGTCAGACTTTTGGAGGGATTTTTATCCTGCTTATCTTTGTTACAGCTCATTTTCCCCTGTTAAATCTATTTCTGCCTCAACTTAAAGCCTAGCAGTTATCTGGATAGGAGTCTTATCTCTGGCCATTTGTCTGGTCAAGTGGCCAAAGGAACATCCAGAGAAGGGACGGGTTAGGCAGGCTAGTCAAAGAGAGGAAGGTGCACTGTCTCATAGGAAGTTGGAGATGAGGAGGAGCGGCCTTGTGCACAGAGTGTCTCTCTCCAGCTACACCTGGTCCTTCACTCATGTTGCCCTGAGAACATCTAGTCCTTTCTTGTCCTTCCTGGAGTACTCATAGAGTGCTGACCAACCTACCTCTAATTGCTCCTTCCAGTTTTACCCCGATACTCTCTGGTTTAGGAGCCTGGAAAGCACACTTACCTGCTGTCTGTTCAGAGAGTAGGGAACTATTTTTAATGAATGAAATTAGTTCTTTGACAGTTTCCTACATGTATGTAGCACATTCTGATGACTCCCACCAAAACCTTCTTTTATCCCCCTATAACCTCTGTCAACTTGCCTTCTCCCTTTCCCACGTTCATGTCTCTTTCCTTTGCTACCCACTGAGTTTTACAGGGTTATCTGTGTGATCGCAGGGATGGAACTATTCAGTGAAGCTGGGATGGGCTATTGGCAAAGCCAGTCCTGAAGAGGAGGATGCAGACAACTGTTGCTAGTGGGAGCTCATGGCTGCAGTGGCTAGTTCATGCCCAAGGACAGCATCTCTCCACTCTCTCTCCTGTCTTCTGGCTCTTGCATTCTTTCTGCCACTTCTTCCACTGTATTCCCTGAGCAGTAGAGGGGGTGGTACAAATATGTAGTTTAGAGCTAAGCATCCACTCTATTGCTTGGTACTCATTCCAGAATTATAGACTTTGTGGTTAACTACTCATCCAAAAGCTTGCCTATTCTACAGTAAGTGCCATCAAAGTTAATACAAAACCTTTTCCCATCAGCCTACCATACCCTTCAAGCTGTAGAACACAAACAAAGTCTCTCAAAGACAGTTCCTTGATGTGGGATTCCCCTCTGTCTGCTGTGAATACCATTAGTTAATAAAGAAACTGCCTTGGCCTGTTAATAGGGCAGAACTTAGGTAGGCAGGGAAGACTAAGCTGAATGTTGGGAGGAAGAAGGAAGAGTTAGAGAGAAGCCATGTAGCTCCCACCCGAGACTTTACCCGGTAAGCCACAGCCACATGGCAATACACAGATTAATAGAGATGGGTTAGTTTAGGATATGAGCTATCCAGAAATACACTTAAGCTACTGGCCAAACAGTATTGCAAATAATATGGTTTCTGTGTGATACTTTTTCGGGGCTGAGCAGTCGGGAACCAATAAGCAGCCCCCTTCCAACAATTCCTCCTGCAGAATTTGGCCTCCAAATAGTCACCACTTGACTGCTGCCTTTTCCTTTTTGGCTCTTCTTATTTTAAGAGATATCATGAAAATAGCATAAAATATGTACCTTACATATGACATACCTTTGGCTTAGAGTCACAATAAGATATCATAATTCACTTGCAAATACCATACCTTGAAATAACCTAAGCAAGAAAATATAATTTTAGTTTCACACACACACATATACACACACATACATACACACACCCTTGTTTTTCTCGTCTGTTTTGATTTCTCCTTAGATTCATCCATATAACTGGATTATTTCACTAGAAATATTTTTCCTCATTGCTTTTGTGATTGCCAAATTGTGTGAACAACTGACCCTTGTTTTGGTGAATGTTGGATTTTTTAAAAGTAAAATTTGTCCTTGTAATATATTGTTGACATTATCATGCCTGTAATAACTTTTTCCCCACATGGGCCATTCTATTCTGTGTACTGAGAAGAACTAGTTTTCAGATGGTTGGAACTCTTGGAATGTTAAGTTTTAGTCTTTTAGAAATTCAAATAACCCAACTTTTGAATGCAAACAAAATACAGAGACTTGCAAATGTTTGTACCTAGTTATAGAAATGTAACCTTTCACCCAAGGAATTTTTCAGTGTTTGCAAAGTGCTGGTGAGAGTCCAAAATGGCAAAGTCACTTTGGAAGAAGTTTAGCAGCTTCTAACAAAATGAAACATGTTCTTATCAGACCATCCAGCAACTCTACTCCATAGCATTAATGCAAATAATGAAAAACTTGCCCATGTGGAAAAGCCTGCACATTATCAATAGCAGATTTATTCATTTTCACTCAAACTCGGAAGCAACTAAAACATCTTCAATAGATGAATGGATAAACAACTCGTGGTTTTTCCACATGATGGGATATTATGAAAATGCCTAATATATGACTCTCTGTAAAAATTCGAGGAAAGACAAAAACTTTGGAGGTCATGAAAGATCAGCACTGCCAGGACTGATCACTAATTGTCACAAATGCCTCAAATCACAATAATGCAAATTGTTAACAGTAGGAGAAACTCAGTCAGGATGGGGGATAAAAGAGACTAGCAGGAATTTTTCTGTATTTTCTGTCCAACTTCCTATTAATTTTAGACTTCGATCAAATGAACAATTCCTAATTTAAAACAAAACCAAACAAAAATGAACCTGTTCCTCAAATGTAATGTAAATGTAAGAAACTCTAAACAGCTTTGAAGATTACTTCTGGCTGTGGATGCAGTAGTTGTATCACATGTTGTGACGACCTGGGTTAGACCCCTCAGAACCTATGTAAAAACCTGATTGTTGGGGTACACATCTATAATCTCAGCACTAGGAAGGGAGAGAGTCAAGGGGATCCTTGGAGCTTGCTGGACAGTCAGCTTGGCTGAATCAGTGAGCTTCAGGTTCAGAGAGACTGTTACAGGGAGCGGGGCTGCTTGTTCCAGCTGTCCTACTAGCTTACACCCAAGATAATCACACAGAAACTATATTAATTAAAACACTGTTTGGCCATTAGCTCTATCCTCCTATTGGCTAACTCTCACATCTTGATTTAACCCATTTCTATTCATCTGTGTTCACCACTAGGTTGTGGCTTACCAGGAAAGATTTAACATATCTGACCTGGCGTCTCCATGGCGGCTCTCTCTCTGACTCTGCTTTCTTCCTCCCAGAATTTAGTTCTGTCTTCTCCACCTACCTAAGTTCTGCCCCATCAGGCCAAGAAGTTTCTTTATTAATTAACCAATGAAAGCAACACACAAACAGAAGGACCTCCTACGTCCTTCTGTGGCTGCACCAAGGGAAGGGTTTCTGGGAAGGGTATGCACATTATCTCATTAAGGGATAATTATTCCTCCCATCTCCTTTGCTTGTCTTCAGGTGAATCAGCTTTCCTGGGAAAGAGGAACTCCTGACTGGCAGGCCCAGCCCCACTAACTCTGAACAGAGGGATCATCAGTAGTAAGTAATCTTAGGAGCAAATCAGATTGTCATGTCTCTATCCAGGGCCAGATATAACCCATTCCTTTGACCAGGAGGCCTATGAAGGAGCAGTTATAATGTTTTCTAGTGTTACCAGGGAGCTGGGGAGTGGAGTACAAAGCAGATCATGGGGGAGGGATGTATTTTCAATGGCCTCCAAGGCTACTAATAGTTCCTGCCTAGCTACCTACCAGTGCTACAACTCAAGTCTTCTCAGTGGAAGGAAAAAGAAGGAAGAGAGGCATCAGGGCTGCTGTCTGCTTCTGAAGATGGTGTCTGGAGCAGAAAAATAGAGTAAGAAGTAGCTCTTCACTATGCCTCAAAGAGCCCGCCATGATTATACCTCTGTGGGCTCCCCCACTGGCGAAACCAATCACTCCCCTGACTCCACGGCAAGACTTCCCTGCAAGAGCCAGGAGCTAGAATTTAGAGTCTCTCTCAGAGGTAGCTAAATCCCAACATCAGAGGGGAAACAGTAGAAGAATAATTGTGTGGAATGCCTGTGCGGATGATCGACCATTAATATTCTATAATACAGAAAACGCTTGCCACACTTGCAGCGTGCTTTATGGTCCTCTCAGGATATTTTTATTACAGTTACGAGCAATAGCTCTTGGAAGATCCGCTGGCAGCTCTCCGTTTTCTCGATCACCTACCATATTCTTTACTTCTGCTCTTACATTAAAAGGCGATGGGGAGAGAGGGGGGTGTTCGGAGCTCAGATATTACCTTTGCTAATTCTGAAAGAGGAAAACCTGCAGAATCAAAAGCTCAAATAGCTCACTTTAAAAGCACTTGAGAACAAGAGAAAGTTTTATGTGATTACATTAATAGCAGTGACAAATGCATGCGAAACACTTAACCATGGTGTGTGATGCAAAGAAAGCCCATTTAGGTGTCATTCATCTTTCCCACATTAGTACAATGAGTACTCTCTGCTGTATCTTTTCAGGCAGTGCTTGATGAAGACGCTGCCTTTTTCAGAAGCCAGCTCCCCAACCTCTCCTCCTAGAGGCCTTTTACAGAAAAACGGTTAAAATCCCAAAGAGAAAACAAAATCTTTCTGAATCTCAAAATATCAAAAAGGGGAGGGAAAAAAAAAACCCTTCCAAAACTCAAAGTACAAAACAAAGTCCCTCCTCAATTCTACCTCTCCAAAACAATATTTTTGGAAACACTTTGGAAAATATCTTTGGAGGGACATGATTTTTGTTTACCAATTGGTTATCTCTAATACTTTCTCTCCAAAGGAAATAGACTGAGCAAAATGAGCTAGGAGCCCCGATAAGGCACTTCCAAGGTCAGCATCATGAAGAAGAGGAAAGAAGTGTGGGATTATAAAGAAAATAGTGGCAGAGTACAGAGAAATGGGTGGTGACAAGGAGACAGAAGAATTAGAAATGATGGCTCCCATGACTGCAGACTGAGAAAGCTCTGAAACTCCAACAGAATTTTAGCAATGTCCTTCCGAGCCTATCGTCACCACAGCTAAGTTTGCCAGGAGAGAGAATATGTATGGCATGAGAAGCAAAAAATACTGAGCGTCAGACCGGCCTACATCTTACTAACTGTGGTCCTGGTGATTCACTGGATTAAGCCAGCCTCCCATTCCCACACTGGAAAGAGCTCAGGGGCCATGGAGCCCCTTTTCTCTCTGACTCTTCTCTGGAGAAGCAACTGACACAGCCTTAGACCTAGCAGAGGCGTTCAGAGGCCACGTGGGGAGCCTCTTGAGAATCATTAAGCTTCCTTTTGTGGGATGGTATGTGACCAGGATTCACCCACCAGTGTTGGCCCCCATCTGTCTGAGCTGCCCACTTTCTTCTAATCTCTTTACACTTTGGTTCTTTGTTTTCAGTTTTCCTGGGAAGATCAAGTTAGTCTGGCTAAGACATTCCAGCACTCACAGATGCCTCCTTGTTACCATGAAAGGAGGCTAAGGAAGAACAGCGTTACTGATTCAAGAAATCAGGTAGCACTTAAGGCAGAGCAGACAGGCGACCAGGAAGGTAGGGGATTTGGAGAAGAGAGGTGGCCCTTCCTCTCCTGGCCTGTCCCCCGCAGTTGCGCAGAGGGTTGTCATGGACATGAGGTCCAGTGTAGAATCATCTCCTTTCTGCCCTCAAAACATGAATTTAAAGACTCCCAAAGGAATATTTCTCTGCAAACTTGAATTTCTGTTGTGGAAGGAAGTGTTTCCAGATATATATATATTTTAGAAAAAAATTACAAGTTTTAACATCACATAAAGGAAAAGAAAACACTTAGATTTGAAGTTTTGAAAGGATATTAAATAAGAGAATTTTGGTTATGCCAGATATGGATGCCAGTACCATAGGCAAGAACCTCATAAAACATATCTAGCCCAGGCAAAAATAGAATATCATTTGAACCATAGCAGGTCCATAAATTCTGCTCCAAAATTTCAAGCCAACACACATACGATATTGTACAAGTGAGCCTGGAAGAAGGAAATTAGCAATAAAGAAGAAAGCTTTTAAAAGTAACAGGCTGAAGCAGAAAAAAAAAGGCAAAGCTAGAAAAGTCAGAATAAGTACTTATCTGGGAAGAAACATCAAGAAAATATGTGATTTTCCTTTTTGAAGATTCTGGATTGTGGAGCCCATCTGAGACAGAGCATGAGTCAATATGGGTGGGTAGGTTCAGCGTGTTGGACAAATAAGTTTTGCTTCTCACCAGGACATTTGGATACTACATAAATAGAAACCTTCTTTTCATCTTGAGAAGCATAAGGGAGTGCTTTCTCGGAGTGAATATTTTCCTCAAATCACTTGGAAAAGAGAGAGAACATTTATTTCCATGTTTCTCATATCTAGCAAACTCTATTGACCTCAGCTTGAACTTGCAAACACTGCTCTAATAAACCTACCTCTCTTTATCATCTGCCCGTGGTCGTAGAAGCACCGTCTCCCACAGCAGTTCCCACTTGAAACAACATGCTTTGGTTTGGTTCAGGTAAACCCCATCTGGTACAAATGCCACTTTCTTAAATGAGGCACATGCAACCAGAGGCAGCTGCCAACCACCCAACAAAGTTCTCCATTAGTGCCTAGGTTGTCCTCATGACTGGTTATGGTGTGGACCTGTATTTGGTGTTAAAACTAAAGATTTCTCAAGAAATCTAGTTCTACAGCTCTTGATGTTACCTTTGAGTCCAGAATAGGAAACTATTCCAAACTAATAGCTTCAAATATTTTGCCCTAATCACAGTAGAAGGTTGTGTTTATAGCTGGAAAGAGAAAATGACTATGAGGAAAGCAGGAAGTGAGGTGCAGAAACTGCCTCCTTGGTTGCTGCCATCTTTGAACGTAGTTTGAACAATTGCCACTTGTCATTGGTCAGCTGATTGTTACAGCCTGTTGCCGCATGGAGTTAGATTGTAGAAGAGCACCATCTGTTTACAGCAAGTTAGCTTGTGATGCATTATGTAAGGAGAAGCCATAGACCAAAATACATGGGAGGTACCATTAGTCTAAAGAAACAACAAAACAAAACACAAACTCTGGGTAAGACACGTGTGGCTGCCATGAGAGCCCCATTTTAAATCCATGTTGTTTTGCTGGATTGGTTCTACAGCTCACATCTAGGAACTTGAGAAAATGAGAAGTCTTTTCTCTCTTGTGTGAAGAGGTCCTGGAGCACGTGTCATTGTTGCCAGGATGCTGTGCTTCTGGAACACTCGGCTACTCTCTTCCATTTCCAGTCCCTCTAGGACTGTGGAGCTGTGGAGACAGCTTCAGGGCACCTAGTCCCTCTGTCCTGTCTCCATGGCCCCAAAACTCTGTAGAGGTTTCAGGTGACATGCGGCTCTACAGACTCAACTTCTTATCTGCAATATTCCCTCAAAATTGAACATTCGAATTTGCCGTTCACACCCAGAGCTATATTTGTTTGTTTATAAGGTGTCTGGGAGAAGTGCAAAGAGTATATATGTATGTATGCATGCTCTAAAGAGGAAAGGGAATGACCCCAAGTACTCATCAAGGGGTTGCCAGTTCTCAATTCATCTGTTCCTTGGCTGCCATTCTTTTTGAATTTCTCTTATTTAGTCTCCAATTCACTGTTTGAGCTAGAATTAGAGATCATGATCCCTGGAAGGAAACGGAATAATTAAAGGTCATTCAATATACCATCATTCTTTTATGTAACCTCCAAGAAAAAGGCCCTTAGTGCTCACAGTGTTTCACAGTTCAATTTGGTAAAAGAAGGATTATAATTGTAACCCTAGAACACCATACTTTCTGCTTGTCAGAGGAAAAGGCACTGATTGTCTTTGCAAAATGCTTGTCTGTATGTTTATCTGCCAGAATAGGTAACAGGATGAACATTCTTAAACATTGTATTTCATTAAAGAGCTGGTGTTGGAAAATCTCAAGTATTTATACTTAATTGATAAACACACATTTATATTTAATATCCAAAGGCATATTTAAGTGCTTTTTTTCTTTTTGATTTTTTGAGACAGGGTTTCTCTGTGGCTTGGGAGCCTGTCCTGGAACTAGCTCTTGTAGACCAGGCTGCTATATTTTATCTAATTGTTAGGTATCTTTCTCTAGCATTTTCAAAAAGTTTGGGTTGGTCTTTCTTGTGCTTTCTTTTACAATGTTTTTATATTTATTGATTGATTTAATTAATTAATTTTGAGACAGGGTCTCTGTGGCTCAAGTTGGCCTGGAGCTCACTATGTGACCAAAGAAGGTTTTGAAATTCAGATCTACCTGCCTCTGCCTTTGAAGAGCAGCAGGCCACCACAACCAATGCTGGTGTTTTCTTGCAGGTCAGATCTCAAATATAATACCATGCCATTTGATTATTATTTTTTTATAAACTATAAGTCTATGGATATTAACAGTTCCAAGACTGTGCAATTGAACAGAGGCATGTCGTGGAGTGTGTCACCTTACCCTTCATCCCTGCCTAGAAATATGCTGGGGAAAGTATATACAATGTTTTATCTACTGGGTCATGTCTTTCTGAAGAAGTGGCAGGATTTCCCTAGTTTGCAGCAAACATGGGATGGAAAAGGGAGAAGCTGAGGATGTAACCTCCCCTAAACAATTCAGATGTTTTTCCCCTCCTGAGTTAGAGCATCAGAACTAGAAATGTTTGACTTTATGTTACTTGCTGCTTTGTGTCCCAAGAACTTTTCATGTTATGCTACTCAGAAAAGGAAACAAATGTATCATACCTGGATAGAGGACAGTATTTGGAGGGTAGCTTTGTGGTAGAGCAGTGTTGAGCATGTGTGAAGCTGGCAATTCAATCCAGAAGGGTGTGGACTGAGGCACACTTGTTTGGGGGATGTTTGTAATCTAACTGGGCTATCAATGCCACCTATACGATCTTTCCCTCGTGGCGCACCAATTAGAATCCACACCACAGTTCTAGTGCTCTGGCTAGGGAGGCTGTAAGCAGGCAAGTTTTGCATTTTCTATCTCCATCATTTTTCATTTGCCTTAATTATTGAAAAAAAATCCAGAAGCATAGTTGCTGGGCTCTAAAAAATGTCTTACACAAAGACATGTCTTACACATGAAGGTTGCATAGCTGGGTATATTATGGTTATTTAAAGGTGTATCAAAGAAAAGTGGGTTCATTCTTTTCTCTTATGTCCAGTTACCTTATCTGTCTTCATATGATTCATGATTGCCGCCACCCCCAAATCACGCCTTTGTGAACCCCAATAAAACATTCATTCTCAAGTAAAGCAATTCATGTTCAGCAGAGAATAAGTTTAAGTCCATCTGTTTAAAAGCGTTTGTGACTATAAATCAGTCTTTATTTAATGGAAGCAATAAACCAACAGGCAAGCTTAATTTTCTCACAATCTCTCTAGGACTTCTGCTTTTGTTTATTTCATTTTTTTGAGAGCAGATGTATCTAGGGAGGCCTTTTTTTTTCTTTACCAAAAGAATCCTATGAGTTACCCTTTCTCATCTTCCCTAGAATTCTTCTCTTTCTGAATTGGGGGAGTGGGGTGGTGTGGGAAGAGCCAGTGGATTTAGAGTGTGTATTTTATCATGGGTAGTAGCTCAGTTTTGAAAAACTGAAAACTAATTTTTATGACAAGTATTCCTTTTAACTCTTGTTAAAGTCTCTTGAGAAGTTTAATCTGGGGCTGGGATTGTAACTCAATGGTAATATACCCACATAGAACATTCTAGGATCTTGGTTGATTTTGAGAGGGAGATGGACAGGGACTGAGGGAGAATGGGAAAGGGAGAGATTTACTTTTCAACTTTCTAAGGTCTGAAGTCTCAGTTCACATTTGAGAACAGAATCTGACCACAATCTCATGAGGTTGAACCAGCTCAGTTTTCTTTAGAGCGAATGCCTGCCTGCGCCTTGATGGGACCAATCCAGAGTTGGTGTCTTGAAGAAAGCTGCTCCTCTCAATAGAGCACCAAAGAAAGAGTCTGAAGAACAGGGGCAGCCTGAGACTGAATAGGTGATACTAGGTTCAGTTTCTACAAGACGGTTCCTAGGCGTCCATTCCTCTGCACAGCTTTGAATTTTAGTTGAGATTATCAGATGTAATTCAGAATGTTCTAGCCTCAGAAGTATCAGAGACATAAAGTAGGATTTATAACCACATTTAATCTGTCCCCAAGATTGTACTGTCAAGGTATACTTCCCTAGGGAGCCAGGAATCCTACCAGGATGATTTCACCACGTGTTGGGGAGTGCTTTCTCAGAAGCAAAGCTTTGGTCAATATCAGACTTGTGATGTCTCTGACCCTACTCATCAAGACCCAGCCTCCAGCCGCACTGCGTGTTAGAATTCCATGTGGAACTTTTAAAAAAGGCAATAGTAAGACTTTCCAGAAATGGTCCAGGTTAGCATTAGGTAGTACTTTCTCATCTGATTCCTCAAGTGTTCCAGCCAGAGCAGACTCTGAAGATCTTTGATTTGGAGAAGATGGAGAACGTGGTTGTAACTGTAAGTGTTTCTTAGCACGATCCTGAAAAGCCTTCTGACATTCAGGATCTTCGGTCACTGAGGCAAGAGTGGAGATAAGGGATTTGGGGAGATAGCGTCCTTTCCAGGAAAAAAAAATAATCAGATCCACCCCAAGCCAGTGATGGGAGGTATCTTCCTTTCTTGCCATGGGACTTCCAGTTTTCCAAGTAGCTGTTGAATAACAGAGTACTGCAGTTTCTTGGTTTTTGTTTTCTTGAACAACATAACTCCAGAAGCTTCATTTAAGCTGATATCATTATGGAGTTTGAAATCTCCTGCCTGCGTTTAGTTCCTTGATTTCTGAATTAAGAAGTACTTAGACGGTAATGACTTGCGTGGAGTGCCTGTTCTTTAATGGTGCCTGCAGAGCGGGGCTCTTATACCACTGCATCCAGAGGACATTTTCATCAAGTTGCAGTCAATTGCCTTAAAAAGCCGAGACCAGAAAGAGGAATGTGAAAGCATTCAAATGATGGGAAGGAAATCAAGCTGTCTTGATTTCCAGTCCTCTCTATTAATTAAGGCAGATAATAAAACAGAGCAACCGCCCTCCCTGCAATCGTGCGATGCGCATCTTCTTTCTTTTACTAATGGTCTCTGACCATCTGTCAGGACTCTTCCTTCTGCTTCATCTGACGCAATTCTTCTTGCCGAGTTCAATCTAGCTTCTGCTTTCCCCTTGGCTTATTGAGAGCCCCAAACACATGGAAATCCCTTTTTATACATACCGATGGTATGGTCCCCACTCATCTTCCCAGCAAACAAGGCTCAGACTAAACAAATGGTACTGCAAACAGCAGAGGCAGTATCCCTCTTGAAGTGGTTAGATCATTAGAACTGCCAGAAGAACTATATAACAACCAAAAATTCAGACAAGAAATGCTTCTGGTTTAGAGAACTACACAAGGAAGCTATCCATTTCGTTACCCAGATCCCAAGCCAAAGTCAAAGGACATCCTGTCCTGGTACTTCTCCCCAGGGTATTAATATTTATCGTTATGATGGACTGATAACACATTGAGGTCAGATGTGACCAAGGATGGAGTCAGGTACCTTCGGTTTGGGGCTAGAAATGCATGAAGGTGGTCAGGAGAACACACTTGCACTAGGTCAAACAGCAGAGCTAACCGCAAGGAGAACTTTGCGACATCTAAGTTGTATATGGAGAATGTGGCAGAAATCATGTAGGGTGTTCCCAAACACCACACTCCAGTAACTCATAGTTAATTACTGGTCCTCTCTGCACAGTAGATTTCTTTATTCTACAACCATTTCTTGAGGACTGGGCACTTACTAAACACAGTACAGGCAGTGTATGAGCAGTGCAGTATCTCGTTAGGCAAGTGTGGTGACTCTGGCAAGCGGATCAGCTTAGTCTGGTATATACTGAGTTTAATATGACTTCTTCATCCTGGTCCCGCTATTTGAAAGCTTCTTGAAAAGCCATCCACCTCACTTAGGTGTTTGACTTTTCCTACATGAGATTAATTTTCCCCGAATTATAATGCTTTAACTTTTCCTTCAGTCTGCAGTTACTAGTTCCTTCATTGATACATTTCCTTTATTTGGTATTGATTCTCTTTCTTATTAAAATTTCTAGGCCCATCAGCATATTATAATGATTATCAGTTTATTGTTCTATATCATAAGCTAAAAGTATTAAGCGAAAAGAGCAAGAGCAAAATAGCATCTCTGTTACAGTGTTAATTGGATCAAAGTGTTTATTCTGCCTATCTATGGAAGTGAGATGACGTACATATCATAACAGAATAGGCAATTAATTTTTATACTTCCGCCTTTTGCATGAGTATTCTTATCAAGATTTAAAAAATATATTACCAAATAACTATCCTAAATGGGCAGAAGATTCAGGACGATGTCTAGATGGGGTTCAGCATAGTCTGCATTCCCTTCAGACTCAGGCTTCAGACCTAGTGCTTTGATAACTGGCGACATGTCACCAGGGTACATTACCAAAGCATTTATGGGAAGTCATGAGAGCAACTTCTCTTTGGCAGAGCAGCCATTCTGGAAACAGCCATTCTCAAGAGAAACGAGACGCGTTAAGAACTTATTGCAAGCATCTCAGTTGTGTCTCAAAGTCCTCCTGTGTCTAAATGTCGCACTGTGTTACATTAACATGAAAATCGCTGTCTGAATGACAGCATTTTGTTTGACCAGTGCCTTCCCTGTGATCTGGAGTTCCTGCTAGGGTAGACTTTCCAGCTCTGGCCTCGTCACAGAATTTCAAGGGCTCAAGACATATGCCACAGCAGGAAACATTGCTAAGTCTAGAAGAGAAAAGGTGATCAGGGAACATGCACATAGATTTGCCACAGAGTGCACATATATCCAACATATACATATATAAACCACATGTAAAGCCCAGTAGCATATGGGCATATATAAGATCTGCTTATTATTATAAAACAAAGCTTTATGAATTCATTCAATATTTACTAAGACAAGTGGAACAGTTTGAAGCCAATAGTTCTCAAACCATGAAATAAGGTTCATTCACTCATTAACTGATTTTGTGAGAGTCCTCGAGCAAGAACATCACGTGTTTGTCACCATGTTCTATGTGGGATAATTGGAAACCAGGAAGAGAGGACCTCACTTTCTGCTCACTCACAATCTCCGTCCTTACTTCTAGCCTGTGACCATAGAGGGCTTCATTCTGAACCAAGACAAATGGATTTTTAGAAGTATTATCTATCGCTGTGTGGCTTGGGCAGTTTGTGGGGCCACAGGTGGTAGGACCAGTACCTAGTGCATGAACTAATGTTTGGAGCCCATTCCCTACATAGGGATACCTTTGTCAGCCTAGATACAAGGGGGCAGGGAGAAGGGCCTTGGTCCTGTCTCAAGTGACAGATTTGGTTGCCTCCCCATGGGAGGCCTCACCCTCTCTGAGGAGAAGATGGGAATGGGGTGGGAGGAGCAGGAGGAGGAGAGGGAGTGGGAATTGGAATTGGTATATAAAAATAATTGACAAAATAAAAAGATAAAAAAAAGAAGTCTTGGTTATGCACCCCACCCATTTCTCCACTCTGGATGGACAGCTTCAGATATGGCTAGACTCTGTAGCTGCCAATACTGGCCCATGCCTTAACCGTGGGCTTCCCTCCCAGTGTGTGCTATTTCCACATGACTCAGTCCTTCTGGCTCACCCCTCCCCGTCTGTCGGCTAGCGGCTGTGTTGCAATTCGGGACGTAGAAATTGTGGTTAAGAGTGATGTCTAGGAGCAACAGGGGACAGGAAGAAAAGGTCCTGATGTGCCCTCAGACACCGCCGTCCCAGAACCAGGCAAGTTACAGGGAGAGTGATGAGCAAAGGGGAGGAATTGCAGATGCGGAGAGGATTTTGATATGAGCACCTGGGGGATCATAGTGCCAGAAGCCAAAACAAAAACTAGAAGAATCGTGTAAGAAGGAGAGAGATGCAGTTCTGAACACGTTCTGTTGGAGGTATCTGAGCGATACCGAAGCGGAGAGGGCTTGAAGTATTTGGTTATACCCATCTGAAGTTATGAAAGAGATTGGAGCTACAGATACATATTTAGTTGTCATCAGCATACAGATGGGAACCAAGCCATTTGTGGGTGTGGAGGGAATTGCTTAAGACTGATTTGCAGTGTAAGATGATAAGTGAGGCCCCGCTAGAGCCCTAAGTAACCCAGAGTTTTTCAGGGATGGGCCGAGGAGGAAGAGCTGGTGCAGTGGCAGGCCACAGAGGTAGAAGAGAAAGTAGGATAGTCCCGAGCTCAGGTCGTCACCCTTCCTGGGGCAGCCACCCTCCTTTCTCTGCACAGCAACTTACAAATGCTCCTTTTTGGTTTTCAAAACAGGGGTTCTCTGTAGCTTTGAAGCCTGTCCTGGAATTATCTCTTGGAGATCAGGCTGGCCTCGAACTCACAGAGATCTGCCTGCCTCTGCTTCCCGAGTACTGGGACTAAAGATGTGCACTACCACCACCTGGCACAAATGCTTCTTGAAAACAACTGGAGTGCCCAATACAAGGCAGCCTTTTTTTTCTTTGCTGTTTGCTTTTCTTAATGTTTTACAGGTGTGTATTGTATATCAAGGATGTGTCCCCTCGTGCAAGACAAACTTTCTTGAATAATTCTTCACCTCCCAAGTGCCATCATGATTTCTCTTCTATGCCCCAATAGTTCGGGGCAAAAGCAAAATGGCTTCATTTCTTGTCCCCATCCCAACCATTTTCTCAGCTAGTAAAGACAACACATGACTTCAGTGGAACTGAGTTTCCTGGCAACAAGCAGCACCCCAGGCCAACAAGGATTGTGTTATTATTGTTGTTATTATTAATATGATTATTTGCTTGACACAGAAAACTTTGTTCTTCATTCTAACAAGCAGGTCATCTGGTGGGACACATCACTCAGTAAAATTTCTGTGTATTTTTTAAAAGAACATAGTTTGCTTTAGAAAGGGATCTATTTTTTGGATATTATTGCAAGTCAATTAGTTTATTATTCACACCACACCTTCTTCCACATAGAATTTGCGATAGCTTGCAATGAGTCACACGAATAATTATGTCTTAAAAATCGGCACAAAAGCAGCATGCAGTGAGAAGAGATTATCACTTTGTCTGAGAGTTGCACCAAAAAAGTTGCTGCAACTGGGTTTTATATTGAGTTTTGTTCTTCTCCAAGGAGACGGAGAGATGATCTCCTCCATCTCCTCCTCTTGCCTTCTGCCTTCTCTTCATCATCCTCACTTTCTGCTTCTTCTCTCTTATTTTTGAGAATCTTTTGGATGTCCACAGGATGTCATTATTCAGGTGTGTCCAATCTATGGTTCACAGGTCCCATGTGTTCTAGGATGGAACATGGCTTAACACATTTATGATGTCCAAAGTCATGTCACAATGTCAAAAGGATGGACATTCCTGACATGACAGATTGATGCCCTTACACAGGCCTACTTTACATACCAGCTGTATATTACCAGGATTAATTATATTTTTCAACAATACTGTATATTTATTTTAAAATGATCTGTGTAGTGATATATCAACCAAATGAAAAAACAATAATATATATATATACATTTGCACACACAATATAAACTCTTGCAATAGAATAAGTAGGCCTTTGTTGCAAAGTGAGGATTATTTCCTAGAATCACAATATTTTATACTACATTATAATTTTATCTGTAATAATCTGTACCTGTACATAGAAAAAAGACAATATATTTAATATCCCTCAATCTTCTTCTAGCACCATCTTGCAAGCATACATTCATATGTTAATAGCTAGAAGAAGATTGAGTATAAAATATTGTGAGCTCACTTGCTCAGTAGAAAGACATTTTATGGTAGACACAGGTTTGAAATGTTCTCACAGTGGGACCAGCAACTGGGAATCTTTAGCCTAGTTTGATGGATTTTCAAAGTTATTGGTGCAGATAATATTTGTTTAATGGTAACATGTTTTAGTTTTTTACTCAAAGAATTTATATTTCATAGGTCAGCAAATCAGAAACCGAGATAAGTGCTGATCTACGTAACATTAGTTTCGACATAGCTGCCTGAATATCTCTGATGGATGGCATTGCCATCTACCTAACAGTGCTAGAGTACAAAGGAGATCGTTATAATAGTTTCTTTAAAGAACTTTATGTGCTTTTTGAAAAAATTTTGTTCATCAATTTTGCGGTGTGAGCTGAGTGAATATATGTGCACCATGTTGAGGGAAGAGCCCTGAGAGGCCAGAAAAAGGCATCAGGTACCCTGCCACAGAGATACAGACAGTGATGGTTGTGAGCTATCATGTGAGTGCTGAGACCTGAACCCGAGTCTTCTGCAAGAGCAATAAACCATCTCTTTGGCCACTGGATCACTTTCATTTCTTAATATTGGTTGAATACAGAGAATTTGAGAATTGCTATTCATTGGAAGCTTGTACACATGCTCACTGGATATCACAGTTAAAATCAAATACATGAAAGAAAGATGATCTCTCCTTCATCAACCAGCATTTCTGAATCAGCTCTGAGTATCACTGTGGGCCATCTCCCAGAGCCCAGATTATCCACTTGTTGATTTGACATAGATTAGGCCCCTGAGAGTTTGCCACTGACTCAGGCTCCTGGAGGGCAGAGGCTGCTTCCTGCTGATCTTTGAAGCATGTAGCACAGTTAGAGCACAACCATATCCCAGCATAAAAGAAGATGAGGGACTCCTTGCTGTCCTCTGTAACCTTCCAACCTCACTCCCAAGGCCACCCTTGGCCAACTCTATTTCTATCATGTCTCTTCATGGAATGACCTTTTGAAAATGCTGCCATCTTTGAATGTCCATCCACTCCTTTGGTATGGCTTGATTGAACTCATCTTGTAAATCTATATGTCTCAGCTTCTTTTTTCCATATCAAATTTGGCTCAACCATTTTTTGAAATGTGGCCCCATAGCAATGGCTTTCCTCAAGTGCTAGTGTAGCTGAGTTATAAAGGACAAGTGGCAGCCAGGACACACTGCTTTAGTCACCTGCACACCCTCAGGATTGTGGCTCCATGCCTGAGACTTAAGTATTTTATAAATCTTGGGAAAATATGCGTATGGAAGCTGTAGGAATACTCTCTCGAGCATTTTCTAGCATCTCTTCTGCAGCTGCAATGTCATTGTAGACATGGGCTACTGTTTAGGCAATTCCTTGTATTTATAAGAACAACCATTGACCTTGCTCACAAGGCTGGACATGCCCCTGGGTCCAGTCTTGCAGAGGTATTCACATCATTGTGCAAAGGTGGAACCCTGGTTCCTAGCCTTTCCCAGAAGGAAGCCAAGCCAGCCTTGCTCACTTCCTTTCAGCTCCCTTTCTCCATGTGCTATGCCTTCATTGGTGGGGGTATGATCTCCTTATTTGCATTTCTTCTACCCATATCAATTAATGACGTATTGTAGCCTTGCCATTTAGCCGCCCGACAGCCAGAATCCCACTAAAGGATGCCATCATCCCTTAAACCAATAGCCAACAAATATCAAGGAGAGAATGGGTAAAGGGAAAACCCTCACACTCTGAGAATGCTTTTCAAGTTATAAATATGTATTGGCAAAATCCTTTGATCAAATCTCAATCTGTGCCATTCCTCATAGTAAGAAATCATCCCACTCTTGCTTAAAAAACAGATTGAGGCACACTTAGAGCCATCTGGAAGACGATGCGGGCTGATTAGGGTTCAATCTCGCTCCTTAGTGAACAGCTTACACAAAATTACACTGAATAGAGTTTCGGAATCAAGCCGCTTTTCCTTTTCCTCTTACAATATGTGCTTTCCAAATGCAGAGCGATCGCTCTTGAGACGCTTTTCTCTTTACTTCCTAGTCCCTTTCTGACAGCAGTTCTTTTCTTTGCAGAGGAATAAGGCCTCTCCTTTCATTGCCTCTATTCCCTTGATGACATGAAATGTTCAATCACAACCAATTTGCAGCTAATGTTGTGCTAGTTTCTGGTGCGTGTTTGTCGGTTTTGTCACCTGCGCCAGATTGCCGAATGCATGCCCTAGATACGGGTGCTCCCTCCGTCAACAAGCTCCATCGTGTTTCTAAATGGAAAGGTTCTGGAGATTTTTTCTCTTGCTAACCCCCAACCACCATCTTCTTTTTTTTTCCTTGCCTGCACCCTTGTGTGACTGGAATTAGCTTTGCTTTGTGGGGCTAGGGCCTCTGCTCTCTGGATGTTCTGATGGTAGAGGTAGCCCTGTTGTCAACTACTTAATCAATCGGTTTATCGAGTAGGTACCAAATTAATTCTGCAGATTGCTATAGGTAGGTCATCAGCTAAGAAATGCAGATAGGAAAAGAAGAAGGCAGGTCAGAGAAGGTGTAGGCGCTTCGTCAGCAATGACTTTAGACCATAATACTAGCTCGGTGTAAGTTTTCAAAATGGTTCCCATTTTCCCTATAATGCAAGGAAGTGTCCAAATGCTGTGCCTTCCTACCAGGACTATCATAGAATTTTTTTTCAGACTTTTCTAGTAATAGAGCTTAGTAAGCTGTGCTTGAAAGTATAGCGCAGTCATAGCTAGAATAACTTAGGTTTGGGTCAAGAGAAGGATCAGTAGAATCGCATGCTAGCTGTCTTCATTGCATCAATATTGGTGACCTAAACTATCAGGCTAAAAATAAATTGGAAGGTGAGAAGGAGAGAGATGCACAAGCAAGACGTCTAACCTCTGCCTTTCTGCCCATGTATCTGTGTAGTCACTTACCTAGAAAGTTTTCAGGTGATGGTCCTGATCAAGTTCTATCTTAGTATTTAAAATTGTAATAAAAGCTTGCTTAAATTCATTCAAAATGGTCAAACTGGTTTTTCTGGATAATTTCAGGATTAACACAGCAAAGGCATAATTCCTACATTCTCATTTCAATATAGTCTATTGTGACAGGAATTTGGTACTGAGGACTTTTCACAAATTCTATTGTAGTCAATTTAAAAAAAAAAAAAACAAATGGTACACTTACTATTATACACTATATACACTGTATGACCAAGTGTATTTTTGACCAAAAGACAGCTTCTAATTCTCATCACTGAGTATTGAAATTTCTGTTTGTGGTTTTACTTGCTGTCTGTCACTAAGAATTTGCTCTGGGCTAGCTTCTGGTCTACTTCCAGTTCTTTCCAGTGAGGCACAACTTGATATAATATAAACTCCAGCATGCATACCTGTATGCCTGTACATCATAGTGCCACATGACATGGGATTATTCTTGGAAGCTAATCCTATCATGAATCTGCTATGAATATAACTATACATGGTATTAGTTCAAAATCACCTGCAAAAGGACCCATTAAATCCACAATGGAAAAGTCTCTGATTTAATCTTAGCTCAAGAGGAACCCCACAATACAATGGCCACTCTATGTCAAAAACACACATAAGAAAGCATAATAAAAGCATTGGGAAGGAAAAGAGTTTCTTATACCCATTGAGATTAAATTATCTGATTTCTCAAATATTATGAAAGTCCTTACTGCATGAACATAATGCTGGGCTCCTTGAAGAATCCCAGAAGGGCTTCACACAGATGAAGGAGCATAAAGGTGAAGCCTGACTTGTGCCATGATGTATCAACCTTGATAAAAGAAAGTCTTATCCACTGAAATATGGGATTCTGTACTCTGCTTTTGTCGGCTTTAAGACAAACAACCAATCTGTAAAATAAACCAAACTGCAAGCTTTAATTTCCTCATCTGATATTAATAATAGCTTTTGATTTTTATTGTCCCTCTCCTGTATACTCTGAAGTATAAGGTCATTATTCTACATTTTGATATGGGCTTTATCAACATTCTCTCTATCTTTTGGGTGTATGTGTGCCTGTGTCAGGGTTGCATTATATAGCTCTGGCTGACTTAGAACTTGTATGCTGTCCAGCCTGACATTGAACTCACAGGGTTATGATGTGGGATTTCCCTCTGTATGCTGTGATTACCATTAATGAATAAAGAAATTGCTTTGGACCTATAGCAGGGCAGGACTTAGATAGGCAGGGAAAACTAAACTGAATGCTGGGAGGAAAGATACAGAGTCAAGGAGAAGCCATGGAGCTGCTGCCAGAGTCAGACATGCTGAAACTTTGCCAGTAAGCTACTGCCACATGGCGATACATGGATTAATGGAGATGGGTTAAATTAATATGTAAGAGTTAGCCAGTAAGAAGCCAGAGCTAATGGGCCAAGCAGTGATTCAAATAATATAGTTTCTGTGTGGTTATTTTGGTTCTGGGCAGCTGGGATGAACAAGCAGCCCCCTGCAACAGAGCTACAATGGCATTTGCCTCCTGAGTGCTGGGATTAAAAGTGTGCACTACCATACTCAACTTAAAGTACTCCTTTTTCAGATAAAGAAACCAACAACTTTCTTAGGATGTACTAATAACTACCTCATAATAGTTCTTGTTCAGTTGGTGTAAAAGTAAATGCACACATGTCTTTTTCACTTTGAAAATTTACATTACAAACAAGTCTCTACCAGCTAGAGATGTGTGAAAACTTTGGGCTCCCTAGCAACTCAGGGCACTATGAACTGCCCATTATACTGAACAAGGCTAGTCTGCTTCCCTGCCCATCAAGACACCAGTGCAGTAGGAAGGACCATGGACACCCGCACACAGTGGACTGCAATGCTTCCTACATTTTACTCAGCGTAAGAGTCACGAGGGAGGATTGGACTCCAACATGACTTTTCCTGAGTCTTAAGTCCAGATGGGATCCAAGTCAAGGACAGAGACTCAGGGTCTGTTCTTCGTTAAGCTTTTGGGTTGGTTTTGGTGGGGGAGTTCTAGAGTTTTAGATTAAGACCAGCAGCCCTGGCTCTTAAGGAAGAAAGCCAGTTTGCTATTATCTTAGGGTATTCATATCCAAACATCAACAGGAAAAGGAATGGAGGAACATGATTTTTACCTGGCATAGCTGCTGGTGCTCCCAAGACTTTGATAGCCTTTGTACGTTACTGAGTGGCTTTCAGATGCTTTCTTACAAGGTCAGGTTCAGACTAAGAAAGAAGGACAGCAGGCCACTTCAGTTGAGATTTACAAGGACACGCAGGGCATGGGGCTGAGAGGATCAAGTCACCAGTTTTTCACCTTACCTATGTACTATTATGCCAGGGAGTAACCAAAGGCGACATACCACTTTATGAAGCAACTGTGGTCAGACACTGCAGGGGTTTGGTCAGCTTGGAATTCAGCTAAAGGAACAGGACACTCTGACGTTTGTGAGCAATTATTGAGGTTTGAGCCTATAAAACAGATGAAAAGACACCAGCACATGGAAACTTTATTTTTGGATCTCTCCCAGTCGGGAATATAGATATTTCTCCCTAAATCCATTCATGTGTGTACCATGACCAGAATATCCTGAGGTGCCCCAAACCTTAAGATGTAGTTGAAATCCAAATATTTCATAATCAAAGCAAATTTAGTAAGCGCAGGCCCCTGATTCCTCTCCTTTTAAAAGAGTAAGGCGTGGTAAAATATCTTTTGTAAAGGTTCCAATATTAAACATTTTAATTTTGTAAGGAATATATTCTTCACAACTTACGAGTCCTCTCTCCAGCTTCTCAAAACAGCCACTGGAAACACATGTACAAAACAGCATGGCTAGGTTTCAGCAGCACTTACATGCAGGTCAGATTAGTCCCATGGGCGTTGTTTGGCGACATTGAACTGTCTTACCGCTGACCTTCAGTCGCTGCCATTTCGGATGACTATCACAAAATTTGGGGAACCAAGAAGTTCGCAGACAGTAGAGATTTATTTCTTTTCATTTCAGAGGCTGTAAAGTTCGAGACCAAGCTATCAGCAGATTAGCCCTCCGGGAGAGCCCAATTTTCATCCGGAAAGGGTGCTTTCCAGCTGCGTTCTCGCCTGGGAGAAACAGTCAGGCAAGCCCCTGGGGATTGCTCTATAAAGCGGTCACCTAACTGTGTTGCATTGGCTCTACCCTCTATTGTGGTCCGTTGGTGCTTTCAACATGAAGCACTCACTTGGTGGGTACACACTTGTGACGTAGGGTTCCTGCTATGGACAGGACATGGGTTTTTTTTTTTTTTTGTCAGTTTATGGATCATTTTGTGGCCTGTGAATCTCTCTCCCTGCCTCTTTTCTGTAGTACTAAAAATGGAGCTCAGCTGTCCTCTTTTAGATGCTCATTTATGCTGCAATCCTATCAAGGCACCGTTTCTAACCCCGAGAATGAGTTGTCTTGTGTTTCCAGCATCTTTGGCACTCTCCAAGCTATTATGTAATTCTTGGTTGACTCACCCTTTACAATGTGGTAAACAGGTTGTACCACCTCGTGCTGAAGGCAGCAGGAGCAGAACAGATGGGTGCTCCGTCAGTTTTTGGGGTTGGGGTGGAGGGGACAGCTTGGGTTCTATATATTACTCTGAGCCAACACGTGCCAGGCCAATGCTACAGAACACTCTCGTGTGTTGTGGACTATTACTTTAACTATGTAAAGATCTGTTACATTTGTTTTTGCTGTGGAATATTCCTTTAACTATGCAAAGTTTTTTATGTTTATGGTGCGTTTGTTTAGTTAGGCAGAGATGTGTTCTGTTTGTTTATGTTGCATTTGTTTAATTATGTACAAACGCATTGCTGTCTCACCTGCGGGCCGTAAGGCACCTGATTGGTCTAATAAAGAGATGAACGAACGGTCAATAGCTGGGCAGTGGAGGGACAGGTGGGACAGGTGGGGAGATAGGATAAACAGGAGGAGGAATGTGGACTTGAAAGAGGAGGGAAAAGAGAATGAGAGAGAAAGAGAGGGGGACGCGTGGGGCCAGCCAGCTAGGCAGCCACGAGCCAGCCAGATACAGAGTGGGACTTACAGAATGAAGGAAAGGTAAAAAGCCCCAAGATAAAACATAGATGAAATGAAGCAGGCTAATTTAAGGTAAAGAAAAGAAGCTAGTCAGAAACGAGCGTAAGTTAAGGCTGACTAGTCACCATTAGTAATAAGTCTCCATGTCACGATTTTGGGAGCTGGGTTGGTGGTCCAAAAGAGAGCCTGCTACCATAATGTGTTAACAAATTGTCTTCAGGAATGGAGAAAGGGTGAGATGTTCATTACACTCTGGATGCCAGTGCCCCCACATCCTTTGCTAATTCAAATAAGTATCGCTTTAGCGTCTCATTTTCTAAGGTTGAGAAGTCTAGGTCCATTGACCTGGTCCCTGTCTAGTCTAGGCTCAGGGTTTACTTCATTACCTTGGGATTTATAAAGACCCAACATTCATGAACTACAAGAAGATAGAGAACAGCACAATTCCTCGAGTCTCACTCAAAGATGGGCAACATTCAGTTCTCCTAACATTTTTAGTCTTAAGTAACTTGGAGGGTCTACAAAAAGCTCCCTGTTTCACAGAACACAGTCTTCCCAGCAGCTAGGGACCACTTTGGAATGATCTCTGATTTATGTCACTTATTCAAATGGACCCCAGTTCTCTATTTAGAAAGAAATGAGTTTCCCTGGAACCTGGTTGTTTTTCCTGTCAAATTTAAAAACACCAGCCCTGCAAATATTTTCTTTGTTATGTGATCCGGGTTAATATTCTTCTCTGGCCCAGCATGCCAAGGGTTTACATTGTCTGTCCGTGGTAATGATTCATTTTGTTTTAACTAAAGTTCATCAATCTTTGGCTGGGTAGGTCATCTCTAGTTGTCTGTTCCTGCCATGTTCTGGTTAGGATCCCACTCCAACTAGCTTCGTTCATCATTGCCGTTTAGTCTTAGAAGGGAGATGGAATAACGACTTTTGTTTTTTCCTGAAGAGTTTATAGTGGTAAAAACTGATATGATTCCATGTTTTCACAGGCCATCTTACTGCATAAACATTAAGGTGCTATGTTGTAAAACGTTTATGTTTTTATTTTAGCCTGTGGCTCTACGTTTGGTTCTTGGACTAGAAGTATCAGAACATTCTGGGAACTTGTTAATCACACAATTTCTCCCTCTCCTCCCTAGATCTGCTGAAATAAGAGTTTTAGTGGTAGATCCAAAAATCTGCATTTCAAAGAGACCTCATGACCAAGTTGGAGAATCCTTGTTCTAGAACATAACATACTGTGCTTTGGATGTGGCAGCCCACCAGAGAAAAGTCTATCATCTAGGGCTCACAATTCAGATTGGTCCTTCGTCCCTTTTGTTTTCTTTCCATATGCTTCTTTGTGCTCTCTTGGAGCTCATACTCTGCCAAGGCTTTGATTGATGCCCTCTTGTGGCTGTGAGAATTTCTAAGTGGATAACGAAATCCTTTGACCTACTGTTTTCTTCCTGGCTTTTTATCACTCCATCATTCTGGGAAAACTCAATCTTAATGATCCGATGTTATTGGAAGCAATATTCATCATCTTGTCCTCCCCACACAAGCGTTTCTTCCCTCCACTGCTTCTTATCATCACTGATCTTAGAGCAGGAATGGATCCAGCAGAAGCTGCATGAATCACTTACCTCACAGTCAACATTGAAGGGGGGCAGCAAAAATCTCAGGAACAGAATCATAACTTTAGTGAGATATTTTTTAGTTACATTTTGCATAAAATTATTCATGGTGAGCTAAACAAAAATTTTCAAGTTACCACAAGAAGGCTGGGGATATGGCTCAGGGGTAACACCCTTGCATGGGTGAGACCTTAAGTTCAAACCCTGGCACTGTCTCCCCACGGCACACCCCCAGACTCTAACAGCTTTGCCACGCCAGAATATGTTGTGGCTTTAGGAAAAAGAGAAAAGTCACGGTACTAATGTTGTAAAATTTGTTTAAATTTTTTTGTGTGTGTACTACTTGTATACATACTACTCATACGTTTTTACTTTTAGAAATGAATCAGTCCATTGAATTTCTTTGTGTTAATTGCTGAAGCGTTGGTGCCCATGTTACTTGTGTTAATGAGGCAGTGTTCTTTTTGCCAACTCTGAAGGTGAGGGCACAAAACTTTCTCATCTGCTCTATACACCAAAACAGTGCTTCACCAGGACCCTCTCCTTCCCCTGATCTCATAAGCCTTGCTAGATACAAGCAAGAAAATTGATAGTATACAATGACTTGACAGGCATCAAGAAAGATCCGTCACCTGACCCATGAAAACCCATCTTCTTCCTCTGCATTAGCTTCTAGGCCATAATTAATAAGTTGACCAAAGAGAGAAAAAAACACATCTGGGTTTCAAAGATGAAAAGTATGAATACATATATCACTCTTATATTGGCTCAGTAAAGAGATGGTACTCTAGCAGAGTAAGTTTTCCAGATAGAAGGAAGGCAGTCATGGAAAGGAGGAGCTAGGAGAAAGATGAAGGACTACAGCTTGTGGTAATCTGATCATCTGGTTTTTAGCAAGACCCTAGCACACCATGCAATCACTCTTGCTCACGTACAGCCTTGTCATTAGAGTCTAGATGAATCTCCAATTATATTATACCTTTTGATTTCAGGATCTCTCTCTCACACACACTTTCTCTTTCTCTCTCCTCTCCCTCCCCCTTCCTCCCTCCCTTCTTTGAAGAACAAGAATTAGTCAGCCATTTTATAATCTATACTATAATTGACCTCCTTTGTCGTCTTAGTCTTTTTATTCATTTCATAATACATTTGAGATGAAACAGAATTGCGTTGTCATTGAATAAACCAAAGCAGCGTTTGAAAAAGTTAGAGGCCGAGTTGTCTTTGTAGTGTTAATTGGCCATAATCTCAGCTCTCCAGAAGCTTCTAAAGCTGGGAGATGGATACCTCAAATGCAGATACAAAGAACAGCACTTATAAAGCCACTTACACCACATCTATGCATCAAAACAAATTGACAGTTCAAACATGTTCTTAAGGCATAGTACTGTTTCTTTCATATATTTCCAAGCCAAATGCAGCATGCACCCGCAGCCAGACTCTCTGGTCTTTGAAGATGGGAGCGCGCTGTGCACAAATTCACCTTTCATGCAAAAATTCCCAAACCCAGTCTACAAGCATGCCCTTCATAAATCACCAAACAGTCCCTTTGGTTGCAGAACTGCATGAATTAAAATTGTCAAGACTCTTTTTTTTTATAGCAGTTGACTCGGTCTCTTTTAAAGTCCTGAGAGCTGTCAGATTTCTAGAGTTTGAATGTCAATAAAGAAACTTATGATTTTCTTTGTATTTAGGGGTTTACAGCAGAGAACGTCAAGCTCTGACCTGTTTTGAAAGTCTCCTGAGCTGGCTGGGATTTTATTGCTGGAGTAATGTAGCAAGATAGAGGCTTTTAAGGATAATTCTTTTCTAAGATTTTTTTTCCAAGAGATTTCTGTTTGCCACTTGTGACCTGAGAGAAATATCTTGTGTAAATGTATGTGTTGTGACATTATCTATCATCGGAATGTTTAATGTTTCGTTTTTTTTTTTTTTTCATTCTAAAATGATCTGTAAGTGCATTGAGCAGAATGAGGACAGTTAGGGACACTTTTGCACCGGTGAAAGTTGTTTTGCTTCTGTGGAGTTTTATGTCAGTGAGTCCGTGAGTGTGCTGCCTGGGTCACCGCCTGGCAGGGGGAACACTGCACCCATGTGTGCTGACTTAATTGGTACTCAGCTGATGAGTAGCTATGCGACACAGCAACCAGTAAGGAGAGAAACTAAGGCCCACAGTAGTGCATGCCACTGCTATTAACCTTACACTCACTCTACACACATAGTGCACAATTTCTAGGTCATTGGATAAGTGTCCCACCAAACCTCGTCCTGTGAACGCCAGGCACCATAGGAGAGGTAGGAGGCGAAGGATTCCTATTTTGATGTACCTTACAGAAAACTCAATGAAAGAGTTCTGAAGTGTCTGACCTCAGAGAGGTCCTACCACGACATTAGCACACACTCTCCAATTCTGTGGAGCCCACAAACAGTTGGGAAGTTTCCTCTAATCACATTACTGTCCTGGGCAACATGAGTCTTAGGAAGAAGATGCCAAAGTCTTTCAAATCACTTTGCACCCTAACATATATAAATAAATCATGAAGCAGCTGAGATTAATGGGAAGTTAACAGGAACTTTTTATTCTAAATGTTTTAAAATGAGTTCCAAGCACTCTCCTGGCAGAGATGGGAGAGGAAGTTAATGTGTGCAGGTTTGCATGCATACACAGGTTCTCTTTGGTTCTTGTCGGCTCCCTGGTCCTCCTAGAGCTTGTCTGCTTCTGCGTTACTTACTGCAGGTGAGGCCATTCTCATTCAGTCGGTTACAAGTTGTGGCCCCATTATGTAGTCGAAAGGCAACCAGAAAAAAACAGGTAGATTTCCCCCAGAGCTGCTGGCCCGGGCAAACCTGAAGCCTGCTTATTTTCATTTCAGTTGCCGTGATATTTCTCAGTGACCTCACTGACCTGAATTGTTCTTCCTCAGTGTTTTTTCTTCTTCTTCTTCTTCTTTTTTTTCCCTCAGTGTCTGGAAGACTCAAGACTTCGTCTTGTATGGGGGTACTCAAGGAAAAACCATGAACAGATCTGGATGTAGCAGTTCTCACAAATGTTAGTTGTGTACAGAATGCCCTGGAAGCTTCAGTCTATCGGAGTAGAACTGGGTGAGCCAGCTGGTCAAATAAATATTCGCTGGGTTTACTTCCTTTTTCAAAAGGAAGTCTCCCCATTTTACAAGTGTGGAAAAATACCTATAAATATTAAATGTGGGTGGGACACAGCACATATGATGAAAAAAATAATGGTCCATGCACACTGCTGTGGTGCCAACGAGAAGCAAAGAGACATGTGCATCTTGTAAGGCTCTCAGCTTTACAGACTGTTTAGACCTCTTCCTCACGCCCATGGTAGCCAGACTGAGACTCACAGGAGTGGGCAGCTACGTGTATGGATGTACCTGGACAAGCATTAATCAAATCTGCACTATCTGCCCTTATGAAATTATTTGGTACAATATTCTATCCTTCTTGATGATAAATGGCAAAATTTTAGTAAACATTGAACAAAACACATGAACCAACCCCTGACGCATAAATAGACAAGAGACATTTAGAATGTCACAACCCAGCATACGCAGTAAGAGATGAGGTGTGGCTGTTAGTAATAAGAAAAGAAATTATATAATTAGCTCTGATTGGTGGCTCCATGGCCAAGTCATTTTATATAATTAGCCTTTGGGGGAAAACCATTAATAGAAAAGCAAATGATATGAATAATTATGGAAATAATCATTTTTTACATTAAGAATGTACAGAAATAATATTTTAAATTTCCTCTTAGTATTTGATCCTACCAAGCCCTGCTACTGAATGGAGTTATTAACATGTTTCCAATGGAAATGTAGGCAGAGACAAGGGAAACCTCTGTTCATTTTTACTATGTCCAACCTCCAAAAAAAGAGTCAGGCTGGTCCTTCCCAGAAGTGGTGAGGGCGCATTGTTGGACATGAGATGGTCAGTTGTGTGGCCTCTGCTCGGCTAATATTTAGGAAAGACCACAGGTTCCTGTGGCTGGAGGATCGTGGAGCTAGCCTATTGTCTGAGCATACTGAAGCTTTCTCTGGGAAATCTTGGCAACGGGAAGCACATTTGCATATTTATTTATAACAACTGTCATACTTTTTTTTTTTTGCTTTAAAGAAAATAAGTCTTTAATTTTCTATTGAACTTGTTCGGTTGACAGAAAATTTCTTATGCAGCAGCCTCATGTTTAAAACATGATGCGGGAACAAGCTACCAGCACTATATGGAAATCGTTTGGAAGCAAGCTCCTTTTTGGTTTGAGTCATTTACATTGGAAACACAAACATGATCGCATTGAAAGAAGGGCTGTACGAACTGGGTGACTAAAATGATTTTTAAGCTTCCCCTCTTTGGAGTCCAGAGAATGCGGTAGGAAATTGAAATAGGCACATGGTGATAATTTTGAAAACGGGTTTGCAACCCAGTTGTGACAGTATTTTTTTTTCGTAACATCTTCTAGTGTGGTCTATTTTCTAATACTGGAGAATACTAGAAGGGTTGTCTTAGTGCAATTGGGTCTACATTATCTGCATGAGTTTAGTAGCTCATATGCACATACGTATACATATATGCCTGTGTCTATGTGCATTTGAAATCTGCTCTCTCTCTTTTTCCACCATTAGTATTTGAAGCTTTAGAATCCATTAGGCCAGAAAGCTCACAGTGACACCAGCAAGTCCTCTTACCCAGTTCTTCTTTTGAGGAAATTCGAATGCTTATCTTTCTTGTGCCTATTGTATTGAGCCAATAGAGAAACTTGGTATTTTTAAAGTAGCCTGAAAAAAAAAATCACATTTCAAAAGTGAGCTGGTATCTTTATTTAAAACTATATCCCCCCCCCCCCCAAATGGACTTAATGTTTGTGATATGTCCTCGTAGAACTCTCTGGAAGAAGTTAAAGAAAAAAAAAAACAATGCTTTGCTATTAATTTGTGCCCTGGTGGCAGAGGGGGATTTTCCATTTCCATGTGCTTTTCCTCTGCCACGCGCTGAACTGGCCGAAAGTCATTTCATAGACAGTATAGCGAATGCATTATGTGTAAATGCCCTTTTCCTTCTGAATCAATCAAGTGTCTTTTATTGAGTAGCTTCTGTTGCTAAGCACTGTGTAAAGTACTCGGGGTTATACAAAGAGGTCCAGGATTTGATGCTCCATTTCAGCTCACAATACAGTTAACAAGACTGAATTAATGGAAGCTTAAAAAGCAATGTATTGAACTCTTACGTTTTTGTGAACCTAGCCTTTAACAGCTGAGCCATGGATCTAATCTACAAGGGGAGTAGAAAAAGATAGGATCTCCTGAGTAAATTGGGAGTGTGGGGAGCATGGGAGATGGTAGAAGGGGAGGGGGAGGAAGAGAGGGAAAGAGAGAAAAATATATAGCTCAATAAAAAAAAAAACAAATAAAGACTCAAACAAACAACAGACGAAAAGCAATGAATTGCTTAGCAAGATGTGAACGGTTGGAATAACAAGAAGATTGTAAGGGCTGAGTTAAGGAAGCATCCATCAGTGAATGAAGTAATGGGGCTGCCTGCTGAAGGACACTCTGAACAGCCAATGATTGAAGGACAGAGTTCTTTAAGGAGACAGTAGCCTTTGGCCAAGGCATCACAAACTGAGAAGTAGTGGGAAGCCTATTTCACTGTTATTCCATATTTGTAAACACGAGTGACGAGTGAAGCACTTCACTCTAGATTAAATGTGCTAGCCATGCAATTTTCTTCCAAGGCAATGTATTATTCTGGATATAAAACCGATCACTCGAAAATCAATCTTTTCCTCAGCTTCTCATTTTTTCTCAAAATGTAAGTGCTTTTTTTTTAATGATAAGGAAGTTGGTATGTTAATTGTATTAAACTTGGTGTTGTAGTTCATCTTGACTTCAAATTCTCTATAGAGCCTAAGCTAGCCTTGAACTCCTGATGCTCCTGCTTCAGCTTCCCAAGTGCTGGGGTTACAGGGGGGCCAGCGAACACCACCCCCACCTTCTAAATGGTTTTCAATGTCAATAAGTAGAGTGAGAATTCCAGTGTGTAATCGTAACTAAACAGATTAACTAAACAAAACAGACTTGATATTTGAAAATTCACAGCACCAAAAATTTAATACCACGACGAAAAAGGAAATATACATATTGTTAATTGTGTCAGAATAAACTTCTTTAAAAAGTACCTTAAGCTTCTCAGGCATCTACAGATGCAGGCAGGGACTTACGATGTAGCTGAAAGGTAGCGTCATGTGGTCCATCGTGTACCCACATGCCTATGTGTTAGCACTGCCTGGGTTTAGTAAAACCACAGCAATTTTCCTTTGGCCAGAAACCAGACTTTTATGTAGGAACTACTCCTACACAAGTAAAAAAAAAAAAAAAAAAAAAAAGAAAAAAAACTTGGCTCCCTGGAACTTTATTAGGATTGTAATTTCCATGAAATGTCACCAAGACTATCATATTGTCACACAGTTATGTAGAGCGTGAGAACTGCAGAGATCATCACCCAACCCTGTCCCATTACAGTGGTGAGGACTCTAAGGAGTGGCTCTGCTTCACAGAATCCTCTGACTACCCTGGGTCCCTCTCTGACCCTCTTGTCTGTAGATATCCTCAGGTCCTCACGCTTGTCATGCTTTGGGGTCCTGCCAAGGGCTGAGGGACTTGGGGATTGGAGCTTTCTGTGACTCTGAAGGTAAGGACACTGACTTCCTACAGCCCCTGGAGCTCCCAGGAGGTCAGCTCATAAGGGAGCTGCTTAAACAAATGGATGAATGAAAAGTGACCATGGCCAATGGGAACCAGATTAAGGACCATCTTCATTCTATTTTCATGGGAAGTTCAATCCTTTTATTAAAATTGAGGTTTTGAAAAGTTCTTAGTAAATGCCGATATAGGTAAGCCTTATATGAAAGTTGCAAGCCACCATTCTGACTTTAGAGACAGAGGCTAGTATTCATAGAGCAGACTGCATGAAATCCTACAATAAGTGTGTTGTCCATACAAAATAAAGCACACGAGTTCTTCTTAGTTCTTAAGCATAGGCCTAAACACAGTGAAGTAAATTAGACTCAGATGTTTCAAACTAAAAGAGAAGTTTTCTGCTTGTTGATGAAGATAGAGTACGTGTTTCAGCGATCGGGGCCAGCATTTCTTTCCCTTATGTCAAATAAGACTCTTACTGGGTTTATTATTGAGTAGCCCTGGAGAGTGATTTTTCAAACCATCCCTCATGGAAAGCTAAAGTTATTTCTGTGTAGAGTTGGTCATCATCTGATCCTAGAGGGGATGATAAATTTGGTCATGTTCAAGTAGGGTCGAGAGATTGCTGTCTGCTCAAAATGAATAGCTAGATTTGGAGAAAGGCGCTAAAGTTGGCTTGTCATCTGTGAGTCAGGCTCAGGCCAGACCGCACCTCTAAAGGTAGACATTGTGGTTTCTCCTAAAAGCAGTGGATCAGCCACTGTCCATCTTCCCAGGAAGAGGTGGATCTTGGAACTGCAAGTAAGAACCTGCTTGGTTCTCCACTCTGGAAAAGGATGATGTCTCTTGTATCAGACACCTCCTGGGGTCCAAGGGAAGATGCTCTAGTGGACACAGCTGCTGAGCACATTGACTGAGTGTCTTCCACAGATGGCGTCAGGCCAGGAAGAAGACAGAAAGTACCATTCAGTGACACCTTCAAGGATGTTGTCCTGGCCTTAGGGCTGAGGACTCTATGGTGTAACTTGTAATTTTTTTTTTTCCTGGAGAGTTCGCCTTTGTTTCCAGAAATTGCCAATCAATAGGATAAGAAACCACCACCTGCAATTCCTCTGGGGAAAAGAGATGCATCTATTCCGAGACTGAGGTCTGGGTTGTTCTGGGAGCCACCAGTGGAGAAGAGCTGTGCTGTGTCCAGCGCTCACCTCCCTGAAGTCATCAGCAGAGATGCGGCAGTGTGCCAAGGAGAGGCACCCATGCATGAAGCAGAAAAAGAGCAGCCAGAGCCCAGGTGTGAAAGCTCCTTTGTCTCACCTCAGAAATTTCTCCAAGACACTCTGAAGTTGACTGATTGGTGTAGAGTAAGTAGGTCGGACTCAGGGTGTTATTTCCAGAACTTTAAAGGTAGGAGTGACCTTATTTTACAGTCATGTGTATCTGAGGCTTGAACATTTAATTACGTATTTTTGTAAGAAGTGCCAGTTCATTTCATACTGGTGAGCATAGGACATCATCGCTTGACATATCATGTTCCAGAATATCCTGAATGAGTTCCTCACACAAGGGCAAGGGGAGTACTTCCCAGCAGACCTTGCGTGCAGGAAACCTAGACACTTTGGAGAGAAGAAGATTCTAGTTGCTGCTTACTTCTTTGGATGGGCTTTGCAAGATTAAAGTTTGCAAGAAAGACATCAAAGGTTTGCAAAAGCAATGTAGCAGGAGGATTGTGATGAGAGCTGATTCTCAGATGGTACCACATGGAGGCTGCGGTTGCTGAAGAAGAATTGTCTACATTAGATTTCCCTTTGGGTCCAGCTACTCTGCTTCGTGCCTGAGTTTGGGAGCAAGGCATGGACATAGTTCACTCTGGTTGAGTACGAGGGGCTCATTTAAGGATGGCTATGGTTTTGTGAGATGGTGTAGGACTGTTTTCCAAAATCACATTGTGTGAGGGCAAAGAGCAGAGAGGAATTTCAAGACCAAATTTCTTCTCCCAAGGGACTCAGTAAGCCTTTAGCTTTTGAAACTTAACATTTCAACAAAGAGTCTGGATGTGTGGGAGGAGGATGTTTTCCAGGGTCCCCAGAGTGAGATACTGGACTTTCCACTAACAAGTTATTTGGATGCTTGTTGGAAACAGAAAAGCGTATAGCCGCTTTGAACTTCTGGGTTGGTGAATCAGGGTACAAAACCTTCAAGCTGTAAACCCAAAGGGAAATCATAATGCTCGATTGTATAGGGCAACCTCTAAACATGTGACTAGTTCTTCCTTATGGTTATTAATTTAAATAAGAGGATCAGGGAGCCTAAGACTGGTAGAAACCCTGGAGCCTTTTTAAAAAGGGAGGGGCACATTTCTTGGTGTTCTGTGAAATTCCTGCACTACTTAGTGGAGACTAACTCCTAAATCTTCCCTATGAGATATTTTTAAGGGAAATCTTTAAAAAAAATCTGGTTAATTTGTCAATTTGCAACTTCTTATTTTATACTTAATTCGACATATTTGGTAAATTCGATGTCTTCATAAATCATAAGGCACTGTCATATGTGCGGTTATTCATGCCTCACAACACTGATGGATAGCACTTGATGGACAGCCCTTGAGTACTCGACCTATTTAATATATAAGAACACCAAGAGTCATAGCAATGAAATGCTATCACTATATAAATGGTTATATGATGGATTAAATGTAAATAGCAGATATTTAGAATGGTAACTTTCCAGGGAGGAAAATTGCCAAACACCATGCTAACCGAGTAACCAAGGTCGTCATCACCAATGAGGAAACAGATAAACGTTATGGACCTCCTGATACTATGCAATAAAGGACACATATCTGTTCTGTGGGATTGTGGCCAAAAATACATGGCCCTAATTAAAGGGTATTCTATTAAAGATTGTCTAGAAATACACAGACTATCAAGGCCGTGTAAAATAAAAATACCAAAGGACTCTCACAATTGCCACAGAGTTGGCTCAGCAGTTAACAGTAAGTTTTGCTCTTACAGGGATGTAACAGTAAGTTTTGCTCTTAACAGGGTATCCTGTGTCTTCTTCTGGTCTCTGAAGGCATCTACACACACAATGTATATATGTATACAAACATATACATATGTAAATATAAATAAATCCTAAGAGCAAAAAGAAACTGTCAGATGAAAGAAGACAAAGAAATCATGGTGGTTAAACTCAGTTTGAGAACCAAATTCTGTCCTCTGTAAGGACATTGGCAAGACATGTAATGAAATGCTGTTTAGTTTAGACAATTTGGTACGAGCTAGGACCATCTGGGGAGAGGGAGGCCAATGACTCTGTCAGACTGGCCTGATATGGTGAGCCAATGACAAAGTGAGTTGGTTCTTGATGATGTGTGAGGGTCCAGCCCATTTTGGACAGTGGCACAACCCCTGGGCAGGTGGTCCAGGTTTGTATAAGTCAGCAAGATGAGCAAGTTACAAAAAACAAGCCAGCGAGCGGGGTTCCCCCGTGCTCTTGCCTTCAGTTTCTGTGTTCCACGTTCCCGTGGCCCTGATTTTCCTTCACAACAGCCTGCGATGGGAATGTGTAAGTCAAAAGCTTTCCACCTAACGTTGCGTTGGGTGATGGTGTTTCGTCACAGTCATAGAAATCAAACTAGAAGGATCAGGCAAGGGTGTTAGCGCCGTCAGATGCTGACATTTGGCGAAACTGAGAAAGATACACAGGGGAGAACAAATGGACTTGTGCTACATTTTTGTACAAGTGATCACACTTAAAAATGAGAGGCAAAATAAATAATACCTTTTCTTCTAACAAAGACAGCTTTTATCCCCAATTTCAGTTTATATACCCTTCAAAACTGAGTGATTAACCTGCAGAAATAAGGCATTATTTATTTAGATAAAGAATCCATTAATCATAATTGTCCTGATGCTCCTTCTGGCCTCTTCTTTGTCCTCCCGGAGGATTCCAGGGAGGGAAGGAATTTGGAGAGATCAGATTTTGAATCTCAGTTCTTCCATTTTCCAGCTAGATTCTCACCTTCTCTGAAATAGTGACAACTGAGGGCATGTGGGTCGTTGTGGGATGGACAGCATTAATGAGAACTAAGCCCTCAGTACAAGGTTAGGTCCGGGTCTCAGGTTCCTACCTAGCGTCCAACCCAACTAGAAATGAGGGAGAACAGTGAGATGGCTCAGTGAGTCATAGGCCTGGTGAGTCCCCAGAACCCACATAAAGGTGGATAAAGAGAACAGACCCAGCAAAGGTTTCTTCTGACCTCTGCCTGCATGTGGGAGCATGAGCATCTTGCCCTCCTACCCGCTATAAATATGCACAGATACACATTTTTTTTTATTTTTAAGACAGAGTTTCTCCGTAGCTTTTGTTTCCTGTCCTGGAACTAGCTCTTGTAGACCAGGCTGGCCTCGAACTCACAGAGATCCGCCTGCCTCTGCCTCCCGAGTGCTGGGATTAAAGGCATGCGCCACCACCGCCCGGCTACAGTTGCACATTTTTTAAAGAAAACATTTAAAAGTGAGGTGAGAAAAGTACCCCAAGTTTACCCTTTCCTCAAATGGCAGTTGGACAGATAGTTCAAGCAATTTAAGTGGACACATCCATTCAGAAACTGCTTAGAAGATGCACATTATTGGTTCATCAGGGAAAGAACACTATTTACACAAATTCCCCAGGGGTATTTGGAAGATGGCAAGGGACTTACATTTATACACTTGCCATGGAAAACATCTCAGCTGTCACCACCCCATCTGGACTCAGTTGTGTTCTGTCCCCTAAAGAAGGAGAGAGAGAGGGGAGAGCTAAAGAGGCTCGGTCCAAAGCAGCACCACCCCCATAGCAGGGGGCAGAAAGGAAAGCAGGGTTGCAAGAAGGGCCCAGGGAGGCCTGCCCTGAGTGGGAAGAGAAGGCTTTAAATACTTGGAAAGTCTCTTCAAAGAACAATTAAAAACAAGCTCCCGTGGTGGGAGGTGAGGCTGCTGGGCAGCTCCCGCTTGCTTTCCCCAGGGTGAGATTCCCAGGCTTCTGGGTCTGCTGGAGCACCCTTGGCAGTACACACTACTCAGCCGGTTCCTTTTCCCTTTGCGGGGACTCAGAATCGTGCTCGGGAGCACCCGGGGTGAAGAATAGCTGGCCCTCCTGAAGCTGCAAAGGATTTCAAGTCAGCAGGTGGGGGTTGGAGGTTTGTGAAAATGGCCAGCTGAAGTTCATTTCGTGGCCAGGCCTTGGCCATGGTGGTTCTTCATTTCCAGTGTTCTGCTGAGCTCCCGAGGGCTTGTTGCAGATGACTTAATAAACAAACACGTGCTAAGTTGCGTCCTGGGGATAAATGATGAGGCTGCATGACTCTGGAGTCGGTGTCAGAGGTAAGAAGCTAGCTGCAGCTGAGGACTTAGTAGAATAAACTAAATTCCAGGCTACTCCCATTCTTGGCCAGAAGATCGAAGATAAATCCACGAACCAGGCACAAGTTTTCAGGCATCAAATTAATACATTTAAAGAATTATTGTGAACCAAGGACCACAAACAATCTTACAGAGCAGCCAATGTTCTTTAGGATGATGTGAAAAGACAGAATGAATATTTTGGAGATCTGGTATGATCTATAAAGTGACTTCAACATGTTTTAATAGTTCAATAATAAAATCCCAAATAACCATTTATTTGATTATCTCCCATACGTGTTTTATGTGCTTACTATGAGCCAGAACTATACACAAGCCAGGATTTAAATAGTTTATGGTAAGTGTTTTTCATGACTTCATAGTTTTCCCTTTGTAAGAAAGCTTCTTACCAATATGAGCACCAAGAGAATTCTTTCCCAATCGAAGAGCCAATCCTTAAATATTATCTGTGTGACAACCCTGAGCACATACGGACTGGATCTTAGTGAGGTATAGGGGTAGCGACCCATTCCACGAATGTGTGAGTCATCAAGAGTGGGTTCTCACGGCAGCTTCGTTTGCACTGAGCAGCAGAAATGGAGGCTGCACATCCACATCACACACAGAACACAAGGATGCTAACATCCCTCTGTGAGGTCATCCCCTGGTGAGAACCTGGGAGGAGAAGGTAGCATCAGAGAGCAGGGACTGGACCATGGTGATTTAATTCACTTGGTTAACATACAAGTCCAAGTTGACTGATGAAAAGCATGTCCTAGCTCAGAGAAGCTATAACTGGAAGAGAAGAATGAGGGAAATGATAGTTGAGAAAAACAAATTAGAGGTTGAGAGTCAGGAGAAAATGTAAATGTTGTGGAAGGAAGATGAAGCCCCCCTCCTTTTCCTACATTACTCATCCAAGTGTGACTTGGTGATGTTTGTGGTATAAATTGACCTCTTTTGGGGATCACACCCTCTAATTCCTGAGCCCAGCATACATAGCTTCAGTTCTTAAGTAACAATCTCTGTCTCTCTCTGTATCTGTCTCTGTCTCTCTCTCTCTGTGTGTGTGTGTGTGTTGTAGGCACATGACTGCATACAGACTTCATGTGTCTTTCTTTAATTCTGTCCCTATTCTCACCTTGAGACCAGGTCTCTTACGGATCCAGAAGTTTGCCCTTTTGGCTGTGCTGTCTGGCCAGGGAAGTCTCTAGGTCAGCTCTATCTACCACTACAGTGATCCCTGTGATATAAGCTGTACACAGCACTGTTCCATACTGCTAGGGATTTGAACTCAGGCCATCATGCTTGCAGAGCAACAGCTTCTACCCACTGAGTCATCTTTCCAGCCCCAGTACTTGTTTCTCATGACGTCTCTGGGAGGCATTTACCATTATTCTTCCCTAAACTTACCTGTCTGGATTTTTCAGCTTCTCACAGTAGTTTTCCACACCACACCACACTTCATTGTCACTGCTGAGGGCCTGATATTACCTTGCCCTGCACACCATACCCCTCACAGAGATGCCTCCCTCCTCCTTGCCCTCATCTAACCCACAGATGTGCCCAGCTCTTTCCAATGTTCTCCGGGTCAGTTTCTGCGCCACAGTGAGGAAAACTGGACATAGTTGAAAATGAGCCCTTCTTTTCCCTCCAAAATACAAATCCTGCTCTCACGTCCCTCATCCTGGTGACTTGCTCACTGAAGGCACCACCCAGTAACTCAGACTAAGCCCTGGGCTTGGTACACCCACCCTTCCCTCTCCTTCGCTGATCGCAGCCGAACTTTAATATCCCCCAGACCTCAGTTTTCAGCTCCACCTTCTCTTGTGTCTCAGTTTAGATCCTGCTTATTGCCTTGATTTGGAATTTTAAACAATAGTTTCCCGTGTAACTTTTCAGGCCACGATTCTTACACGCTGATAATTGATTATCCACACGTCAGCCAGGGTGACTGTTTAAAAATTCAAATTTAGTCCAATTACTTCTATTCTTAAAGGCCCCTCGTCACTGGTAACTCATTGTTTAATGAGTTTGTGTGCTGCAGCACACCTGATGTGACTCACATTCTACAGGAATGCTATCCTCTCCTCTACCTGCTGCTCAACCATGGCCTAGGTAAAAGCTCACATACTGGAGGAACAGTTCAAGTATAAGACCATACAGGCTTTCACCATGGCTCAGAAGATAGCCTCAGATGGCCATGAGTAATTAGGTTTCATGTTTCATTTTCCATCATCAGCATACAACTTGATTTATACATTGGGCGGAGTGTGGCCATCATTGGCTGTTCTTTTGATAGCCTATCTTATTTGTACCAGCTGTTGAGATATGAGATGTGAGATGTGATCTCATATCACATCTGATGCTTGCTCCCAGGAGCAAAGAGGCCTGCCTCATGTTCTAACAAAATGGAAGCGGTTAGCATCACAGCTCTAGGATGTGAGGGTCTCTAGCGATAGCACATGTCAGGAATCCCAGCCTTTGATGATGGAAGAAGTATGGAAATTTTCCATCTCCTTCTCCTTTGCAGGCTTTATAACTCTGCCAAGTTTGAGGCTCATTGGGATATTTACAAGCTCAACTTTGAGCTGTAGAGGAAAATAAATGCTCACATCTTCAGTTGGGAGTTTATCAAGAGTATTCAAATATGGCACAGTGGAGAGGGAGACAAAACACTGTATCCCCCTTCAAGCTTTTCCAGGAGCAAGGAGTATTGGCCAGGGACATATTCCTACATCTACCTGGGACCCAGTTTCCTCATCTGTTCAACAAGATCCTTGGCCGATGACTAAACATACTTACAACACAAAAGCAAATAGACACAAACGATTATTTTACAGCTGGGTGGCCATAGAACGCTTCCTTGTTATGTCAGACTTGAAGCCAACACAGCTTTTTTGTACTTTTTGAAATGAAGAAATTTTAGTTTGTTGCCCACAACAGAAGTTATGGACATTTTATAATAGATACTGAAAAAAAAGGATAAGGATTATTACTTTTCTCACTAATGGATCTTGCTGATTAATCCCATTTCCCAAGTCTGGACCATCTACCAAAGAGATGAACGGGGAGCCTTCTCTTCTGCCTGCTTCAAACAGATTTTAGCAGGAGAAATAGAATGTGAAGTTACTTATGACTCTGAAGTTTGTGTTCCAGAATTAGCAGTTTGAAGTTTATAATCAACTTGTATCTGGTCCCTAGGTAGACAGACTTTGGGGCAGCTTGAGACGGAGAGAGGACAGGTGCATGGCAGGTGACCTAGAGGGGTGTTTGTTTTTCTATAAAGAATGTTTCCAAGTCATTGTAATATCCCCAGTCCCTCCACACTTCTCAGAAGAAAGCTTTCTCTTTCCTTCCAGAAACATAGCAGATGTATAAAGTTTGGACTTGGATCAAGCAAGCCAATATTCCAGTCTCATCCAAATAGGAAATCATGATATTCTCTGGGTAACTGTTTTCTGAGTAAACCACACCTTGTGAATTGAGGATGGAAATATGTATGAATAAAAACCTCGATGTGGAAACAAGTACACAGAACCTATACGGGTATACATATGGAAAAGGCACATTAGAAAATGGAAATGAAAAGAGAAAGTTCATCCGCCAATATGTGTGGGAAGCATCCAAAGCAGCAAAGGAAGTTTCAACATTAAATGTTATGCTAGTATAAAAGTTAATGAGTTGGATGTTTAACTCAAGAAGTGATGTGTAAAACACAGCATAAAGCAAGGCAAGAAGAAACAAAAGAACAGAAATTATTGAAAATATATTTGCTGCCTTAGAGAAAAAAAAATTACCTGATCAACAGATTATTCTTGAAAAGCTCATAAAATAGATAAATCTTTGGTCAGATTTCTCAAGGAACAAAAATATTAGAAACACAAGAGAGGGACTGTATCTGCTGATGCAGCCTAGAGAGAAAGAATAATAAGAGACTGAGTAATTTTGTGTTCATAAATCTGCATACTTGAGTGAATAGGCAATTTCCTGGAGAAAATGGCTTATCAAAACCGACTTGTAAAAAAATATAATACAGCTGAGTTGTACACACACACACACACACACACACACACACACACACACATATCCAGGCACTGACCAGACTATTTTATAAATTCTCCCACATATTCCATGAGCCGGATCATCCTTTTCATATCTAACTGCTTCACTCAAAGCAAGACAACTCCTTAATGTTTAATTAGGATACATGTAAAACTTGAGACACCTGAGGTAGAGGAATATGACACCAGAAAGAGCAAATGTACTTCAATCTCCTTTGCCCCCAGAAATATAAACTTCCCCTAAAAGCCAAGCCTAGCAAAGGATTTACTTCACTGTAGTTCCACATTCTAGATTAAAAAAAGAAAAGCCATATGGTGATCCTAATGTTTATAGGACAACAAGGGGGACAGAATTTAGTTGCTTCTGAGATGGTGAAAGGTCTTAGAAAACCAGAAATGAGACAAATGTTAGTTGTCACAATAACAAATATTTTCAAATAACTCAGAACTGATACCACACAATTATGGAAAAAGCTTAAACTATGCCCTTAAAATATGGAAATATGGAGCATTCAACAGTTGTCCATGAACCCCTCAAGATGGAGTCTCTTTCACCACAACATAGGGCAGTGAATAAATATCAAAAAAGAGGAAACTGTCATCATTATGGATGGCAGGATTGAAAGAGAATCAGCAGAAACCTGGAACAAATGAGCAGTTCGGAGAGTGTTGACATACGAATATGATTTAAAACTCAGAAGGTACAATTCAAATAACATTAGCAACAAAAATATAAGCCATCCAGAAACAAACGTAACAAAGGTATATAGAGCCCTTTCAGAAATAATTGCACCATCATAGAAAGATATTAAGGGCATTATATTTCCTACGGAATATGTGTCTAGGATGAGAAAGATAATTCAAAAAATAATGTGAATTCTCATGCTGTAGTCACAACAATCCACGGAAAGCTTGACATAGAATGTTATTCATTACATTGCAAACAAGCACTGGAACAAATGCTTGCTTTCTTATCTCTTCCACTTAAAATAGTATTCACAAGAGCCAAATTGGATTGTGTTCACTTTTTGATAAATATTTGTATTCATTCTTTGTAAATTTTATAAAGTATATTTGATAATACTCACTCCCAACTCCTTTTGAATTCTTCTAAGTTATCCCCCACTTCATTTCCCTCCAATTTCTGTTCTCTCTTGTTTAATATTTTTTTAATTCCAATTTGTACTGGTTATAGCCTAATGGGTATGGGTCCATCTATTGGAGCAGGTCAACCTATCAAGAGTCATTCCCTTAAAAAAATCTGATTCTTCCCCAGAAGTCATCATCTGTCCACAATTCCTGAATTAGGGGTGTGGGAGGGTTCATGAACGCTTTCCCACCCCATGGTAGAGTATTGACTGGCTTGAGTTTGTGCAGGTCTTGTGCCAGCAGCCACGGCTGCTGTGAGGTCATTAGTACAGCAGCCCCATCATGACCAGAAGTCATTGTTCCAGCCCTTCCTATCCTCTGGTTATTACAACCTTTCTCTCTCTCTCTCTCTCTCTCTCTCTCTCTCTCTCTCTCTCTCTCTCCTCTCTCTCTCTGTGTGTGTGTAATGGTCCCTGAGGTTTGAGGTGGAAATGTGATGGAGATGTCCCATAAGCAGCTGTTTACTCCAATAACATCCATGTCACTATTGCACCCATGACATTTCTTGCTAGGCTGGTCATTATCATAGCTCACAGGCTTTACAGCTGGATAAGAACATTGGTGCAAAAATACTCAATAAAATACTAGCAAATTGAATCCAAGAACACGTCAGAAAAACCATCAACTGTGACCAACTAGGCTAAATCCCAGAAATGCAGGGGTGGTTCAACATAAGAAAATTTGTCAATGTAATCCACCATGTAAGTAAACTGGAAAAAAAAAAACAACAACACATGATCATCTCATTAGAAGCTGAAAAAGTCTTTGACAAAATACAACATCCCTTCATGATAAAGGTTTTGGAGATAGCAGGGATACAAGGAACATACCTAAACATAATAAAGGCAATATACAGCAAGCCAACAGCCAACATCAAACTAAATGGAGAGAAAGTCAAAGTGATCCCACTGAAATCAGGAACAAAATGAGGTTGTTCACTCTCTCCATAGCTATTCAATATAGTCTTCCATTTTTAAACATGACTCATTTTCCCTTAGTTCCCTTTGTCTCACTGGCATCAGTACCATACTTTCTCTGCTCATTATTCCCTTTTGCTCAGTTCTTTATCCTCACTCCATTTGTTAATTGTCCATAGTCTGCTACCTCTTCTACCCTATTCTTCCCAGTTTCTCAGTATACTTTTTGTCTCTTCCAGCTTCCCTAGTTTTTCCTCTAGAAAAACATTCTAAAATTGACCCTTCTACATCTTTCCCACTTCTCACCATATGACATCGCCCAGACCATCATTCTTACAAAGAAATAGCCAAGCTCCCAGGGCAGCAGATGAAAACAACAGGGGAAAAAAACCATCACCAGAATGCAGGGCTGTGCCCCTGCAATCCCCCAGCTTCCTCCTCTCTTGGCAAATGCATTTCTTTTTTTTTTTGTGTGTGTGTAGGCAGATAACATTTCAGATAACACTCTAGAGATTAATTATCATGAATTAGCCCAATTCAGTTTTTACTGCTATGTTTTTTATTATTTTAGAGTTAAATATTGGCTTAGTTACAAATCTATAAACTCTCACCAAAATTCTGTATAAAACTTCCAGGAAGACTGGTATACAGATAATTAGGTCCTCATGGGTACTTAAGAAAACTCTCATTATCTCTCTGTGCCTGAAAAAAGAAATCTAATGGTCAATGATTTGCTAATTTCGGAGGAAACCAGTGTCCTGACTGATCAGTTTGGAGAACAGTCTTTATCTTTGTGTATTTAGTACCTAACGTGGTTCCTCATGGCAGTCACTTTAGACTCGAATATTAGTTTCCATTCAAAATATCTTTTGGGGGTCTGCAAATTTCTAACCTAGAGTAGAGTATACATATATGCCTACCTATTTCCATAACTACAACAGAGTATAAGTCTTGCATATAAAATATGAGCATGACTAAATTATTTCTTGGTATTTGCAAGCCACTTGGAATGTTGATTGTTCTGTTCTTGCTATTCATATTAAAACCTCTCTGGGAAAGGGAACTTAATGAATATATTGGTGGAAAACCCAAGGATAAGGATATAAATCCTCCCAAATTTTCTGGAGCTTTTCAAACAAATTGGAAGAGGTAGAGGAAAATGATCTATTATACCATATAGTATGAATTTATCTTTTCTAACATGAACAAATGATATGAGCAGAAAAAAATTATTGGAGTGGCTTTCAGAGCCTTCTATGTTTGTATGATTCACTTAGCCAACCAGCTGGCTCGGAGTTCCCTACTAGATACAAGTAGACATATCTTTCTAGCTATGTCTTCCCTAAAGACACAGCAACTTAGCAGTAAAGTTCATTGGAGACTCATTCACCCACTGTTAACTGCTGGAGTCAGCAGCAAATCAGAAGCACAACAATTATTGTCTTAACTTGATTTTTTTTCAACGAAAACATACCTTAAGAATCAGGAAACGAAATACATTTTATGCTATAGTTTAGGACTTTTAAAAAATTAAGAATTATACACAGCAGGGCTTGTGGTAATGATGCCAGATCTCTAAAAGCTCACCCCAGGCAGGATCCAGTTACAAAGCTTGACAATTTGTTTTGGTTCCTTTCTAAAGAATTTACTGAAATGTTTGTGCACAGACTCATACAAGGAGAAAAGAGAACAGGTGAGGTACCCATGAAGAGGGCATTTATAGCAGCCGAAAGCATTCATTTGACCCTCTGAATAATGCACATGATCATTATAGCACAATTAAGAGAATGAAACACAGACAGTAGGAAATGGTGGATTCCAAATCCAACCTTGCCCATAATTATACCTAAGACCATTCCAGACCCTTGGCGCTCTTCCCCTCACATTGCCATTACAGTTTGGAGCTCACAGGTTAGTCGCTGGGTCTAGGTGTAGCTTTCTCATTGACACAGATGGGTCAGGAGCAAGAGGACAGGTAAATGACACAAAGAACCGTGCATGGCCTTTGGTGTCAGGCAGACTTCGATGAAAACAACTTTTTTTTTGACGTCTTTAGTCCTGAAATAGAGGTAAGAATACCCATTTTATAGGCTTTTGAGATGAAGTATATCAAACACATGAAGAACTAGAAAACTGGGTCTTAGCATTTTCCAGTATGCCACCAGTAAGTTCACAGCTCCGTCACCTGGCTAAGATATCATCCATTTATTCAAACAGCATTCACTGAGCACTGCTGGGGTCTCAACATGAAATGTCATCCATAGGCCTATGCATTTGAAGAGTTGGTACTGCTGCTTCAAAACATTACAGAAATTGCTAGAAGTGGGTCACGGTGGGGGGCAGATAGGGAGTGGATGGATCACCCTGTTTTATAGCTCAGCCCCACTTCCTAGACATTCTTTGCTTCCTGTGTGTGGATGCAATGTGTCCAGCTGTCTGGAGCTCCTGCTGCTTTACCTTCCCTGCCATGGCAGACTATGTGCTTTCAAACTGTAAGCCAACACTCAGCCCTTTGTCCCCTCTAGCACCTCTTGTCAGGTAACAGTAATAAGAAAAGTCACCTCTGTTGGCATCTGCCAGAAGCCACCCAGAGTGTTCAGTGCTAAAGTCGGTTTCAGAGTGTTCCTAAGGTGGAAGGAAATAAGAATAAAGGAAATATATTATTTTGTTTGATGAAAGAAGTTTGCCTTTATTAAAATAGAAGGGGGGGGTTAAGAATATATTTAACGATGAAGGTTAAAGGAAAGCAGAAAGGGGCATGAGCACATAGGATTCTCAAGAGATTCAGGAAGGTATGAAATTGACTAAGAAGTTAATTCCATACCAGACACAGTCAACGACTCCTGTTTCCTTAGAAAGAATGAAAAAAAAATGCAGTCTGCAATGGGAAGGAACAAGCAATAGGCTTTCCATTCTACACATGAGCAACTGATTACCAACCTCTTCCCAGCCATTTAAGTGCTAATGCAGGCCTTTGATTAGGTTGCTCAGACCCCAATGCTACACAAAGAGACAAGAAAGGAATGAAAGCAAAGGGCTGTGGCCATGTCCCTTCCTTGTTGTGCAGGAAAGTACTTTAGTTTTATTTTTTTTAACCTTTTCATCTCCACTATAGAATTTCTTAAAAGACAAAACTTTAATTTAAATCCAAATGTGTGTGTCTACCCAAACATATCCAGAAATCCCACTTGTTAAAGGTTTCTTTAGGGTGTGTGTGTGTTCATGAATGTGTAAATTCATGCATGTGTGGATGTGGAGGCTAGAGGAACACATGATGTGTCTTCCTCTATCACACACCACCTTGTTTCCTTGAGACAAGGTCTGTTACTAAACTGGAAGTCACCATTCACCTAGACTGGCTGATCAACTCTGCTGGATGTGATGGTCTCTGTCCCCAGGGTTACAGATGTCTACAGCTATGCCTGATTGTTAACACAGGTGCTAGAATCTGAACAAAGGTTCTCCCCCTTATCCAGTAAGCCATCTCCAAAGTCCAAAGATTCCTCTTTAAGAGCTATGATCCAATGCTACAATTAACTATAAACTGTATTAGCCAATGCATCTTTACTGTGACTTGACACATTGTGTTCTTCATACTTCTTTTAGCAGTATCTAAGAGGAAAGATTTCTTTAGAGGGAATAGGCTTTATTTTCTATGGAAGCATAGAAAAGCTGAAGCTCTAGAATCTCAAGGCAGAATAAAAGCCTTCAAAGGCATCCACACTCCAATCCTAAGGACCCATGAATAAGCTACTTCACATGGCAAAACAACTTTTGCAGACATAGTTTTGAGAATGGGGAGGTTGTCCTAAGTTATATAAGTTATTCTAGGGTTATGTGAATCCTTAAAAATGGAGAGCCTTTTTCAACCGTGACCAGAAAAAGAAAAGCAGCTGTTGGGTAGGGGCCAGGAGGTACAGTATCGCTGGGCTTAGAGACTGTGGAAGAAGGCTATAAGCTAAAAAATGCATCACTCTCTAGAAGCTGGGAAAGGCAAGAAGATGGATTCTTCCTACAGCCTTAGAAGAGATGTAGTTACGTCTTGACTATATGCCCGCAAGCCATTATTAAAATAAATAAGTAAATAAACAAAAATTGTCAAAATTAATTGGATAATAAACAGAAAACTCAGGCACCAGAGGATATTAGGCAGGGAAAAAGATGAGTCCATGCAGAGAAGTGGGAAGATGACCAGTTCAAAGGCCCAGATTGGTCCCGAGGCTCCACATCACGAGGACCATGATGCTGACAGTGGGAAACAGCAGAAGCTAGGGTTGTGACACTAGGGATCATGTATGTTTGTTTGCCCAGTTAAAAAAGAGCAAAACAAAGTTAGGTTTCCCACTCTGGGTGTTTCTTCTCTAACCCTGTCATCACCACATTAATGTTTATCAATCATTGCCCTCTAACTTCTGATGCGTGGGGTCTCACCATGCTTGTCATTCTTTAGTCCACGTGAGAGCTGCAGTTCCTATTCCAGGTTGGAATGTGAGGTCCGAGAACAAAGGACCCACAGATGCTCATACATCACTGCCTCCTTGGTCTCACTGTAGAAATAACAGGGCCCTTTTTCAACTGCCTGCTCAGCCTGCATCGCCAGAGGCTCTACTGTCTTACCTGTGTGCCTACAGGTGTGACCCATAATGCAGCTGTGCTGTGGAGGCAGGTACTGTGTTGTGCAGTCCTTTGTAGTCAAAGAATTGATTTTTTTATAGTAGCTAAATGATTTATTAAAGTTCATTTGGCTTTGTTCATTGGGTTAATCTTAGTTTTCAGATATGTGCTCCAGAGAGACTTGACTTTGAACAAGATTATGGAACAAGTTTGAGAGTCACCATAGAAAGGATAAGAAAAATATCTGGTTTTATTCAATGAATCTGCCTGATATACAAAGACCTGAAAATTATAAGAAAATTGGTCCTAAGGGGAGCCAAAGGCCGGTGGACTGGTCCAGCCAAAGGTCATTTATAAAAAGAATGGGTGGAGATGGACGACACACTGGGATTAATGACTTTAAGTTGAAAAGTTTGGGGGTTTTGGTTTTTCCTTTTTGTTTTCCTTAGGCACCTTTCTTCCCAGCAGGCTCATCTGAAAGCGGATGGGATCTTGACAAATCCTCTTATGTTTCATGTGTTTCAATATCTCTTTTTCTCTCCTCCCAAGACATAGCTTTACACTGATGAAATCAGGCAGAGAGATTTATGAGTCTGAGTTCTTCGACGTGCCAGCTGATCCAGGGGAGGCATAAAGGCTTCCTCCTTCATCTGCTTCCTCCTTTGTCTACCTGGAGCATGGTGTCTGTCTTTTCTAGCGTGATGCAGGAAGCCTCCCATAGGCCATTAAAACATGCCCACGAGAGTCAGATGTATATGTGAGTGAGACTTGTGTTTACTGCCCTTTCTTTCTCCATCCTTTTCCTCCATTTTCTCTGTCTTCTGATTGGTGTCTCCTAGTTGCCCTTGGACTGTGGATCTGACACCTCCCTTAATTCACTTCTTGGCCTGTGTCTCTTCTAATACCCAGAGGCTGACCGGGACTTCCGAAACTGCTCCTCCCCTCGCTTCCTAGACAGGACTTGACACTCATTGCTGGCTTCCCAGCCGAGGAGCCGCCTGTCTAGAGTTTCAGTCTCATTTACTCAGCATGTGATGGGCTGCGTGTGCCACGATGCCTCTGCTTCCTGTCTGTTTTAACCTTCTGCGGTAATGAAGGGTGGAGTGCTCATCACTGAAAGTCCATCTTCTTTCCTTTTAAGAAACTTTCTCCTTATAACGAGAACATCAAAGGGCAGTGGCCAACGGCCGGGTACAGAGTGCAGAAAGCTATTGTTTGGCCAGGATAGCATCTGAGAACTCCAGGATGATGTTCACAACGATGTGGCTGTACCTCACACAACTGCACTTTGTGCCTAGCCACCATGAAACTGGTTCTAAAGAATTATGTTTTGCATCCTTTATTTACTTGCTTGTTTTTAAGGTCACCGAGGGTGTGTATCATATGAGGAGAAACCACATTGCCAGATCAACCAGTGGAATGGACATGCTCCATTCCATCGTTCTTCTCCAAAAACCATTTAAGTTTTGTTTTCATCCTTGGACCGAGGAGGACATAATGCATGATAAATTGATAAGAACAAATAATACACTTGATCACAGCCAAAAGGCCAAGAAGTCAAGCATGCACTTCATTTTCCCCAAAGGTAGCTCCAGCCCTTGTTCTCTCCTGGGTCCTGCTCTGTTTGCCACTTTGGTTGTTAAGCTTACCCGTACTTCTTCATTTTAACTCTCTCAGAAATAAACGCTACCACTTGGATGTGGTGGTATACGCCTTTAATCCCAGCACTTGACAGAGGCAGGCAAATCTCTGATTTCAAGGCCAACCTGGTCTACAGAGTGTGTTCCAAGAAAGCCACGACTACACAAAGAAACTCTGTCTCAAAAACAAAATTGAACAGAAAAGAAAGGGAGCAGGGAGAAAATGCTACCATTACACCCAAGTTTGGGTAGCTGGGATTAAGATTTCCTACCTCAGAAGTCTCATCCAGCCCTTTGGAGAATCATATACCATGAGCACTTAATGCACATCAACTAAACACTGCTGAACACTGGCAGAAATCCAAAGATGAATCATACATAAAGCATTTCTTCTTGAAGTTTATACTTCTAAACAATAACAACAGATGAGCCATTTACTAAGGCCCTTCATGCTAGGAAGTGTACTGTTACTTACGTATTACTTATCTCATTGACTTAACAGTTGGATAACATAAGTCATTTTTTTCTCTAGCCTTTGGCAGTGATATATACTTATTTGGAAAGCAAGCTTGGGATTAAGGTCCACTAAAAATGGGACTGGTGTCTGCCGAGGCTTCTGTGCCAAAGAGAGCGCCGAGGAACGCTGCACACGAGGGCCTGTCTTCCTCTTAGAGATAAGGAATCTGAGGATCAGCCAGGTTTAAAGAATTTACAGAGACAACTTAGCTAATAAGACACAGAGACAGTATTCGAAACTGAGGGCTGCTGGACTCACGGCTGTGTGAATCTTTCTGCCACCTCCCAGAGCTGCCCTATACAACTGTGACACACCTTGGAACAAGGTTCGTGGTAGGAACTCTGCATGTCATAGTGTTGGAGAAAAGGAGAGACTTAGCTGTCTGGAATTGGTCAGGTATGAAAAGAAACACAAGAAGGAGGTACAGGGTGAGCAATATGACAATTATGACCGTGGTACATAAATTCAGGAAAATACTGTTAGTCTTCAAATGTGAACGAAGCACTGATGTGCTCTGTGCGTGGTGAGTATAGAGGTAACTGGAATCTCTCAAGCAAGAAGCAGAGAAACATGGATGAACGTTGAAGATGTGTAATCCATGAAATAAGCCAGATATAGAACAACACGTATTTTATGGCTTCCCTTCCCTGAGGTGCTCACAGATGACAAAGCTGTACAGACAGAAAGTAGAACAGAGGTTACCAAGGGCTGACCAAAGCTCTGGAAATAGATCATGGTATTGGCTGCATTAATGTTGTGAGGGACCTAATGTCACTGAATGGCACACTTAAATTGGAGGAACTGATAAATTTTATGTTAGGAATATTATGATTAAAAACTTAAAAAATTATTTAAACTATTTCTCAAAAGCTTTAGATTCTCATTTTATAAATGCAGAAGCACTTAACACGAAGGCCGCCAGCCTCAGATGACTCCCGGGCCCTCACAATACACTGGTGTTAATCAAAATGTCCTATGCATGCAAAATATATATTGGGTTTTGAAAGTTTACTAGTGAGTGTGTAAAATATTTCATTAATTATGTTTTATATTGGTAACAGTCAAAAGTGATAGCATTTGGGATATGCTAAGCCAATAAAATGCATCATTATTTTTTAATAAAGGAAAAGTCAGAGCAAAGAGGCAGGGAAGAGGTTGAGGTTGAGGGTTGGAGTGGGGATGGGAGAAGAGATCAAACTAGGCAGTCCATGCAGTCCCCAAGCTGTCAGGCCCTTGATATTTCTCTAGGTTGGATTTCAAGATCCACTGGGCAGACAACAATAAGATTTTGGAAACAAAAAAATTACAAGGCCAAAAGTTATGCTTTGGTGTCCTCACCTAGACCAAGTCTATAAAATGAACTGGGGGAAGGTCAGGAGAATGGACAGATGGCTTAACTTTCACCCTTTCCTCCCTAGTTCTACCTCCTTTTATGTCAACATTGGTCTTGACATTGGAAATGTCCTCAACAAAATCTAGTACTCGGTGGCATACTTGCCTGGCGCTCTCCGTTTTTAAATAATTTAAATATGATATTATTTTACCTTTCTCCCCCTAATAGGCTTAGGACACAATTTGAAGCTCATTTTCCAGAGAGGAATCCAATTTGGCTCTTCTTATTTCTTTTCAGATATTATATGATTTTATTTTTTATTGCAACTCTTTAGAATGGTTCACAGATGTTGCTGCTAAAATAGATCCTTCTGGAACTATTTGGTTTGAGAAAAATTTCTGTTGCCATGGATTAAACTAATAGGAGACCTCGCATTTAAAATTCAAGGCCGCATTCACATTAGGAGACGAACAGAATTTTCTTGAATTTATATAACACAGTCATGGGGAGTTGTGCTCTGTGCATACTAAAGGCCATCTCTCCTCAAATTAACCAAGCTAATGCTTTCATAAACAAAGACATTAATGCCTTTTCTTGGTTAACTTTGTGGGGAAAATGCAACCACCAGGAAAATATGATTTAAATTTTACACACAAATATGTTAAAATTTAGTAAAACATTATTAGAAATAATGTAACAAACTATTGTTAGATTTAAGTTTCTTCTGAGTTTTGTACAAAGTGCTGATATGTGGAGGTACATATAAATGTGCCCCTGGTTTCCCTTCCCAGTCTCCCCTCTTTTAATAAGCCCAGCATAGCCACCAAGCTTGTCTTCACTGTCCCACATATGATGGCTGGGCAGCCAGCATACTTGCACCTCCAACTATGATCCTTCTCTTAAGACTCCATCCGCATCACTGTGTTTCTCATCTTCCAACCTGGAACCTCCCATTCTAGCTGTCTAAACCAAACTGCCTGTTTTAGCCACAACACCGTCACTCCAGAAGTAGTGTCCAAAGTAGGATGTGTCCACCACCATCTTCCAAATTATGTCTCAGGGACACTGAGTCCCATAGAACCATGAGTTATAAAGTGGATTTGTGATATGGGAAATTTTACCTACCATATCGTATTTTGTTGGATACTAGTAATAGAAACCTTTAACAGCTCATAGATCTCTTTCAGTGATTATTTTGTTTAACTTTGTGTTTTATTTATGTTAACCCCCATCTTGCATCGTTTAACACTCTGGAAAACTTGTTTGCAAAGCCACCTTCCTAATGATGACTATGGGGGATCACTCCCTATTCTTATGCCCTAGCTCCTCCACAAGATGGATAGGCTCCTTGAGTAACAATACCCGAGAGAATATCTTGAGGCAGGCCTCCAGGCCTCATGGCCTCTCTGCACGTCGGTTGAAGATCACACAACAAGCACCAACGTGTCTCCTTGGTTCTCCGAGTTTTTGTAAGATTTGTAAGGTTGCTTTTCTTTAAAGAATTGTCAGAATATCCAAAGCACTTCCCATACTAATACCCAGGAGAGATTAGCCTTCCAAGAGGTGTTTACTGTTGAGTATAAGACATCTCTCAAACATTCGCTGTTTCCTGATGCCCTGAAACCTTCCAGGGTCAGGTACACACTATTCCATTTTTCTCTTCACAACAGTTATCAGGAATTTCTACTCAGTAGCTTAGTTATTTGTAAATCTGCTCCGTGTTCTCTTGCCCATTATCCAATTAGCTCAGTAAGTACTTCATTTACTCTGTTCGCATGGTCTCCGCTCTGCAATTCATTCGCCACACTGCCATTTAATTATTTTTAAACACAGTTCTAATGATGCCATTCCCATGCTCAAGGACAGCTAATGATCTCCCATTATCTATGTAATAGGGGGAAGTAACTCCTCACCATGGCAGACACACCCGAGTTCACACTTCCCATGATGCAGTTTTACAATTTAGGTACCCTGCAATACTCCTCCAATGTGTAAAACACAATGAGTTTTCAGAGCCCTGGGTTCTGTCGATACGTATTTCTTGATGTTATTGTTTTGGCGTTTGCTGTGCCTTGAAAACTCTTTCTTGCCCCTTTCACTTGCTTAGAAAATAATTAATCACAGGTCATATTTCATATTTTATCTGCTACATGAAACATGTTTTCAGTTTCAGACAGATAACAGTTTTCTCTTGATCTTAGCTTTAGAAATATATGTTGTATATATTTAGTATTATGGTATATTTTAAATAATAACTTACATAGAGACAATTGCCTGCACTGAATAGTGAGCCCCATGAAAGAGGATATTTTACTGGGTCATTTATGCTGTGCAAACCAAATACAAAATCTTGCATACAGTATGCACTCAAGTAAATATTTATTAACTGCATTTACCTATATAGAAGCCTTTTTACTACTGTTAACCCTTAAGCAAGTACACCTTAAAAGTCAATTGATTGCTAATATTCTCCTTGTCAAAGATTCTGCTCATTACCAAAGAATTCACAATATGCCTCTTTAAAAAAAAAGAACATATTCTATATCTAAATAAAAACACTATCACATGGAAATCTTGCAACACACGCCTACAACACACACCTGGATGCACAGACTTTCCCAGGAGTCAGTCTTGTACATCTATGCTCCTATAGTTACAATGTTTTTAGTGGGACACCTTTAAACTAAACATGCAGGCCAAGTAGTATCCTGGCCCTAGAAGAACAAAGTATCTTCACTTTCCCGATGGAGATTTCCTGGTTGGTTCTCAGTGGGGTGTACTCGCTTTCCCTAATCTAAGTTCACTTGTAGGACAGGTGTCACAGTTTGCTTCTGATTCATTGACCTCATCTCCTTCATGGGAGTTACCTTCCCTTCAAAGAGCTGCTCTCGGAAAATCACGCAGGGGACATACCCACGGCAGCGCAAATTTTCCAGACCCAAAGGGCAGCATCTCCACTGTGCATTGTTCTCAACACCTCCTGTCCTGGCTGGGGACCAGTCTTCAAAACACTGGCTAGTAGAAGTAGGAATAACTCCTCCGCAGAATGCCTACTTTCCTACATCTAATTAATCAGTTTTCCGAAGCTTAAGTGTTTACGCTTGAGGCAGGATTCTTTTTCTTTTTATACTTGGTGAGTCTCACAAGACTTGTCAGATAGAAGTTAGCGAGGTCTCTGTGGCGTGGTAATTTCAGCACAGCACCACCCAGCATTTCCTTTCCTCATCCTAATTTTCTTGATTCATAGGAGTTCTGCTCAATCCGATGCTTGGGATCTCTTTAATAGCTGGTCCTAGTTTCCATGACTTGGATAGACTGATTCTATTTTGTCAGTTAATAATAAACTATTATCTAGCCCTGCTACACCTCTGCCAAGAGCTTTTTTCCAGAAACTACTTTATAGTTATTATCTAATCTTTATAAAACCATAAAGGAAGTGTTCCCATCTAACAGATGGTAAATGATTAAGGAACCGAGAGTTACGGAACCTGCTCAAGGTGACAGGGCAGTTCAGTGATGAAATAATACCAAGAGTTCATTTTCCGTGGGTCAATCAGCAAGCCTCATAGCACTGTCTGACTGGATATTTGTTCCACTCTTCTCACAAACAATTCAATGGCTCAATAACACCAAAGTGTATATTTGTACGCAACAGAGTTAAAGAGTCTTCTGTAGAGAATTAGCTGCAGATCCTACTTTTTAATCAATCTTGTCATTATACACGAATTCGTGAGACCATTGATTAATTATGAAGGCAATATTCATGAGTATAATTATATACATAGCCATTAGGATTTTTATCTATGTATGAATTGCCCAAATAACTTTTAAAGGTTTATTTTTAACATTTTCACTTAATTAAAAAATATTTCACTACAATGTGTTCATATTCATTTTATTGGTATGTTACTCTATGTTAAGTATAATTTATTATTAGTAGAAACTAGGTAGAAGAGACTGCATATTTTTACAATATCTTCAAATTTCATGTAACTCTTTTGTTGGTCATATTAATACTATGTGTATGTTATAAATAAATACTAAATTTTTTGCTTTTCTTTCTATAAATTGAATTTTAATAAGATTCAATATACACCCTTTTCCTAGAAGAATAAAATATTTATAGTAATTACGTTCCTTTCTATTCTGCCAGTACTTAATAAAGTATGGTCACTCAGATAGATATTGGAGCCAAACAGAATCTAAGTTTCACAACAAAATTTAGCCACCAAGAAATTAGTAGGTATTGCATAAATGTTTGCTCCAAAGGAAGGCGAGAAAACTATATGTACCATTCTTTGGTGATAACCTATGTGCATCTGACTTTACAATTCAAGACATACATGAGGAGGATATGGAATTTTTAATTGTTGTCAGATGCATTTTTATACTCTCTAAATCTGTTACTGCTACACTCCCTATTCACCCTAGAAGGTTACTTTGATGAAGTAAGGTCATTGCTGAGCTTTGGCTGTCTAAGGAGATTGAAACACACAAAGACTCACAGACAGAGAGAGGGGTCATCCTTGAAGCAGGAATGCCCCCTTCATTGTGTACCAGAGCTGCTTTTTTTTTTTTTTTTTTTTTTGGTTTTTCGAGACGGGGTTTCTCTGTGGCTTTGGAGCCTGTCCTGGAACTAGCTCTGTAGACCAGGCTGGTCTCGAACTCACAGAGATCCACCTGCCTCTGCCTCCCGAGTGCGGGGATTAAAGGCGTGCGCCACCAACGCCCGGCCAGAGCTGCTTTTATAGAGATCCTTAACTGATAGCCACGCACCAGCCAAACACACCAGAAACCACTCCCCTGCCATCAGGAACTTCTGAAGGTCTCCCACTCAGAGCAGCTGCAGGCTGTCTCAGAGCAGAGGTAAAGAAATTGTTTTCAGGATTTGGGGAGTTCACGGCTCCCAACAACAATGGAAAACATCATTTTGAGTGAGGTTACTTAGACCCAGAAAGACAGTCAAAACATGTATTCACTCATAAGTGGTTTTTAAACATAAAGCAAAGAAAACCAGCCTACAAATCACAACCCCAGAGAATGTAGACAACAATGAGGACCTTAAGAGAGACATACATAGTTCTAATTTACATGGGAAGTAGAAAAAGCCAAGATCTCCTGAGTAAATTGGGAGCATTGGGACCTTGGGAGATGGTTGAAAGGGAGGGGAGAGGCAGGGAGGGGAGCAGAAAAAATGTAGAGCTTAATAGAAATCAATAAAAAAAGAAAGGAAAAGTTATTGTGAAACAAAAGAACCCGAAACACTCAGTCCAAGACTAATAGAGTTTTGCTCTTTTTTACCCTCTTCGTGTTCTATGACCAGTGACCTGATTGATTTCAAAGTGTGTGGTGGCTATGCTTTCTCTCCTTCTCTGTCTTAGACCCACCAAAAGACTATATCACAACCCTCTTTGATGGCATAAGTGATTACTATAGCTGAATTCGAGGCAACAGAAAGTAAGTTGAAGTACTATGTACCATTTTCAGGCCAAATTCTACAATAGTTCATATAGCTTCCTCACACGAATAACAAAAACTCAGAGAGAGAAATTGGGGCTCAACCTGAAGATCCAAAAAAGCAAAACAGCCAGTTACTGGCTCTTACCTTGAACTCAGTCTGAAATGGCGATCCTGCCTCCAAGAATCTCAAAATGAGATTGTGCCTGAAAGCTGTTTCTTTCCATTTTAAAATCCTCTCTAGTGCTGGGATTAAAGGTGCGCACCACTGGGATTAAAGGCATGTGCTGCCTGGTTTCTACCACAACTAGGTGGCTACTGGGATTAAAGGTGTGTGTCACCACTGCCTGGTCTATAAGGCTGACCAGTGGGGCTGTTTTACTCTGATCTTCAAGTAAGCTTTATTTATTAAAATACGAATGAAATGCCACTACACAGGTGGACCTTGGAAACTATTTGCTAAAAATAGCAAAATAATAATAAAAAAAAAAACCAACTTAGACCATGTTGTTGAATTACTGTATATAGCAGAATGCGGATTATCTTCCAAGGCGGCTGCCATCATTTCCTTCCTTGCTTATAAGAAAATGCTGCTCCTCAGCAAGATAAGGGATCTATCTCCCCCCACCCATGTTAAATCTGGATTGACCTGCTTGACCTGTTTGTTCAACAGTTTTAAGTGCCATTCTAAAACTTCTTAGAGCTGTTGTCTAGGCTTCCTAGAACTCTGCCACACTGCTGTATTAGGAATTCTCAGGAGTGGTGTTGAGTGAACCCTGAAGACCATATCCATTTATCAGATCTACATGTCAACTATTCTAGAAGAATGTCACCCAGCCACATATGAACTGCCCAGGTTCTGTCATGTAAAGGAGAGAGCTGCCCAACAGAACCTTTCCCAAGTTCCAAATTAAAAAACTCCTGAACTATATATTGAAATTAAGTATTAGTCTAAATTACCAAGTTTTGGTCTAACTTATTAGGCACCAATATACTACATTATTTCTATCTAAATACCATCCTGAAATGCATATATGTTAGAAATAAGTTGATTTGTCTTGAGCTGACTTGTTTAAATTTAATCTTCATTATAGGAAAGGGGAGAACTATGCCTTTAATTTTCAGTACAAGTGTTAGAAGAAGAAAATGGAGAAAAAACAGACTGATAAACCAATTACTGTGATCATCCATCTCTGTATTAGAGTTCAAGGGTAAAGAAAGACTCTGAAGCCAGAGGGGCTCTGCCTGCTGCCCATTAGAATCTCGGGATCATTAGACTCCTCCCTTGCAGGGCTGCCCTCAGAAACTCTGAGCAAAGCACAGCACCATGTGCAGGGGTTGGGAACACACAAACAAGGCAGACTCAAGTCAAGAATGGAACGGCAAAGCCCTTAAGTTTCTCTGTGTTCTAGGAACAGGTGTGGTGCACATAAGAGTGAAGACACAGACATTTTATTGGAATGTCCATTTGCTATGGTTTGGAAAGAAGTCTTCCCCCAAATCTCAGTCGTTGGAGGCTTGGTTTATAACGCAGTAGTACTCCGAGATGATGGACAGAGTCATAGCTCTCAGGCTATGGTAAAAGCCTGTGGGGAGGAATTAGCTTGCTGTAGGTGCAAGTTTAAAGTGTGTGTCTTGTCCTTGGCCTCCTCGGCTCTCTTTTTCCTGCTTTGTAGCCATCATACCATGCATGCACACTCAGGGTGTTCTGCCTCATCCCAGGCCCAGAAACAGCAGGGTCACGTGACCATAAGCTGAAACCACGGAAATGATGAGCCCAAATAAAATTTTCCTGATTTAAAGTTGTTATCCATGAAGCCACAATGCAAAGAATTGGCTGGCATAGATTTGGAGCCACAACCGTTCTGTAAAACAAGTGAGAGCAACCATGTGTTAAGATAGTACAGTTAGGGGCTGGAGAGATGGCTCAGTGGTTAAGAGCATTGCCTGCTCTTCCTAAGGTCCTGAGTTCAATTCCCGGCAACCACATGGTGGCTCACAACCATCTGTAATGAAGTCTGGTGCCCTCTTCTGGCCTGCAGACATACACACAGACAGAATATTGTATACGTAATAAATATTTATTTATTTATTTATTTATTTATATTTTATTTATATTTATAGTACAGTTAGGCTCCATCAAATTGAGAACCCAGTCTATAAACTATCTAAGCATTAACGCTTGGCAGCAAAAATCCAGGCTTTTCAGGGATACCAAACTAGAATCAACCAGTAATATGTCTGTTTTCAATATGTAAGCTAAGCCAGCGGAGGACTAAATCAGATCCGGTTTCCCCTTTGAGACCACGAAATCACTTGAGCCTTACCTGGCTGTTTCCTGAAACTACCCTTTAGGAAGCAAATGAGAGGCTAGCAAAAGGATATTTTATGCACTTTATCCAAGTGGTACGGAGAATTTGTCTGAAAAGACTGTAAATTGTTTGATAAGAAAACACTCTCTTGGTCTAGAAATATGTCACTGTCTAGCGTTGGGAGGGCCTAGGATGAAGATCAGATTAGTCCAAGTCAACAACAACACAGATTTCCCAGCATTGGAGTGTACAGTGTGAGAACACCACCAGTGAATGCATGGATATGTATTAGAATCATTCTTAGTTTCTAGATAAGCAAACCAGATTATTAAAAAGAAGTTTTTCCAAGACACAGCAGACACTAACATCTTTTCAAGCTAAAAATGGTTTTGTTTGTTTGTTTCTTTCTTTTTTTCTATGCTCTGTTGCCTCCTGTTCCCATGGTCTGTGTTTATTATTTTAATTGGGGTAGATCTGAGATATAAATGCTAAGCCTGGTTTTGAGCTCTAAATGGAACCGTAGTGGGGGAGGGAGTGGAGGGAGAGCAAATGGTATTGCCAAAGGATTTTTCAGAACACACACACACACACACACACACACACCTGTACAGCAAATACATTCTTATGTATTTACACACATGGGCAAACACTGCAGAGTACCTGTGTGCACAGCATTTTGTCATAATCTATAAAGAATTTATTTTGCATACCTATCCTGTAGAAATATGGACACCTGATGATTTTCGTTGGACTCGGGGTACTTCTTGTTCTTGTACCTTCTGGAAGAATGTTGATGAGAACTATGGCTTGTTTGTCAAATACTTTAGACAAGTGAGGCCACCACTTCTAGGTGGAAGTGAAGAGCTCTTGTCTTCTTCTTGGTGAGGCACATTAAGGCAGTTTAAAGGTTCAGTAAGAGCTGAGAGAGAGGATCTAGGACCTACCTCTGGGAATCCTAGCATCAGACAGCTGTTAAAACTCATATGAAGAGATGGCTCAGAGGTTAGGAGCATTGATTGCTCTTCAACAAATCCTGAGTTCAATTCCCAGCAACCATATAGTGGACAATAGAATAGATATAGAGGTCCTGAGATGGAGAAAGCTTGGCACATTTGAACAGAAGTTCAGAGTAAAACAGATAAGAGACAATATAGAAGGCAGGTATAAAGGGTCACTGAATGCTACATCCTAAGGGGTTTGCATTTTTCAGAGTTGGGAATTGCACTTAGGACTCCACATGTGCTTGACAATTGCTCTATCAGTCAAGTAAAATATCCCCAACCTTCAAGAAGAGTCTTATAGGTTGCTCCTCAAGAAGGGGCTTATAGGTCATGTGTCCCAATTATCTATTTACATATAATAGGCTGTCATTGAACCTAAAGGCTTAAAACACTAAGTTTATTTTTATTTCATGATTGTATTTTTTTAACAGTTTGTAGAAATAATGTCTGTTTACTCTACATGTCAGGGGGAGTTTAACCAGGAGCTAGAATATCCACTGAGATGAAGCTTTATCACATGACTTCCATATAATCTAGGACATCATCTAGAACTCTGAGACACAAAGCAAATTTCTTCTCTTTATAATCTTTCTGTATGGTCTTGGGTTCCCAAGTGTGATCTTTCCAAGAGCATAAAGAGAAAACACATGGGAGCTATGTAACTAACCTTGGAAGTCTCAGTATTGTGTCCTCTCCTGATTGCCGGGATGAGCATCACACAGAGAAAAGAAACACAAGCTCTAGTTCTTGGTTGTAGAATGACAAAGGTCTAAAAAAAATATGTAAGCGGCAGGAGGAGACATTCTGTGGCTCTCTTCGGAAAATACAATCTGCATTCCAAAATAAAGGCTTTGGAATTTTCTTCAGGTGCAATGAATGGCAATGATCGTGTTCTGTGCAAGAAGTCACTTAAATTTCCAATAGCTCATTTGGTTTCTCTTTTATGTTGAAAGTAAACTGCAAGAACAAAAATCAAAATGGGACCAAATGTTGAGTCTCTTTCTGTAACAGAGTGGAAAGTGAAGGTAATTTGTACCAGATTTGCTACAGAGGAGCTGATGCAGACTAGGGTGAATTCGAATATATTTTGAAGGTAAAGCCAAAAGTAGATTAGTAGTTGCGTATAGAAATTTACAATGTATCTCCTTCCTGATGTAAATGATTATTTTTATACCAAACAAATGCTCTTCAAAAACTAACTTGAAAATTGAGCAAAGCACAAATATAATACCTCTAAGGAGGCGGAGGAACGTTCCAATACTGCCATGAGCTGGGAATCCAAGTTGTTAAGAGATAAAGGAAAGTAAACCAGTAACTTCATGTTTCCTTTCCCTTGGAGACATTTTCTGGTTTATAAATAAGGCATAGCTTAGAGCTAAGAAGCTGAGCAGAAACATGAGTTTAAATGGCAAAAGAGCTGTATGGCATTTTTTTTTTCTTTTCTTTTTTTTTTTTTAGCAATTTCCAGGGACTAATGAGACCAGAGTTGCAGTTCAAGGCTATGTGAGTAGCCAAAATTAGACAGAACAAGATCTCAAAGGATGAAAGTGCAGTTCTTTTTTAAGAGATTTGATGTTTGATGTTGACTCCCTTTCAGAAACACTTCCAAAAAACCTATATACTAATAAGACAGGCTAAAAATTCAGATAAACTCTCAATAGTGTCGCTCTTTGGATAGGCGTAATTTGAGGTCCGGAGGTTAACAGGGATGGGAGAGCTTGCCAACCACAAGGATTTACAGCAAGGGCCTGGAAGGTCTATACCCCAGTCTTAAAGGAAGACTGAGCCGGAGCCTTCACAAAGAAGGCACTCACCAGAGAATCATCTTGATGCCAATATGAATGAGCGAGCTCTGATTCTATCCTTTTGCCTGCTAGAGAAAAAAACACATCCTCCAAACACCCTATAAACAGCATTACAGTTTCACATCATAAACACATCCCCCCAGTTGTGCCAGCTCCCTTGGGATATTGTGACCAATAGAAATGGTTTATGTGAGGAAGATTTATTTTGGTTCGGGATTTCAGAGGAATCTCAGCCCTTTGTGGCAGGAAAGACCTGGAGACTTCATGCTATGGGAACTTCTTACAGAGACTCCTTCCTTTTCAGAGGACCAGGAAGCAGAGAGGGAAGGGTAGGTAGGACCAGAGATAAGCACAGCTCCTAAAGGCCCACCGTTAGAGACCTACTTGTGCCAGCCAAAAGCCGATGAAATGGCAACTCAGCTGAAACAAAATAACTATTAACCTAGAATTCTAGGTCTTAAGCAAATGTTCCCTTAAGAGAGGGACTGGCGCAGCAGTTATGGACTGCTCTTTCTAGTTTCTGGTTATTACAAATAATGCTTCTATAAACATAGTTGAAAAAATGTCCTTCTTGTATGATAGAGCATCTTTTGATGCCCCTCAACTGAAGAATGGATGAAGAAAATGTGGCACATTTACACATTGGAGTATTACTCAGTGGTTAAAAAAGAAAAACAATGACATCTTGAAATTTTCAAGCAAATGGATGGAACTAGAAAAAAAAAAAACATCCTGAGTGAGGTAACCGAGATCCAGAAAAATGAACATGGCGTGTACTCACTCATAAGTGGATACTAGCTGTAAAACAAAAGATATTGAGACTATAGTTCATGATCCTAGAGAAGCTAAGTAACAAGGTGAATCCTCAAAAAAAAAAAAAAAACCATACATAGATCCACCTGGAAAGGACAAAGATTGCTTGACAAAATTAGGAGCATGGGGGTGGGGGAGAAGGGAAGGTAGAAGGAGAAGAAAAGGAGAGAAGGGGAGAGGGGAGGAGAACTTGAGGGAATGGAAGGAAGGAGAGAGATGGAGCAAGGAAAGCGATATTTTGATTGATGAAGCCATTATTGGGCTATCAAGAAATCTGGTTCTAGAGAAATTCCCAAAAAAATCCACAAGGATGACCCCAGCTAAGACTCTAAGCAATAGAGGAGAGAATGCCCGAACTGGCCTTGCCATATAGTCAGATTGATGACTATCTTAAATGTCACCATAGAACCTTCGTCCAACAACAGATGGAAACAAAGGCAGAGATCCACATTGGCACACTAGGCTGAGCTCCCAAAGTCCAGTTGAAGAGTGAGAGGAGTGAGAATATGAGCAAAGAAGTCAAGACCATGATGGGGACACCCACTGGAACAGTTTACCTGAGCTAATGGGAGCTCATCAACTCCAGCCAGACAGGAAAGCAACCAGCATAGGATCAAACTAGACCCTCTGAATGTGGGTGACAGTTATACAGCTGGGGCAGACTGTGGGACCACTGACAGCGGCGCCAGGATTTATCCCTACTGCTTCTACTGGCTTTTAGAACCCATTCTCCTTGGATGGATACTTTGCTCAGACTAGATATAGTAGAGAGGGCCTTGGTCCTTCCTCAAAGCATTGTGCCTTACCCTCTCTGAGGAGTGGACGGAGGTAGAGTGGGGGGGTAGTTGGAGGGAATGAGAGGAGGGGAAGGAGTGGGAACTTGGATTGGTATGTATAATGAAAACAGATAGTTGTTTTTTTAAAAATAAAATAAAATAAAATATTTTTTTTTAAAAACCCTGCTCTTTCGTGGAAGCTGCATTCAGCTCCTGGCATCCACATTGGGCAGCTGTGTTCTAGCTCCTCTCTCCACCCCTGTCACAACTCTTATGTATTTTTTTTACATGATTCTTGGGGATCTGAACACAAGTCTTCATGCTGTAAGACAAGCAATTTACTACTTAGGCTGTTTCCTGATCCCAACTGTATTCTATGATCTCTACTAGAACTAGGACATAAGATTCCAGACGAAATTGGGGGACATGGTCACATATTAAAATTTGTTCATCATGCTGAGCACGGTAATGCTTCTTAAGAAAACATCTCCTTTCAAACCTAATCTTATCTTCAGTGGGGTTCAAGAGAGTAAATGAAGAAGAAAAAGGCTAGTTTTGAGTGTGTGTGTGTATGCTGATCTTTCCAACTCAATAAAGAGTCTTCCACAACACACATTTGAATGACTGCTCGGTTCCCTGAAACTTATGTTTGCCCCCCAAATCTTTGCTGATGAGCACTTGACTAAAGTATTTTCTATTGAATAATGCTTTAACAAATACATCCACAACAGCAAGAACACAGACTTTAAAAGCACTTGCTGCCAAGTCTGATGACTCACATGGTGGAAAGAAAGAACCAGTTCGTACAAGTGTCCTCTGACTACCAAAGCACACAGCCATAGTCACACATGTATCCTTGGGCCTCTACAACGGTATCTCCATATCAAGAATATGCCTCTTTATGAATTCTAATCCTAGCCATTAGACCACCAGGGAAATACATGCTTTTGGAGTCCAGAAAAACCCTTAGACAAGGGGTCTTTATTCACATTTCTGCTCTTTGCTAATTCAGATTTTTTTCAACAAATTTAAAGTTCTTCTAATTACAATGTGGAGTTTTCATATTTCGATCATTCTTTTCAAATAACCTTACATCTGGACAATCTTAGATGCTCGACAAGTTATATTGGCTACACCCTGGCATGTTTGGATACGTGGGCACTCACTAGGCAGTTGTCTTTGGCTCTGGCTCTATTCTTGAGCTCAGCTTCGCATGAGACCTCCTTTCCATTGGTTCAGCCATTTCTACATAGGTTGCATAAGTAATGTGACAAACTTTCATTTTGTTACTTTTGTTAAACAGTCCTCCCGAATAATTTTATTGCAAATATAGTAAGCATGATTAAATAAACATTTCAGTTTATTTTTTACCATCCACATAACAACATTTGCTTCAGTTTGTGATAAACATAGTTCGTCACGCTATGCAAGCACCATTCTCTTTAGTTTGCTGACAGATTTTCAATTAAAAAATGATTCGTTTCATCAAAGACATTTTAGCATTTGTATAGCAAATATGTTTCTCTTTCCTTCATCATTGCAATGTGGGAAATTCTAAACACACATATAATAACAAAAATAACTATAGAATAGGGGTTGTAAATCTGAGAAGAGTTAAAGGGAGGAGATGAAGAATTATCGATATACAGTATTCATACATTAAATTATCAAAAATAATGAGGTTTTGAAAGTTCCTAATGTTGAGCCCTCACTGAACTTCTAAAATAAATACTTTTTAAAAACCCTAGTCTACTTTTTAATGCTCTAGTGAATTTGCTTTTACTTATGATTTTGTATTCTTGAGTTCCGGTTCCACTCCCTGTCTTCATCAAGTTAGTATACTATGCAAGTCACAAGTAATGGATGAACTACCGAGTCCATAGCTTTAGGTAATCTATAATAGTTTGAATACTAAAAACATAATTTATTATAAAAATATTTTTCTAATTTGTTACCACAGGGCCTCTGGGAGGAATGGAAGGTGAAATAATTATTTGGCCACTTTGTTGATTCCTTTCGTGGATATTTGTACTTTTGTTGTAGTGGTTTTAACTTTTCCCTGTTCCCACTTTTTCAGTTTATATATTTCTTAGTAAAATTATATATCTTACCAAATATTAAATAGATTAGCAGAGAATTATTACAGTATTACTTTCTTGTTTGTATGTGGTTTCAGGACTAAAGCTAGACTTCCATAGATTCCAGGCAGTCTATAGTTACTTCATGTTTTTATTTATGATGTCAAACATTTTGATTTTTTGTTGTTATTGTTGATTAGACAGGCAGACTTTGCCATGTGGTGGTGGCACACACTTTTAATTCTAGCACTTGGGAGGCAGAGGAAGGCGGATCAACAGAACGAGTTCCATGACAGGTTCCAAAGCAACCAAAAAACAAAAAAACCAACAACAATGATAAAAAAAAAAAAAAACCTAAAGAACAGGCTGGTGTCCTTTCCATCAATCTTTCTTTACAAGTACTTATTCACTTGTTATATGCACCTGGATTTGGCTCTCTAACTTCCCTTTGATTTTACTTTGTGGCAAGTTTGTTTTTTCAGCTTCTTGAATCTCAAATTATATTCATTTAAATTTTAAATTTATTTAATGGTGTTAGGAATTAACTCAGGGCCTTGTGTATGTGTGTGTGTGTGAGAGAGAGAGAGAGAAAGAAAGAGAGAGAGAGAGAGAGAGAGAGAGAGAGAGAGAGAGAGAGAGAGAGAGTTAAGTTAGGCACATGCTCTGTTACTGAACTTCAACCCCACTTTATCTTTTTCATCTTTATCAAATTAAGTATTTAAATCTAAATATGTATATATTGGTTATGGCCTACATGTATCTGACTTTTTTGAGAACTTATATACAAATAAGTTCAAATATCAATTTTTGATCAATGCCTCACAAAGTTCATATTCAGAAACTGTGACCATAGGACAACTTGGGAACAGGGCAACAGGATGAGATGAGGGATGGACCCAGAGAGTTGGCTTCTTGCAATTTTATTTTTAAAGGAGTGGTCTTTCACAGAAGATATACACAAAACTAAAAGATATCCAACAGATTACATGGGTTTTTGCATACTGATTCTTTTTCTTACAAGAGGCATGGTTTTACTCCTTCCATTTCATAGCTCCTGACACATTTCATCGTTTACAGACGTTAGGGGAGAGAAGGTCATGGAGAAAGCACGGAGGCGGGCTGCTTGCTGTCTTGTTCTGCTTCCTGCAGTTAGCTTTTCTATACGACATCTACTTATAGATGCTCCTGCCCACAGTGCGATCAGACCTCCACTTAATTAAGACATGGCCACAGCTACCATCAATTAAGCCACTAATTAAGACATGGCTACAGCTTCCACTCAGCGCCAGGAGGATGCTCTGTAGCACAGACTCGTTTTTTTTTTTTTTTCGGTGACGCTCCTTACATATTGGTGTGTAATTACCATTCTCATTCAGTGTTTTGTAGAGGTCACTCACATTGAAAAAGACTTCCAGATCCATGGCAAGATCATTCAATGATGGGACTGGAAAGATGGTTCCGCAGTTTAGCGGGCAGGCTGTGGCTATTCAGGAAGATCCAGATTTGATTTCCAGTATGCACTTGGTGGCTCACAACTCTCTATAACACCAGTTCCAGAGGATCCAACATCCTCCTCAGGCCTCTATGGGCACCAGTACGCAATGTGATACACTTGGAAATGTAGGCAAAACACCCATATATATTGAAAAACTAAAAATAATGAAAAGGAAATTTTAAAGTTACATTAATTTTAGTTTAGTATGTTTAGAAAATGCCAGTGTATATCTACACAAGGACTGGAGTAACTTGCAAGGATTTTTTTTTAGTCAGAAATTTCCATTTTATTCTTACTAATGTAGAAAAGATTTTATTTTCGGGGTATTACTAGAAATTTGGGAGCATCACAGCAGAGTCTCTGCATGTTACTGTGGAAATTAGGGTATCCTGCAAGGTTTTTTTTGTCTTATAATTATAATTTTTCTTAAAATAATTTAAGAATGGACTCATAAGGAAGCTTGGGGATGATTCATAACAAACAAACATACAAACAAACAAAAAAAAAAGAAAGCAAAGTGATAAATCTTGATGGTTGTCCAGAAGAGGAAGAGAAAGAGCAATGATGTCTGAGCTCAGGCAACATGGGGGTCAGTCACGTGGCAGACTAGTAGTCTTATGATGGACATTTAGAGAAAGAATAAAGAAAACCCAAAATCCCTGAGAAAGCACACATAGGTTCTGGCTAACATCCAAATCGAAAAGAGAAAAGAAGGCAAAGGAAATGTTACTACTTTTGGAGTAAGGATTGAGAAAAGTAGGCAGACCCAACACAACCTTTTGATGGCCCTGGAGTAACTACAGTAAGGGTAGAGATTCTGGGGAGGGAAAATATCCTATCTCATTTAAATAAATAATTATTTCTGTCATCTCTTTAGCATGACTTAAAGTGCATCGGTCACCTGGAAGGGTCATCATTTGGCCAAGTGATTGACTGGACCAACTGAATTAACTTTTTTATTATTTTTTTAATTTTTATATTTTTTATTGAGCTAATTTTTTCTGCTCCCCTCCTTTACTCTACCTTCCCCTTCTACCCTCTCCCATGGTCCCCATGCTCCCCAATTTACTCAGGATATCTTGTCTTTTTCTACTTCCCATACAGATTAGATTCATGTATGTCTCTCTTAGGCTTGCTTCTCTTTGTTGTCTACGTTCTCTGGAATTGTGAACTGAAGTTTTTTTTTTTTTTTTGCTTTATCTCTAAAAGCTACTTATGAGTGAGGACATATTGTATTTGTCTTTCTGGGTTTGGATTACTTCACTCAATACGATGTTTTCTAGATCCATCCATTTGCCCACAAGTTTCAAGATTCCATTATTTTTTTTCTGTTGTGTAGTACTTTATTGTGTAAATGTATCACATCTTCTTCATCCATTCTTTGGTCAAGGGGCATTTAGGTTGTTTCCAGGTTCTATGACAAATCATGCTGATATGAACATAGTTGAGCACATGTCATTCCTTGTGGTATGATTGAGCCCAAAAGTGGTATTGTTGGGTTTTGAGGAAGGCTGATTCCTAATTTTCTGAGTAATCACCACACTGATATCCAAAGCAGCTGTTCCAGCTTGCACTCCCACCAGCAATGCAGGAGTGTTCCCTTTACTCCACATTCTCTCCAGCATAAGTTGTCATCAGTGTTTTTGATCTTGGCCATTCTTACAGGTATAAGATGGAATCTCAGAGTTGTTTTGATTTACATTTCTCTGATGGCTAAGGATGTTGAGCATTTCCTTAAATGTCTTGCTACTACAGAGCAACAGTACTGGAAACAGCCGGGTACTGGCATAAAAACAGACAGGAGGACCAATAGAACTGAATCAAAAACTCAGATATTAATACACACACCTATGAACAACCTGATTTTTGACAAAGAAGCAAAAAATATATAATGGAAAAAGGAAAGTATATTCAACAAATGATACTAGCATAACTGGATATCAACATGTTTAAGAATGAAAATAGAACCTTATCTATTGCCATGCACAAAACTCAAATCCAAATGGATCAAAGACCTCAACATAAAGCCAATCACACCGAATCTTATAGAAGAGAAAGTGGGAAGTACACCTGAACGCATTGGCACAGAAGACCACTTCATAAATATAACCCCTGGTGGCACAGACACTGAGAGAAACAATTAATAAATGTGACCTCCTGAAACTGAGAAGCTTCTGTAAAGCAAAAGACATGGTCAACAAGACAAAATGTCAGCATACAGAATAGAAAAACATCTTCATTAACCCCACATCAGACAGAGGTCTGATCTCCAAAATGTACAAAGAACTCAGGAAATTGGTCATCAAAAGAAAAACAAAAAAATGGGGTACAGACTTAAACAGAGAATTCTCAACAGATGAATCTAAAATGGCTGAATTAATTCTTAAGAAAGGAGACAATGACCTGTCTCCACCCAGAGGTAGACTCCATTCTTTATTATAATATGAGCATTTAAATTAAACCAGTTGCACAGTATATAACACATATAAATACAAATAAATGCCTACATCGACTGAGTACATAGTATTCTACTACTTTTTGCATATTCTCATCCTTCAGAAAAATAGGATGAGAAAGGCAATAATGAGAAGACAGAGTCATGCTGGTTAAGCCGTAGAACAGTAAGTAGAAAAGTCAGAACTGAAGCCCCGGATGTTCTAGAGCCTTATTTTTAATTTCTCTTACACTACCTACCAAAGGATTTAAAACTGTGAAGCCACAAAACCATGAAAAAAAATATGTGCTGGCCCAGAGAAGTCTGGATAACATGATCCAACAGTACTTTAAGTGCTACATCACCATCAGATGTAAGAAAGTGGTCCTCCCACCCCAAAACCCCAGGAAGATGCTCTAGGGTACATTCTCTACAACCCCAGGAGGAATTATGTCCATTGTCATACTAACATCAGTATGAAAACTAGTCATGTATTTTCTTGCAAGTTATGTATCAACTTTCCTACTCAAAACAATCTAGTTTTAAAGACTCTGTTAGTTGTTTTTCTCACTGCAGCAATAAGGAAAGGCACTCAAGGAAGAAAACGTTTATGTTTGTCCGCAGTGGGAGAGGAGACAGTTTATTGCAGAAGGAATGAATGGTGACAGGAACTCCATACTGGCAGGAGTGTACTACATGACACACCTCCTTACATCTTGGTGCATCGGGTTGTGTCTTTAAAGAGGACAGGAAGTAGATCTAGGCTCTAAACTCTCATAGTCTGAGCGTGTGACCAGCTTCTTCCACATCCTAAAATTCCATAAAGTTCCAAAACAGTTCCACAGCTGGAGTCTAAGTGTGTAAACATGCACAGTGATGCGGGGTGTTTCCCACTCAAACCACAACAGAGCCCTTCCTTCAGAAGTACCCACACTTGAAAAAGAAGTGTGTGATGTCATTTGCCTGTGCTGCTCTCAGTGTTGGCAAACAGGTGGACAGTCCCCAACAGGTTACAGGGTGTGCCCTCTACAGATGCCACCCCCCAAAGGGTGTTTTCTTCATCTTCTATAAGTTCCTTCCAACTTGGCATGGGGTAGGAACTTGAGTTCTGCTCTTGGAGCATGCTTTGTTTCTTAAAAACCATTACTCATTTCTTCATTTTCTTTGTCAAAAAAATAAATAAATAAAAGAATAGAAATAATAATAACACTTGGCACTAACAATGAGAACTTAGGGAAAGATTAAAAGTGACACCAATTAAGTCACTCCACTGAACGACTGCACACAAAAGGGACACTAAGAAAATTCACTCAAAACCAATCTGTCCAGAACCTCAAACTTTCTCCCTTTATTTTCATTCCTCCCTTTATTTTCCCTTTTAAGTTCATCATGTTTTTTTAAGAATTGTTTCAGCTCTCATTCTGGATGGTTGATCAGATACTTTGAACGATATAGCTTTTTCTTTGCAGGAACCAAGCGTGTGGTATTTTCTCTCCTGCCTTCCCCCTCTCTGGCCAGCACTTGTGACTTTCTCTTAGTTCTTGTGCTTGCGTGGTCACGCAGTGCCTTCTTTAAAAAAGAAAAATAAAAGAGCTCAAGTGAAACAAACAGTTGATATTGATCTAAGCTCACTACAAAGGAGAGTAATTAAAGGATGGATCATTATTTCTCTGATGTAATTTTCAATCGCCCCCACAATAAGTTCTCCACCCTGATTATGTAGCTGAATTCAGAGATTTAGGCTATTGTGTTGGGGTTTTCATGCTGTGTAGCTCAATTGAATCACCTCATGAATGTGGTTAAACCAGGTTTATCTGAGTCTTGTTTTAATAAGTACTATCTTAGCCATAAGCTGGGTTTTATTTTTTTGCTGTTGTTGATTTTTTTTTTTTTGCCTTTTGCTTTTTGAGATCCTGGACAAATAACTTGAACAACAAGAAAGAGTTTATAGAAATGTAGCTGTGACAACAAGAAAGAAGTTTCCATTGGCTTCGTCCAACTGGATCACGTGTTTACACCATTCAATTATAATAAAAGAGAACAAAGCCTTCAGCTGGAAGGTGCAGCTTATGGAGATTTCCTGCATTCTCTGTGTGTTTATCTGGTGTCTAGTGTCTATCCAGTAATGGTGCATCATCCACACCACAGGTGAATGAAGTGAATAGTTCCAGTTGTGTCGAAAATAAATTAATTCTGTTTTATAGAGACAAGTCTGCAGAGCACATTCCTCAGTTAAGAAAAATGGGGAAAACATATAAATTATTACTTTGTTGAATTTGATTTGACCTTTCCTGAATTCTATTGAAAATATTGATCAACACATGCTTTTGATATTTGATACAGGATGTAGTTCTTTGGATGTTCTGTCATTCTTCCATACATAAATTTTGTCTCTCTCTCTCTCTCTCTCTCTCTCTTTCTCTCTCTCTCTCTCTCTCTCTCTCTCTCTCTCTCTCTCTCTCTTTCTCTCCCTCCC
>NW_026067928.1:3419799-3632255 GCF_014885135.2 Alexandromys fortis
TAATTATGTATGTATGTATGTATGTATGTATGTATGTATGTATGTATGTATTTATTTATTTATTGTGTATACAGTATGTGTAGGTGTGTCTGCAGACCAGAAGAGGGCAGCAGACCTCATTACAGATGGTTGTGAGCCACCATGCGGTTGCCGGGAATTGAACTCATGACCTTTGGAAGAGCAGGCAATGCTCTTAACCACTGAGCCATCTCTCCAGCCCCTTTTAAAAGATTTTTTTTAATAAACAGGTTTTTTTTTGTCAGATTATCTTGCAAAAACAGAACATTTGAATGTTACTATAGTCTTTACCAATCTTTGTTATGTGAATTTAAGAAATTACTTTTTAAGGAATAGCTCCACTTGTAATTTCAGAGTGCTATTTATAATAATTTACTGCTATTTTGAGTTTTAATTTAAGAGAATGCCGTGATCTTTTAAAATAATCTGATATTAGAAATTAAATACAGAATTACATGTTATTTAATTATATATATATACACATACATACATATGATAGCTAGATAAATAGATGATAGATAAACAAACAATACAGAGGAGAAGGAATTCCCAGCAGACTTTGGTAGTTTGGTGGGGGTGTGGGGATAATGGCAGTACAGAACTAATGTGGCTCAGTGGTAAATACTTGCATTGAATGCACAGTGCCCTGGATTTGATCCATAGAACTCCTTTCCCACTGCATACACTGTTACACATTTATAATAAATATTGGTTGACTCCTCCTAGGAGTCAAAAGATTGGGAAGTTAGAAGGAGATTTTTTTTTTATTTAATATACACTATATTTTATGGTCATATAAATGTTTTATAAGACGTTTCTTTAAAAAAGAAGAGACAAATAATACTGTCAGTTTCTTAAGAATCTCCTGAAGTTGGACCTTGAACAATGTGTCTAATAACATTAGCAATCAAAAAGTAAGGTCTCATGTTTATCAGAAATCATTTTGTTGCTAGGTGGTGGTGACACACACTTTTAGCCCCATTACTCAGGGGTCATAGTCACATAGATCTTAGTGAGTTAGGGGCCAGCATGGTCTTCAAAGTGAGTTCCAGGACAACCAGAGCTACACAGTAAAAGCCTGTACTGAAAAACCAACACCGTCAAACAAACAAACAACAACAACAAAAGAGAGAAAATGAAAAAGAAATCATAATTTATAAAGTATTTAGCACATGTCATATAATTTAGCCAAAATGTTGCAATGATTTCCCCTTCGTTTAAAGGTCTATTTATAGACAAAGAAATTTAAAGTTTTACCTAGGTCACAAAAATAATAGCTGGCCTGCTATGTTTTGACCCTAAGGTCAATGTTTTGACCATCTAAAAAATAAAAGAGATAAATAGTCCATAAAAATAAAGAAGAACATGTCTAGGTTGTTAGAATAAGGTAGAACAGATAAAACCCATGTCAAAAGAAAACTAACAATATTTCAAAAGACTGCTGATTCATATGTATTCAGAATAAGAAAAAAGCCATTCCACAGACCCATCTGTTTGAAACACTATCGAGAGGCAAAATACTTGGTCATGTTCAAATTTGCCTTTATCATCTCTGTCAACCTGGTTGACTAGAAAGAAGAAACACATTTAGGAAGAAGAACTGAAGCCCGAGATTAATTAGGAGACAAAAAGAGCGTATGCAATTACTGTAATGAGCGTGAATCTCATTACCTGTACAGATCACATCCAGGATATGAAAAGAGCATATGCTCATCCTTTGGACACGGAGCTGCTGGGAGGGGGAGCATATGTACGTATCCAATCTTCAAAGGACTACAGAAAACATATCTCGGGAGCCACTGGCTATAAATGGAGTTTGATGGCTGTTCCAAACTTAAATCTAGACAAGAGAAACAAAGTAATGGCTTAGAACGCTATCTTGGAAGCCACTGGCTATAAATGGAGTTTGATGGCTGTTCCAAACATAAATCTAGACAAGAGAAACAAAGTAATGGCTTAGAACGCTTAAAACTGTCTTAGTCACAGTGTGAAGCCCGTTTTCAAATGTTAGGCTTATTAGGGCTTTCCATATGCACGTATCACCAACTGGGTGGCTTAAGCAATAAGATTCCATTTTTAAAACAATTCTGGAGACCAAAGTATGGAACAAAGCAAAGGCAACAGAAGAGTTAATTTTTCCAGAGGCCTCTTCTCTCTGCTTAGAAATACCCATCTTGCCATGTTTTCTCATAGACTACCTGTCACAATTTGCTTAAATTTCCTCTTGTTATATGGACACTAGTCAGTTGGATCAGCCTACAGTTTATGAAATTATACTAACTATCACCAAAGGCACATTTTGAAGTCAGAAGTGTTAGGCATGACTTTAATATAGAAATTTGAAATGGTACAGTGAAGCCCATAACTAACTGAGCTAGGTTTCTTCCCTCCTTCCCTCCTTCCTTCCCTCCTTCCCTCCCTTTTTCCTTCCTTCCTTCCTTCCTTCCTTCCTTCCTTCCTTCCTTCCTTCCTTCCTTCCTTTTCTTCTCTGTGATGTCAAATATTTTTTTCATCCGTATTTCTTTAGACTCAGACCTGCCTCTTAGCATGGCCTCGATGCCACATACTTGCGATCTCGGGTGACCTCTCCAACCAGCCCTCTTGATCCATTGCCATTCAGTTTCTTTTTCTTGCACCTATTGAGATTGTCCTTGCTAATATTATTTCTCCAGCTCTAGTTTTTTTCACTAGACAATCACATCTAAACATACAGCCCAACCAGTACCTAGTTACTAATACTTCTCAATTACCTCCATCAAAGAAGTTCTTGTTCCTGAACTTCAAACAAGATTTCCCAGCTATGTGCTTCACATGGACAACCAGAAGCATTTTGGATCTGACATATATAAAATGGAATTAGTTCCCTGACTCTTAGTTTCCCCCTTGCTCTTCTCTCTGCTTAGTGTTAGATAATAGAAATGGCTCCCGATTTCCATTCACCTGCAGATTGTTGTGAATGCTCTCTATTGCATACTCATAGTCAGTCACAAAATACTGTCATTTCTAAGCCATCTGTTGCACCTGTCTACGTTTGCTACACCTTTGTTAATTATGGTTGTATCCTGCCTTTTGCTAAGAACTTTCTGCACTGAAGTATTTTATGAGCTCCATCCCTATACCACAGTCACAGAGATCTTTCAAAAACATGGTGTGTGCTGTCACTACCCTTGATGGTCACTCACCCTAGCCCTAGTGTTAACAAGCAAAATCGATGCAAGCTTCTGAAATAAGCCAACCTGGTTACGTTGTCACTCATCTGTCCTTCCCAAACTGCACATTGTCCACAGTTCACCTGCTATGGTCAGTCTTATCTTCTCTCACTCTCTGCAATGCCTCCTTTCTCATGTCCCATATTTTGATATTTTTAAGAGGTCACTTCTTCTTTTACACTCTTCAGAGCTATCTCTTCCTCCTGAAGGGGTGCCCCTTCCTTGTCCCATGATACTCTACATAAAACTTCCTATTTGTAATGATTATTCTATATTCTTCATGTCAATACAATGGCCATTATCTTTCAAAGATCAAAAGTTTCACAGACCAATTTTCTCTATGCTGCAGCAACTATAACGCTGGAAATGAGTGACCCTCTCAAACTGTAGCCCTGGGAGACCCCCTGGCCCATTGTCGCCATCCTGGTTACAGTCAATGCACTTGGTTGATAATCTTGCATATCCCAGCCTCTACCCTTGTTGGTATCAATAAGTTTTAATGAGGAGAATTTCAAAAGCAGAGATAGGGACAAGACTATATAAAGAGGAATTCCATAAGTCTCATCTCCATTTCTGTAGCAGAAATGATCCTCCTTTCCAGCCTGACTCCATCCTCAGGAGGAATCACAATGCCCTTCTCTTCTAATCTTCCCTCCCCCAACTCATCTCAATATCCCTGTGTCCATCACAACAAGTATTCCCTGGGAATACACCAGTTGAGTGGGCTAAAAAAACAGGCAACACACAACCACCAGACTCCTCTAAAATCCAGACAAGAAATAGAAACTAAAGAAAAAACACCCTCAAAGATAAATCCAGAAATCAGCACCTAAACAGTCAGTCATTCCAAAGCCACATGCCTAGATACCAGTGCAAAAACACAACAATAGCCAGAGCAAAATGTCCCCACTAGAGCTTAGCTATCTGAGCACAACATTGAATATTCCAACATAACTGAAGCACAAGATGAGAAAAAGACCTAAAAATCAACTATATGGAGATGATAAAAATCATCAAAGAAAAAATGAACAAATACTTTATAGAAATACAGGAAATCATAAACAAAAAAATTGGTGGAAATGGAAAAATCCCCTAAAGAAATCCAAGAAAACAGAAATAATTGAAGGAAATGAATAAAAGTGATCAAATCTGAATGAAAAGAGAATCAATAAAGTAAATAGAAATTGATGGAACTCTGGAAATAAAAAAAATTAGGAATTCAAACAGGAACCACAAAGGAAACTTTCATCAACAGACTGCAAGAGAGGGAAGAGAGAATTTCATGCATTAAAGATATATAGAAGAAATGGTTACACCAGTTAAAGAAGATGTTAAATCTAAAAAACTCCTGATACAAAATATGCATGAAAAATGGGACACTCTGAAAAGATCAAACCTAAGAATAGTAGGAACAGAGGGAGGTGAAGAATCCCAGCTCAAAGGCCCAGAAAATATTTTTTAACAAATTCATAGAAGAAAATTTTCCTAACATAAAGGAGATATTTATCAAGGTACAAGAAGCATATAGAACACCGAATTTACTGGACCAAAAAAGAAAGTCCCCTTACCACATAATAATCAAAACATTAAACATACAGAACAAAGAAAGGATATTCAAAATTGCAAGGGAAAAAGACCAAGTGACACATAAAGGCAGACCTAATTGAATTAAACCTGACTTCTCAATGGAGATTCCAAAAGCCAAGAGTCTGGAGAGATGTGCTACAGGCCCTAGAAAACCACAAATGCCAGGCCAGACTGCTATACTCAGTAAAATTTTCAAACACCATATATGAAGAAAAGAAAATATTCCACAATAAAATCAAACTTAAACAATATCTGTCTACAAATATACCCAAGGTATTAAAAGGGGAATTCCAACTTAAGGAAGTTGACTACACTCATAAAAAACACAGAAAATAATCTCACACCAGCAAAACCAAAAGAAGGGACACACACACACACACACACACACACACACCACTGCCAGCACCAAAGTAATTATAAACAATAATCATTGGTCACTGATAGCTCTCAATATCAATAATCTCAATTTTCCAGTATAAAAGGTCTCAGACTAACAGAATGGATCCAAAAATAGGATCCATCTTTCTACTGTATCCAAGAAACACACTCAACCTCAGGGATAGACATTATCTCAGGGTAAAGGGTTGGAACAGATATTCTAAGCAAATGAACCTAAGAAGCAAACTAATGTATATAAACAGAGACTACTTCTTTTATTTTCTGGCCACCCAGACCCAAATAATCACACAAAGCTATATTAATTACAACAATGTTTAGCCGGCGGCTCAGGAATAATTCTAGGTAGCTCTTATATCTTAAATAATTCATTTTATTATTTTATATTTTACCATGACACTCATGGTTTACTGCTAAGATTTTGGTGTCTTTCTCCTTTGGCAGCTACATAGTGTCTCTATAATTCTGTCTACTCTCTCTATCTCTGTTTGGCTTTCCTGTCTGGTTTTGTTCTGCCTTGCCATAGGCCAAAGCAGATTCTTTACTAACCAATAGTAATAAAACATATCCCCAACATAGAGAGGGGAATACCACATCAGATGTAGCCACTGTAATATGTAGCAAAATAGATTTCAAACCAAAATTAATCAAAAGAGATAGGAAAGTACACTACATATTTAATCATCAAAGGAAAAATATACCAATATTTCTCTGTTCTTAACATCTAGTCCCCAAACACAAGGGCAACCAAGTCTGTAAAAGAAACACGATTACAGCTTAAATCACATACTGACCCTCATAGATCAATAGTGTAAAACTTCAGTATACCCTTCTTATGAAGGAACAGGTCATTCAGACAAAGATTAAACAGAGAAATACTTGAACTAACAGATATTATAAACCAAATGGAATTAACAGAAATATACAGAATATTTAGCGCAAACAAACAAACAAAAAAAACTACACTTTTTTTCTGTACTTCATGAAACTTTCTCCAAAACTGACTACATACTTGGACACAAAGCAAATCTCAACATACAGAAGAAAATTGAAGAAACTTCCTGTATCCTATCAGACCACTATAGAAACAACAGAAAGCTTACAAATTCATGGAAGCCTAACAACTCGCAACTGAATGAAAAGGGGGGGGGGAGTCAAGAAAGAAATAAAGAAATTAAAGACATTCTAGAATTCAATAAAATGAATACACGCATACCCAAAGTTATGGAATACAATGAAAACAATACTAAGAGGAGAATCCATAACACTAAGTGCCTATATTTTTAGAATCCACACCTTATCAATGACTAATATCCAAAATATATTTTTAAAAAACTGAAGAAACTAGGTATCAACAAAGCAAACAAACCAATTAAAAAAGGGGTACAGTTGTAAACAGAGATTTATCAACAGAGAAACTCAAATGACTAAAAAATAAAGTAATGTTCAACATCCTTAGCCATCAGGGAGATAACAAATTAAAACACTTGAGATTCCATTTATATCTTTTCGAATGACTAAGATCAATGACACAAGTGACAGCTCATGTTGGCAACTATGTGGAACGAGAAGAACACTCCTGCATTGCTGCTGGGATACAAACTTGTACAGCCACTGTGGATATCAATATGATGCTTCCTTGGGGAGTTAGGAACTGATCTACCTCAAGAACCAGGTATATCTCTCAGGCATATATTCAAGAGCAGCAGGGTTCCATTCAACCATAAAAACACTTGCTCAGCCATTCATTAAGGCTTGTTTCATAATAGCCAGAAACTAGAAACAACCTAAATGTTCCTTAACATTAGAATAGATAAAGAAAATGTGGCACACTTACACAACGGAGTATTAGCCTGCTATTTTTTTTTAAATGACATCATGAAATTTGTAGGCAAATGGATGGAACTAGAAAAAAATCATTCTGAGTGAAATAACCAAACCACAAAAAGATAAATATGGTATGTATTCACTTATAAGTGGATATTAGTCATTAAGTAAATGATAACCAAGCTACAGTCCAGAGATCCAGAAGGGTTAAGAAAAGAGGAGGGTTCACTGTGAAGCGGACACATATGGCTCTCCCTGGAGGGAGAAATAGAATAGATTTTTTTGAGCAGATAAGGGGTAGGTGGGGTGGGAGTTGGGAGCTGAGATGGTGGGGAGACAGGTGGAAGAAGAGAATGTGGGGAAAGACTCCTGGAATTTGGGGCCTTTGGGGGAGTGGCGTGGAGACCTATGCAGTGCACCCCTTCCGCAATCTATGAAGGCTATACTAAAGAGCACTCATAGTGATGGGGGATATGGAGTCTCAACAGTACATCTCTTGTCACCAAGCAAGGCTTCCAGAGGCAGGACTGGGTTGCATTCAACTGAGTAGCTGGCCAAAAGAACCCCATGGAAATCCCCAAAGAACCCAGGTTGTTGCTAAGACAAAGGGTGGGTTGTTCTCCATAAATTGACAGTGGGGTCCTATTGTGAGGAACAACACCCCACAACCCATTGAACATGAAGCAGTGGAGCTGGTAGCTAATGGAGCCCTCACCTCTATGTCTCTTTGATGAGGGAACGTAGTCTCTGAAGGATAGTGAGAAGGAAACATGGAAACCAGATACACTGGAAACCAACCTGGGAACAAAAGCTGTTGACCTACAATCTATCCTGCCTACAAAATATGCTAGGGCAATGGTGGCATAGAACTTGTGGGACTGGCCAAGTAATGTCTGACTTAATTTAAAAGTCCACTCCATTAAAAGTAACCCATACACAACACAAATAGGTAGCCTAAATACCTAGAATAAAACCAAACCGTGTTGGTCTAAAAAAAAATCCATAACATTCTGCTATACTTATAGTCATCATCAGAGATTTCCTCTAGCAGCACAGGAGAACAGATGCAAAAACGAACAGCCAGACATTATGCAGAGAGAGAGAGAGAGAGAGAGAGAGAGAGAGAGAGAGAGAGAGAGAGAGACTAAATGAGAGTTCTCCATCCAACCCCTCCCCTCAGAGCTCAGTGAATCCCGCAGAAGAGGGCGAGCAAAGACTGCAAGAGTCAGACGGTAAAGAAGACACCAGGAGAATAAGGTCATCTGCATCAACTAAGTAAGCAACATAGGAGCTCACAGAGACTGAAAGAGCAAGCACAGGCTTACAGGGATCTGCCTCAGACTGTCTGTATATATATTACAGCAATCACTTAGTATTCTTATGGGACTCTTGATGGTGGGAACAAGTGGGTTTCTGACTCCTGTGCTTGCGCTTAGAACTCATTTCCTCCTGCTGCACTGCCATGTCCAACTTTGATATGAGAGTATTTGCTTCATCTTCTATCTGATTCTGTTATGTTTGGTTGTTGTCTCTTGTAAGCCTATTCTTATCAAATGAGAGACAGAAAGGGGGTGGGTTCTGCAGGGAGGGGAGGTGGAAAGGAGCTTGGAGGAAGAGAGGGAGAGGAAAGTATAAATCAGGATATATTTCATGAGAAAAGAATCTACTCTCAATAAAAGGAAAAATAAGTTCTAAAATAAAAAGAAAAAAATTGCTAAGCAGGTCCCAGGGTGGGAGGACACCAGCAGAGAAGCAGCAGGAACCAGTTTATGTCCTAGCAAGCCAGGCGCATGACCACAGAGGACACAGTGTACCACACTGGCAGCTGGAATATTAGGGCCTGTGAGATTAAGTCAGTCCACATGCTATTTTTCAATCCCCTGTGAGTGGAAAGGATTCTGTACTTTTCAAATATTGTAAAACAATAACAGGAATATAAGCTTGCACTCGAAACCATAAAACATTTACTCTCCTCCCCTTTACAGACCTTCTCTGTGCAGCCAAACCTGTTCCTCTGACATTCAGAGTCATGCACAGAAGAGACCCCACTGGGATGTGGATGCTCTTATGACAGGATGATGGACCTCTCAATGTTAAGGATAACAAAGTAGACTTATTGTGCTGCTTCTGAGATGGTATTTGCAGAATATCTCTGCATCACAGTGGGAAAAAGCATAGTATAAAGACTCAAAGGATTTGATTCCCAGGGGCAACATCAGGACCAGCTGAGGATTCAGGCTGCTCCTATAGCCTCAGTGCAACCTAACATCCTAATCTGCAGAGCAAGGAGAACACCTTCCTGTCCTTCATGGTTGTTGTGAGGATCCGGTGAGATGACCTCAGAGTTGAAAGTGAGATACACATAGAGCTATTATTATACATGATGACATCATCAGCCCTTAATTATGGCTGCTTTGGGGGAGGATGAAAGACATGGATGAATTAAGTCATTAGTCATTAGTGGGGCTTTCTATGCATTTAAAAAATAACTTTCCTTATTAAATCCTTAATGATACTGACAAGTGTCCAGATGGGTGCAAGTCAAGGCTTTTAATCTCTTAATTCCATAAGTTTACGTATTTGTTGACAATACAGTTTGTGTCTAGTACCTTTGGGAGGGGAAGTTAGCAATGAAGAAAGGAGAAACAAAAACCAAGCCTAGAATCTTTACACATGGACACAAGCCACTCAGTGCCACTGGGAAAACTTACTTCTTATTAAAAGTTTTTCATTTTTCTTTTTCATATTTATTTTATATTTCATATTTATTTTCAATTTTGACACAAGTTCTATTAACTTTGTTGACTTAGAACTGGGCAACCTGAGCAAGCCATAAATTTCCAACCCTCCTACTTCAGCCGCTGAAGTTGATGGGATCACAGACCTGCACCATCAAGCCTACGAAGCCTACTTCTTTAAAAGCTGGTTCAAATAGTTTTCATTAGGGTCAAAATTAAGAATGACCTCACTATCCAGACCACAAACTCAAATATAGTCTTTGCATTCTTTTCTAATCATAAACAATGCTATTTTTTTTTGTCTTTTGCCACAGCACACAGAAAGACAACATTCCGCAGCATCCCTGACCATTACATTGGAACACATGACATCTTTCTGACCAATGAATTTAAGCAAAAGTGACGGGTTATGTCTGGGACAAAGAGGTAAGAAAACAGAGGGAGTTTCCTGTCTGCTTTGCTGCACTTATGGAGGCTTCATGTCAAAATGGTAGAATTAGAAATGGAAGCAGCAGGGCGCTCTGGGCTGGATTTGGAAGGAGGTGCTCGGAGGAATAGTGTCTCCTCTGAACGAAGATGAATTTGCATTGTTTTATTTTCTTTTTACAACCAACTACTGAGATTCTAAGTTTGTTAAGGCCCCCTCTCTACCCTATCTAAGTTATGATCCCTCCCAGCTGGGTATAGCGGCCGTTGTTATTCTCGTAGCTATTACTGCAGTCATAAGCAGAGTTATTCCTATGCATTTGTATTCCTGTGTACTTTGTTTCTCTGTCTCCACTGTAACCCTTCAAACTAGACTCAGTGAATCACAGGGATTTGTGGGCAGTGCAATGTTTACTGATCACATCTATGTTTCCCTTGCTTTAGAGCTTTACTTTTCTTCTGCTAAATGTTCCCCCTCCCAATGTCTCTGCATGGCTGCCTCTCTTATCGTCTTGACCTCTCTGGTTAGTACTTATCCTTTCAGTGCTTACTATTCTGATTATTCTAGACTGTAACCTATACCTGGACACACACTTCAAATCTCTCCTGCCTTACTCTGAATTTACATTTTTTAGCACATTCTACCCTCTAAGAAACTGCACAATAATTAAAAATATTACTCCATTTTGTATATGTACAGGTCGAAATGATCTCAGAGTACAATATATTGCTGATTTTTAGAGTTGATTTGTCATATAGAAGACTCATCTCCTAACAGCAAGGGCTATAAACATAGAGATCTTTGCTCAAAGACACCAGGAGGATGTAACTTTTGTGTGTCTCATTTCTCCCAGGCTGGTAAACCTCAGGAAGAAACTTCAATTTGAGAAGTACCTTGTCAATTAGGGCAATTCAACCTAACCTGGATGTCTTCAATGGCGTCCATCCTTCCTGGCTATGCTGGATGAATGAAAGGACGTTGGTAGTGAGGCTAATGACTGTAGATGGGTCAGTACAAGTGCTGGAGTGTTTGCTGCACACTCTGACCTGGTTGGCACTGTTTTGAGTTGATTTCTGGATTCCAGGTAGAATTCACTGATGAATCTTCAGACGATAAACTCAAATGTACACACTTAACTAGTGGCATAGTCCAGGCCTTCTCACACGTGTGCTCTCTTACATGAAGTTTTACATCCAACTTTGTGTTTCACACATCACATTTGCTTCTTAAATCTCTTCTTGGGGGTGTGCCTTTTAAGATAATGAGCATGGGTCCCCTTCAGATACCGGAGTACCTCTGTACCTACCTGCGGGTGACCAGATTCAATAGCATTGGAGAAGGGACCCCCCCAGCCTTCCTCTTTGCCACTGGTTTCTTTCACATGTGCACTTAGTAGGTTGCTCAAGCCTTCCCTAGGCCTCACTCTCTGCCTTGCTCTCCTGTCTCAATATTATGATGAGGGACAGCTCAGCTACCATCAAAGATTTGAAAGAAAAACAGTTCATCATGGTGAGCATGCTCCAGGTGATAGGGGAGAGGTTTATAGTTGTGTAAGATCAATAGGTTATTAGCCTCACAGATTTACTTCATGAGGGGTGTTGATATGAAGTTGAAACCTGAAAATTCTGGCATGCCATGATTTTTTTTTGACCCACAACATCGGCACCTTACGGCACCTTAATCCTTAATATGGTTGAACAATCATATTTCATAGAATGATGAGAAGTTGGCCTGGTGGTCAAGTGTAGATCAGCTTTACTGGTTGAGGGTTTTATTCTTTTTTTTTTTTTTTTTTTTTTTGTCAAAACTTGACATACGATAGAGTGATCTGAGAAAATAAACCTGAACAGAGAAAATGCCTCTACTCGGATTATCTGTCAGCGAGACTACAGGGCATTTTCTTGATTAATGGTTGATGTAAGAATGCATAGCGCATTGTGGAGAGTGTGACCCCTGAGTAGGTGGTTCTGGGTATATCAGATTAAAGGTACACAAGTTAGGGGATCAAGCCAGTAAACAATGTTCCTCCAGGGCTTCTGCTTGAGTCCTTGTGTCCAAGTTCTTGCCTTGAGTTCCTGTCCTGACTTCCTTGGGTGATGGGCTGTGATATGGAGATATAAGTCAAATAAACTTGTTCTTCTCCAATTTGCTTTTGATAATTGTGTTTTATTATAGCAGTAGAAAAGTTAAAGCAGCTTCTATAAACTACCCAAACAATGGAGGCATTTCCCAACACTGTACTTTCTCTTTATGGTTTAAGAACTGTGTTGAGCAGTTTCACTATTTTTACATTAAGCATTTTCTAAAAACATCTTTCTTCTCATTTCAAATGGTCTTGCCCCTCCAAATGCTCCTTGCATGAGTAATTTGGAAAACACCATACACCATACCAATCAGGGGGACTCAAAAACATTCATTAGCACAGTAAAGGCTCTGTGAAGTCCCTTAGCAAAAGCCTTTGTTTAACTTTGTTTACCTTCAGGTTTCATAAATTTAGTTGACAAAAGTAACATCTAATCCCAAAGAGCTAATGTTTAATGAAACGAGAACACCTTGGCAAACACTACCCGAGCAGCATTAAGGAAAGTCTAGGCTGTCTTCTGAGTAGATTAAACAAACACCATGTTAATATCTGTTAGAAAGAGCACAATTTGTGCAGGTGTCCCAGAACACTATACAAATTTCATCCAGTGGCGAAATAACAAATAGGTAAGCCATAGGACAAAGAAGCACTCTGTCGCTTGCCAGAATACACACAAGACCGAGACATTCTGGAACCGAAGCCCACAAGTCCGGACAATGATTGCTAAGCTGTGTTTACAAACAGAACTGAACTGCAAACAGTTGTCAGGGGCCATTCCGAAGTGGACCATCTGCTTCAGAACTAAGGGCAGAGGTATCCTCCTGGAACCAGAAATAAAGGACCAGGATTTGGAGCTTGGGGAGAAAGAAAGTAACACTGTGCTATGTCGTGGCAGGTTATTGCCATCAATAATCAAGAAGAACGCTCTGAAAATCTCCAGCGACAATGGCCATTCAAAGTCCAGCAGTCTCAGCTCAAAATCTCATGTAAAGGAAGGAGACACAAGGGTGCACAGTATTCTGTACACGAGATTCTGCCCTTGAGACAATGACTCTCGGTTGGGTCTAAGGTTAAATGGATTTATGTATTCTGAAGCTTGGCAGGGTAATGGGTGTTTCCCAGCACTTTGGAGTTGCATTCTCCATGGCGTGCTAACAACGTTCAGAGGTTACCTGTGTACCCTCTGCCAGGGGTGGCAGGCAGAAAGCGGTGATGTGAGGCTTAAGAGTCAGATTTATGGACTTCCTTGCTCCATCGGCGCTATCTTTGAATATGTTCCCAGTGCAGGGCCTCGATGCTTCTGTCACAAACAGTATCTGTTATATTGCAGAACACTGCAAAGCTTACCTCAAGGCCAAGTGAGAGTTGTCAAATAACGATGAAGAGCCTTTGGCAAAAAGAGTGCTCTTAAAATGTTTACCTTCTCATACCTAATGGTTTTAGATCATATCTTATTAGCCTAGGAGACCATTACATAAAGTACAATTAAGATCTCCTTGACATTTCTAGGCATTCCAGTTCAGCTCTGCTAATAGCTATAACTTTATTGCTTTTTCCCCCTTTCTTTTCTTTATTTTTTTTTAAATGTAATGCCACACAATGTTGGAAATGCAGTTTACGATAATGGGGACTACCCAGGGTGCACTTCAGCAATTAGACAGAAAGTCAACTGCCTCTCAAGCAGTCCTGAGTTGATTGCTTTTAGGTGACAGTCTCATTTGGGCAGCGTGTGGGAACGACACCTCTCCCTGCAGGCTTCTGCTTCTCTCCAGGACTGTTCAAAATGTATCCTTTAAATTTTGGATTTGATCTCTTCAACTGGTCTAAAATCCCCCCATTATTGAAAGGAATTAAAGCTAAGTTCAAGAGTAGGACCCCAATTGTACACATGCTGCCAACATTTGTTGGTTAAGAAATACCTACTCTCGATTCATCTCTGTTCTAGGCAGTGAGGACACAAAGCTTAGCATGTCTGTTTGCTGTGTCTTTTGTATATTGAAATAGAATTAGGGCATCTTTCTGCCCAAAGGAGAATTTCTACACAGAAAAGAATTGAACCTTACTTAAGCTTCTATCCCATAGCCTTGTTCCCTTTTAATTTTTCCCTGGGAGCTCCTGCTTTCCAGACTGCCCATCATCAATAGTCTTTACAGGATTCACAACTTGATAAATGAATATTACCTAAAATTTATATAGTGTCTACTCTACCAAGCTCTATAACAGCCTAGTATATGCATGAACTTACTCAATCCTCACCATGAAATGACACAGTCGCTATTCTTATCTTCATGTTGTATGTGAGGAAACCGAGGCATAGAGCAATTGGCTCATGGCTAACAAGCTAAGATTATGAAGTTTGAACCGTAGTTATTTACAGTCACGGGCCTAATATCGCTCTGTCCTGGGAGGGGAAGTCCTCACAAAGGATGGTGGTAAATGAAGTCAAACACTATAGAACACAAAACAAAACAGACAGTGTACATTGTAAAACCAGGAGGGCTCAAAAGAAAGGGGGTCTGGGAAGGAAAAAAAAAACAAGTAAAAACAGACATTTCTCTTTAATTATTTTCTCCAAGAATCATGGGAGTTAAAACAAGAACATCCTGCGTGTGATCTGTAATTAGCTTTAAAACATACAACACTCATGCTTAAGTTACCTGCCTAGTGTACTTGGGTTGATGTCACAAAAGGTGAACCATCAGTTGAACTAACCAATTTTGTTCTGTCTCTAAATATTTTTCATTGTTACTAGAGACTGAATAGCTAAGTTGCCCTCACTGTCACCAGATCACAGTGAAGGAAGCAGAAGACCAGGAAGCCTGCATTTGTCACCACATCTGGATGAACCAGGCTCCTCCATTTAGTGCACATGACACATTATTTTGATAGTTATTAAAAGGAGGAAGCTGAAAGAGAGCCTCACCGCATCACACCCTTGGTAGACTGGAGAAAGGGCACATCCCTTGTAAAAGAATCTGCCAGCGTTGTGTGCTAGGTACCAGATAGGGGATCTGGAAAGACGCAGGTAGCAAGCAAGAAAGTTCATTGCTCTTGGTCATAGTGGATCTCAGAAAGTGCTAGGTAAACACTGGGGGGGGGAGTGTTGAAAATCATTGCTCAGAGAGTGACTTTCTTGCTGTCTAAGAAGCACAGCCATTCTCAAAAGCGACACTGCCAAGAGTAGGTTTCCTAACATGAAAGACTGGAAAAAACAATAGTGTTTATTTGGATGTATCCCACTTCCATTCTCATTGTCTCTGAAGAAAACGAATTGCATGTCATTTATGTTCTTCTCAAACTACTTACTCACTCCCTTTTGTTTCAAGTTCAAATCCACCTGAGATCACCAAAAGAAGCTCCAACCTCCTTCCTTCCTATGTCTGTCTATCTATCTATCATCTATCATCTATCATCTATCATCTATCTATCTATCTATCTATCTATCTATCTATCTATCTATCTATCTATCATCTATCTATCTATCTATCTATCTATCTATCTATCTATCTATCTATCTCTATCTATCATCTATTCATCCATCTATCTATCTATCTATCTATCTATCATCTATCTATCTATCTATCTATCTATCTACATTTATAGATTTATATTATCTATATTTATAGCCAATACTGGTCTGAAACTGGAAATCTTCCTGCCTCAGTCTCTCACAGACTTGAACCAGAAGTTAAAATTTTTCTGGGGATCACATTAAGCATTGTCAGACTGCAGGTTCTTGGTTATACAAGTTTCATACATTTCTGCAATTGTGTTGGCTCACAAACTACATGTTTTATCACTGTCTTGAAAAGACTTACTAAAAACAGAGAGAGGACTTGAGAAAATACAACACTTTTATCAAGACTTTCATGATAAAAGTCTTGGAGGGATCAGGAATACAAAGAACATACCTAAATATAATAAAACAATATACAGCAACCGACAACCAACAGCAAATTAACTGGGGGGAGAAACTCTAAGCAGTTTCACTAAGACAAGGCTGTCCAGTCTCTCCATATCTATTCAATATAGTGCTTGAAGTCCTAGCTAGAGCAAAAAGAGAAGAAAAGGAGATCAAGGGGATACAAATAGGAAAAGAAGTCAAAGTATCTTTGTTTGCAGATAGCATAATAGTATACATAAGCAACCCCAAAAATTCTACCAGGGAACTCTTACAGCTGAAAAACACCTTCAGCAAAGTGTCTGAACACAAGATTAACTGAAAAAAATTAGTAGTCCTCTCATATACAAATGATAAAAGAGCTGAGAAAAAATCAGGAAAAAAAATACACTTCACAATAGCCATAAACAATATAAAGTATCTTGAGGATAACTCTAACCAAGCTAATGAAAGACCCGTATGATAAGAACTTCAAGTCTTTGAAGAAAGAAACTGGAGAATATATCAGAAGATGTAAAGACCTCCCATGCCCATTGATCAATCAGTAGAATATACATTGTAAAAATGGCCATTTTACCAAAAGCAATCTACAGATTCAACACAATTCCCATTAAAATTCTAACATAGTTCTTTATAGAATTTTAAAGAACAACTCAACTTCACATAGAAAAACAAAATATCCTAGGATAGTTAAAACAATTTTGTACAAAAAAAAAAAAAAAAAAACCCTGTCATTCCTACGTGGCACAGGGTAGCAAATAAGCATCAATGGGTACAAAACAACCATGACACCTGAGATTAGAAAACCTACCTTTTGTGATGGGCACCAAGTCTGTTCCTACCATGCAGAATTTCTATTGGTCCTTTAGACATCCCAAAGAAATCATCTTTGTTGTTCCACAGAGAGTTCCAGAAGTCTTGAATCTGAAGTGCAAATATCACAGTTTATTTTTACAAGGGTAGCTAGTTACTTCTATTAGGGAAGCCAGGAACATTCCAAATAGTCTTGTTTCTTGTGTGTTTGGACACTAACAGCAGCTAGTATTAAATTATAGCCTACTATATGCTCAAGTAGATAACTCTCTCAAATACATAACAGACCTCATCTGGATTTGACATTCTCCATAGGCTTCAGTGGGCACTTTCTTTGATATCCCCATTTGACTAATGAAGAAAACTAATGCTCCATGAAAAGAAATATCCACCAAAGAACACACACTGAGTACCTAAGCTGGGTTACACACACCAGCTGCTGGCTTTCAAAGCTTGCCATGCAACACAGCCTCCTGTCCACCATTAGAAAGATGAGCATCATCATGGCTATCCATGAAGTCTACACGGGGATTGCTTACATTATTGGCTTATCAGACAACTTTTAAAGTTGACATCACTGTGCCCAAATCCATTCTATTCTGGACTCAGTTCAACCTTGCTTCATATCTTATGTTCTTCCATAGAGCAAACTTGTCAAAGAAAAAAAAAAACTCATTAATTGGATGTAGTGAGGCCTGCCTGTAATCCTAAGATTTGGGAGGTGAAGGCAGAAGGACCTGAAGCTCAAGGCTAGCCATGGCTACAAAGTCAACTTGAAGCCAGCCTGGGCTACATAAGACTCTTTTTAATAGAGGAAGAAAGAAAGAGAGAGAGAGCGAGAGGGTGGAGGAGGGAGGAAAAAGGAAGAGGAAGAGGAAGAGGACAAGGAGGAAATGTTACGGGTCAGGGAGTGGGTACATAAAAGGAAAGACTGACAGATTAGAAGGTAGGATGGAAAGACACCTAACAAAATGAATGTTGCAGGGTTGCTTGTTGGTTCCCGATCACTTAGTTCTGAAATAATTACACAGAAACTGTACTACTTAAATCGCTGCTTAGCCCATTAGCTCTAGCTTCTTTTTGGTTAACTCATACATATTAATTTAACACATCTCTATTAATCTGTGTATCACCACGTGGCTGTGGATTACAGGCTAAAGTTCTGGTGCCTGCCCCTGGCAGAGCTCCATGACTTCTCTCTGACTCCGCCCTCCTTTCTCCCAGCATTCCCTTTACTTTTCCTCATCTATCTCTGTTCCCTGCACAGGTCCAAGACAGTTTCTTTATTCATTAACCAATGAAAGCAATACATAGACAGAAGGACCTACCTCACCAACAAAAGTTGCATAAGGCCACCCCTACAGTAAAACTAAGAGACAATCTTTCTAGGTATTTAGATCCAACTTGAACCCATTGTCATTAAATATGCTGGAAATGCTTTTGTAGCTGGAAGGAACCTGCCTTAAAAAATCAGCTAAAATTTGAGTGACATTACTTCTCTTTAGGATAGAAAATCCAGGCCAGTCAGAAACCGTCCCACTCTGGAGCCCTGTGGGAGAAACTCCACATTGTCAACTCAAAGGAGCTTGCTGCTGCTTTCTTAGCCTGAGGCAGAAGGGCAAAGCACACCACACGATCAGGCCCAAAAACTTGGCCTTTTGTGTGTGGAGGGGTGTTGATCATTTACCTCCAGGATTTCTTAAGAACTATTTATTCCCAAAATGGAGAGGTGGAAGTCAGCCAGTACCGCTGCGTCATGAGTCCATCTCCTGTAACTTTCCCACACGGGTAAATCTGATCAATGGTACTGTTGTTGAAGTCACACCAGTGAACCAAATATAAAATGGAATTTCCCCAAGCCCCCTCCCTCTTCTTTTTATACACTTTGGAACCTGAGAGACATTTCCACGAGGAACCAAGCCTTTCCTTGTAAGCTCCAGTGTGATATATGGAGAAACTCAGACACAGGAGTCCTTTAGAGCAGCGGTCTCCGCCTGTGGGTTGTGACCCCTTTGGAGGGGGTCACATGTCAGACATCTGCATATCAAATATTTACATTATGATTCATAACAGTAGAAAAATTAGAGTAATGAAGTAGCAATAAAATAAGTTTTTGGGGTTCGCAACATAAGGAACTATATTAAAGAGTTGCAGCATTAAGAAGGTTGAGAATCACTGCTATAGAGGTTAAGAAAGAACAAAACTCGAGTCTGCCCCAGTGCAGAGGAGGAAGGGTGGTCCTGCTCAGGACTGTTATGGACTAAGCAGAACAAGGAGATCCACACACAAGCCCAGAGCACTTCTTCCCAGGCACCAAGGAGGAAATACAGGCTCACTATTATGGTGAGCAAATGTACAGTATGGTATGGTATGGTATGGTATGGTATGGTATGGTATGGTATGGTATGGTATGGGTATGGTATGGTATGGTATGGATTGTCACAGGAGAGAGAGAGGAGGTTCATTTCCCGTGGACAGAGGCGGAAGCAGTGAGTGTCACACTGAGGTGGGGTGGCTTGATTGCCACTCAGGGCCATGGTGATATCTGGGCCTGAGCTGCGCAGCTAGGGCCCACATCTAGGTTCATGGCCCTGTTGCAGCCAAGGCCTGTGTGGGTGCCCCTGGCTCCTCCTACCACTGAAGGCAGAGAGGAAAGGGCAGCAGAGTTGGCCCTGCCCCTTATGGGCTGCTCCACTAGGGAGAACTCCTCCTCGCGCTCACTGACTGCCCTGCTAGGGAGAGTGGTTCCTACATCTCACCTGGGCAGCATAATAGAGCCGACCCTGTTTGTTGGAACATGGATGAGAAAGCCCAGAGGTCATGAGAATGGGAGGGAGCGTGTCCAACCTCCCTTGGTTGCCATAAAATGTTGAAGGTGAGGAAAGGATGCCCCCCCTCTTGCCCCTTGATTCCTGCAGCAGGCAGGGGTGGGAGTATGGGGAGAGCTGACCCAACCCCTCCCCAGCAGCAGAGCTAGAGAGAACGAGCCTTGCACCTTGCCTGGGCAGCACCGTAGAGCTGGCTTTGCTGACAGAGCATGCATTAGCTTACACTGAGAACATTAGTATGGGAGATCTGGTACTGCCTCTCGTCTGCCATAGGGTGGGCAGGGCAAAGGGAAGATGCCCTCACCTGGGCCTTGCCGCCTGTGGTGGGTGGGAGATCTGGTTCTGCCCCTAAGGAACTGCAGCACTCAGGAGAGCAGGCCCTGAGCCTCACCTGGGCAGCACAGTCGAGCCGACCATGTTGATGGACAGGACGGTGAACTGCCCTGAATGTGTGGGCTGTGCTACTTGTCTGCCTTGTGGTTGTGTGGCCAAGGGAGAAAAGCACCCCGTTGCCCCTCACCCTTCGCTGCCAGCAGCAGGCAAGGGAGCTTACTCTCCCCTTACCAGCTGCAGCTCTCGGGAAGGCCTGTGCCTCACCTGGGCGGCAGAATAGAGCTGGCCCTGTCGTCAGGGGTGCGGGGAGCTGGCCCTGAGGGCATAAGAGTGGGACAGCTGCCCGTGCCCCCCGTTGCCACCCGCTTGGTGGTGAGGGTGAGGGAAAGATGCCCTCCCTTTCCCACGCCACCTGCTCCCAGCAAGAGAGCTGACCCTCCCCCTTATCAGCTGCAGCACTCGGGAAAGTGGACCCAGCACCTCCTCTGAGAAGCACAGTAGAGCTGACTCTGACGACAGAGGTGTAGGTGAACTGCCCCAAAACAGGAGCTAGGAAGATCTGGCCCCGCCCTCATTTGGTGGTGTGGGTGAGGAAGAGACGCCCCACCCCCACCCCACCTGCTGCAGCACTTGTGAGTGTGGCCCCTGCATCTTGCCTGCATCAGCAACGCAGTAGAGCTGATCCTGATGCTGTAGGAGTGAGTGAGCCAACACTGTGGACATGAAAGCAGGAGAGCAAGCCCTGAACTTTGCCCACTGCTTCATAGGATGAACCATCCAAGGCAATGCTGGAGAGCACACCCTAGTGGTGAGCACCGGGAAGAGCTGGCAGGCTGACCAGTCCTGAAACTACACAAGCACTGAACCAGGATTGTGAGTTGGCCCACCTCAACATTTATCCCACCTACGATCTGCTGGAGCAAGTGAAGGGGCCAGTTCTGCAGATCCAAAACTGATGGATCTTCACAACACAAGAATATCCAGAGGGAATCCCAGTGAGAGCCCAGTATCGATGGTGGAGCAGAAACCAGAGACCTCAATCCAGACCAATGACTCTTTACAATGAACTTTTGCAAGAAAAGGCATGTGAACAAAAGGGTGTGCTGTGTGACTCACTGTGTCACACTACAGATTCCATGATTAGATATTTGGGTTTTTTTTCCTTCTCTTAAATTTTATTTCATTTTATTGGGAGAGGGAGCAGATTGCAAGTGTAGATGGTGGATATGAAGAGATGGGGAGATGAACGGGATCAGGACACATGATGTGAAATCCACAAAGAAGAACAAATAAAGGAAGGAAGAGAGGAAGGAAGGAGGGAAGGAAGGAAGGAAGGAAGGAAGGAAGAGAGAAAGAGAGAGAAGAAAGGAAACGAAGGAAGGAAAAGAGAGAGAGAAAGAAAGAGAAGGAAGAAAGGAAGAAAAAGAAAGAGAGAAAGAGAAAGGGAGGAAGGAAAGAAAGAAAGGAGGGAGGGAGGGAGGGAGGGAGGGAGGGAGGGAGGGAGGGAGGGAAGAAAGGAGGAAAAAACAAACTCTTGCATTCAAGGTTTACTCACTTGGTAGGTACCCAATTCAGGCTTTCAGTGGACAGAAAGGAGCAGAGGGTGGAGGTTTGTCTCCTGGCCTGGGGATCTTACAAGATATTCCACTCACTGCTCGCATCCTCAGAAAGAGCCCCCAATAGCACATGGCACCTGAACAAGGTTCACCCTGCATTAATTAAGCTTTTGAATGCTTATGTGGACAGCAGAGTCCACTGCGCTTAGAGACTAACTACCTGCTGAATTGGTGCTGACCAAAATAAGAGCTTTCCTTACCCTCAGGAAACAAAATGGAAAAAGCTCACTGGTTATTTAGTAGTCCTGCTTAGTATTTCCATTTTGATGCAAAGAGTGAATAAGCTCTCCAAACTTCTTTTCCGAGGTGATTTTTTTCCAAAGCCGTGTACCTGCATTTGAAGTTAAACTTGAGAAGATGAAAGTCATCAGAACCTCTCTTGCCTGTTTCATCTTTATTCAAAATTGCTTGCTTTTTTCCATTTCAATTTTGTTATGGAAATCAGCATAATCCTGAGCACGTTGTGAGCACACATCTCAGTTTGCACTTTGAGACGCTTGGCAAGTGATGTTTACATTCATTCACTGAATAGGAAAACTGTCTGAAAGCTAACTAAAATGTCACTGTGATGGTCTAGTGTGGGGTGCAGGTGCTTGGAGCCCCAGAATGTACTGAATTCTATTTCCCTCTCCATTTCTGGAGGCAATTGATTTCAAACTGAGGAAGAGCTTCCATGGAAGCGTAATCAACTTCTAAAGAACCCAGGAAAGCCCCTACACTCTCCTTATCATTACAACTGGACATTTTCCTTCTTTGTCTATAAGACAAATTTGCATAAAGGGTATTTGGGTTTGCTGAGGTGGGATATTGGCTCTCTTGGTTATCTTAAATAAGGTTCAAGCACCTAGGTTTGGTTCCTGATGCAAGAAAACAAAGGTCAGATGTATGAATGAGTAATGAGCAAAGTCATCTAGTACAATAATCACTGATTTAGTCAGTTAGATTTAACCTGTTTTTTTTTTCCTGATGAATAGCTGTGTTACATGGAGGTTATTACTCCCATCAGAATCTAATAATTCTACACCAATGCCAGGTTAGGACAGTACTAGCTATAGTGGAGGCTTCTCCAACATGCCAGCCAACGGTTGTATCCCTTCCACAAACCACCTTCCCATCACTCTGACCATCATGCAATGCTTTATGCTCCTTATAGAACTTATTGTTCTTTATAGAGGAGGGATTTTTATTACAGGGAGGCACTCATGTTTTATGAACATGGTGAATTTGGCCTGTGGAAAAGGATGAATAGAATAGAAGCAGAATAAATATATTCTAAGATCCTGACATGTATAGATCCTGGCTTGGTAGATTACATGCAATTTTTAAACCTAATGGAAGATTAAAAAAATGAAATTATCGTGTAAACATGGAGATAGAGTCATAGCAATCAAGTCATCCCCCAACAAGACTTAGCCTGAGGATGAGAGGAATGGGAGAGCGCCCAGGATTGCTTAGACTCAACCCATTTACCATACATGGGGAGGAGGGGTGGCGGTATCTAAACTACAGCCTGTGCCCAGTGTCCTGTAATAGATACGGGGACCCAAGAGAGTTGCTCCCTATTTCCATGGAGATAGACAGTACAATTATATCAATTTTTCTCATTTATTTGGAACCAGGTTACCTAAAAGGTAAAATTTAAAGGGAACTTGTTATCTGTAATAAAGTACTACAGGATGGCTTGAACAACTGTCACTTACGGTCTCACAGTCTGGAGTCTGAAAGTCCAAACAGGAGGTGCCAGGTGTCAATCCTGAGAGATTTGAAAGACAACCTCATACAGTCCTCTCTTTACTCTGTGCGTGGGCATCTTGATACTAGTTCTTCAGATTAGTTTCCTTTTACCACGTCTGCTCTTATGTCCAAGTCTCCCCTTTGTGTAAGGATACGAGTCACAGAAGAATTTATCCTAACGTGCTCATTGTAGCTCAGTTTTTGGTCTTTGGTCTGAGGTGGGTCCAAGCTTCTGGATGTGTATGCAGCATCTTGCTTGCCACTTAGGTTCAAGCTTTGTTGGAATCCAAATACTACAAAATGAGCAATTGTAACAGAAATGAAACATAGAGTATCTAAATCTAAGCGCCACAACCCCTGATATCAAAGCTCTCTCCTAGCTGGGAGGTGTGCTGTGAATTCTTTGTTTGTCTTCCTGAGTCTTCACCCAGGACAATGGACACAGTGTATCTTTCTGCTCTGCAGCCTGGGTCAGGGGCTTCTACTGCTGTTACAGGAAGACTAGACCACTGCTTAAGCAGGAGGGGGGCCTGAATTAACTAGATGCCCAGTGTAACAAGTGAATGCTGTAATCTGTTTCTGCTTATCTTGGGGACAAACGATAAGATAAGCTGTGCATTCCCTTTCCATAGAATGCTTTCCCCCATATTTCATCTCAATGGTGGGTGAAATAAGTAACTTTTATTACTATTTTGACCTATTAAGCAGAGGGAAAGAAACAGAGTCTCAGAGATTCCTTTAGTGGAGAGATATTCAGGTACAGATTTTCCTGGAATCATTTCCCGTGGCCAAGGACACAGATTTTGTTTAATAAGACTCAAATACTTACAAGAAAAGAGATAGGAAAGATCTCGGAGGCCAAGCTCGTGGTTAATGCTGCTTTCTTATCTCTGCTGATAGCACTCTTGGTGCTTAGTGCAGAGTTAGGCTACAATTCAATGAAAGCAGAAAGAGATAAACCAGATGGAGGCTTTGCTTTATATTCACGTATCATATACTCATGGACACGTGTGAAAGAGAAGGGGGAAGAAGAAAGAAGGAAGAGTGAGAGGAAAAGAAAGAGGGAAAGAGGGAGATTTGTCCAACCGAAAATAACCTGGTGCGTGTATAAAGAGAACAACCAAGAAGGAAAGAAAATAAAAACTTTTTAGACAGCTTTAGACATTCATAGCCATTTCTCGGAACGGACAAACATTTGAGTACATATAATCTCTTAGGAGACTGTAACTTACCATGACCTGTTTGGTTTTACTCTAAAATCCGAGGGACCATAATTATGAAGGGCAGGGGATTTCCTAGTAGTGAGATCTCAGACACAGATACCTAAATCCTCCAAGTTCTCACCTCTTACATGACATCATTTGTTGTATCAACTGTCTGATCAAACTTCACTTCCTTGTTATGGACAAGGAGAGTAACATTTCTGTTTAGGTTATATCCACAATTAATAAAACTCCTAAAGAGAAATTGGGATTCAACATGAAGATGTGAAAAGCAAAACAGCCAGCCACTGGCTCTTACTTCGACCTCAATCTGAAATGGCAAATCTGCCTCCAGGAATCTCAGAATGAGACTGTACCTGAGAGCTGTTTCTTCCCATTTTAAAATCTTCTATAGGACTTGGATTATTGGCATGCACCACTGGGATTAAAGTCATGCACCACCCAGTTTCTATGACAACCCCATGGCCACTGGGATTAAAGGTGTAAGTTACCACTGCCTGGTGTAAGAATGACTATTGGGGCTGTTTTACTCTCTGATCTTTTGGTAAGCTTTATTTACTAAAATACAGGTGAAATGCCACTATATTTCCCTTTTTGTCTAAAATAAAAATGAAGGCTATAACATAAGAAAAACTATATACAATAAGAACAATAACTATATAATATATAGAGAGGAAGTAAATACATCAACAATGTCTAGTCCATTTGCATTTGACAAATTCAGAGAAAATACTCCATATCTATCCTATCTTGGTGAGTCCAAAGTCTTGTACATTTGAGAATGTTCTTGGAATAGTATTTGGTGAGAAAGAGTTCTATCACCCCAAATTTCTTACTAACAGGGTGAAAATGTTTTGCTATGTAACCAATAATTTTGATTTCAGTGCTGTTTGGGGTTTTTTGTTTGTTTGTTTCTCTCTATAATCTAAATTTCCACAGACTAGGTGGTAACATGAAAGAATATGAGAAAGCCATTAGGTCTCTCTCTATTCATTTAGTATAATCCATGAGACACAGTGAGCAATAGCCAGCAATATGCTAACCCATGCTTCGTGGGCATTAATAGCAAGCCTCTTTGCTGTGCTGTGTTCTCCCATCTCTGCTTCTTACATGTGCTTTACAGAGGTTTGGGCATGCATTAAGGGAAGTGGTCACAAGGGTGTCAAAAGAGCGCACATGTATCTCCCTATGCATATTTTATCTAACAGAGAAGAGCTTAATATTGAAAAGGGTAATATTATTCATAAAGAGATTGTATATTAGATTTCCCAAAGGAGTATTTCTGATAACACATCACATTCCAGATCTGGGCTCACAGCCCTGAAGATGGATCAAAGAAAGAAAGTCTGGCCACAAGCTGTGATGAGCTATATATACTGGATAAAAGCAAAATTTCCCAGAATTAAGTTTTCAACAATATGCAAAACTACAGGAAAACTTCCTAAAGGGAGAATATAAGGACTTACCAAAATAATTAATGTCATCCTCTGAATGCCATTGGAACCAGATATTTCTATTTAGGCAGAATATAGTCAGTCTTATTCTTACCCAGTAAAGGTGGTGTTTTTGAGGATGTTTGAATTTATTTGAAATAGGACTTCCCTGTGTAGCCAGGTCTATCCTCTCACTGTGTAGACTGAACTGGCCTTCAACTCAGAACAGTTATCAAGGGCTGAGATTACAGTGTGCATCTACACCCCCATCTCTTTCTGGCTATGGCACGTTTTTCAAGTATTTATTTTTAAGAGTTATATATTTATATTTTATGTATGTGAGTATCTGGCCTGCATATATGTCTGCTCACCACGTGCATGCAGCGGTTGCAGAGGCCAGAAGAGGACATCAGGTCCCCTGGAGCTGGAGTTGTAGATGGTTATGAGCCATCATATGGATGTTGGGAATTGAACTCAGGCCCTCTGCAAGAACAGCAAGTACTCTTAATGACTGAGCAAGTACTCTTTAATAGTTTGTTTATTTGTTTGTGTGTGTATGTATCTGAGTTAGCATATACGCATGTTTATGTAGGTGTGCACACCTGTGTGTGTGCACGCATGCAAAAACACCAGAAGAGGGCTGCAGCATCTGCCTCTTTCACTGTCCACTTACTCTTTTCTGAGGCAGCATCTTTCTATGAAGCTACGGTTTGCATTTTCTCAGGTAGACCAGAAACCAACAAGCCCCAGAAAGCTCTGAACCACTCAGACCTGGGATCCCCGGTGTTCATTGGATACTGAGTTTGTTACATTAGTTTGGGATTTGAACTCAAGTCCTCAAAAATACAAGTGCTCTTAATTGTTAATCCATGTCTCTAGCCCCAGTAAATTTTTGATTTACAGATTTTCTTGTATTCACATCAAGTAATGTCACTTATTTATTTTATAACAAAAGCCACTGTATCTTGTCCCTCAAGGGACCAGCACAAGAATTTAAAGAAGGCATAATGGTGTGGGAAGTCCTTCTGCATAGGTTTTGCATTTATTGGTTTATGAATAAAGAAGCTGGCTTGGCCTCTGATAGGGTAAAATAGAGCTACGCAGGAAAAAGTAAACTGAATGCTGGGAGAAAGAAGGTGGAGTCAGGAGAAGTCATATATTCCCACCAGAGACAGATGCCTGATGGAACCTTGACTTTAAGCCACATGGCAATACACAGATTAATAGAAATAGGTTAAATTAAGATTTAGGAGCTAGCCAATAAGAAGCTAGAGCTAACAGACCAAGTAGTGATTTAATTAATACAGTTTATGTGTGGTATTTAGGGGCTGAGCAGCCGGAAAAATATTTTGAGTCTGGGCAGCTGGGAACGAACAAGCAGCTTCCTACAACAGCATAACAACTTTTAAAAAATGTTTTCCCGCTACAAAATTTCCTTTTTCCTCTACACATTATTTCTAAACCAGGTACAGTGTTTTACGTGTGGTCTCCATGTTCACAGAGGACCATCGTAACTAAGGACTTAGGTCTCCGACTGATGCTGTTGGGAGATGGCACCTTAAGAAGAGAGGGGCCAGGTGCTGGAGAGATGGCTCAACAGTTAAGAGCACTGCCTGCTCTTCCAAAGGTCCTGAGTTCAATTTTCAGCAACCACCTGATGGTTCACAACCATCTGTAATGAGATCTGGCAACCTCCTTTGGCGTGAAGGCATACATGCAGGCGGAATAGTATACATAATAAATAAATCTTAAAAAGAAACAAGGGGCCCCAATGAGAGGGTCCTTGGGTCACTGATTGCAAGAGAGAATTTACATATGACTCCTTGGCAGTGTAGGCATAACTCTTGAAGACTGTCATGGACTCAAGCCTAATATGGCTTTCCTTCTCTCTCCTTGTTAGATCTAGGGCCACGTGTTCCCCCTTCTCTCACAACAACAAGACAGCATCCCCCAATCATCACCAGGAGTCAAATCACAGAGGTTCTCCTAATCTTTTGACCCGTTGAACTCTACAAACTGCAGGCTTGATAAAATTTTCTCAGTGTAAGTTATCAGCCTTGGGTATTTCATTAATGCAAGGCAAAAGGAACTGCTGAGCCAGCTTGCAATAAGACTCAAGTATTTCTTTACATCACTCATGGCAAGCCTGGCATCCCTAGCTTTTTTAGTGCTCTCCTCAGAGGCACGTAATTTCAAAGCAAAATGTTCTGAAAATATTCAACAGAATGAGAATCCCGAAGAATATTCGAAACTAAAAGAGGAAAGAAGGGAAGTGATAGAGAATTATTATCCCAGATAAGCCGATTTTTTCCCCTTAGAACATAATTTAAAATACTAGATTTAAGCTCGCTTGTGTAATAATCTGTGGAGCTGTAGAGTATGTAAGACTTTCTGGGTCCCAGGAGCACCTGTGAAAACTCTGGTGCTGATGAGACTACGCTCCCCAAACTTGAGCAGATCCTCCCAGGGAGACCTGTACTACACAAAGTCTCTTATAATGAAAAGAGACTTCATTCCGGACCATGCTCCATACGGGTAAGCCAGAAACATGTTACAGGAAAGTATAGTGGATTCATTTTCCAACTTTTGAGTTTCAAAAATGGACCTGCTTTTTGGGTTGAAAGTATCCATGGGAGACTGGCGGGGTCACTAGTGGCTGTACAACCAAAGGAAACGAATCCCTTTCTCCATAAATCTGTCAGTGGCAAATAGTTCAACAGTGAGGGGGATGGTGCCTTGAATCTCTGCTCCACCCATGCGTGGCTGTTAGCGGTCAATTCTTACACAGACGCAGCACAGGTGTTTAGCTTTCCTGGAGAAATTCATTGGGCTGTTATACCCATGTGTGAAATGGTCAAATAACAAAATCAATCAAGAGAAGTAAAAGAAATGACCTGGCTTTGACGTGGTAGAGCATTTCTGGAATGCCAGCACTTGGAAGGTAGAGACAGGCAGGCAGTTCAAGGTCACCATCAGCTACATAGCAAGTCTGAGACTTAGACAAGTTGACCTGAAAACCTATCTCAAAAAAACAAGTGAAATATAGAAATTAGATGTCCGGTGAGATATGAACAAATTAAGGATGCTGAGTATTTTAATTCTTTTGGGAGCTGTTTTAAATGAATTCCCACTGGGAACACCTGCAAACCTTTCAAAGTTCCGTGGGTGGCATTCAGTTGACAGGCCACAGTGGGCCCCAAGAAGAGAAGAGACGAGAAAGAAAACGCCTGTTTCTCAGGGGCGTTGTGAGCAGGAGAGAAGCTCCATACTCACTATATATCTCATTGAGCAGACCTGCAGTAAGATGCTTCGTCCGCTGTGGAACTGTCACTGAGGAGATGAGAGAATTTGGAAGAAGGCATAGGCAAGCTGGGCAAAGTGGTGTGTGCCTGTAACCCCAGGACGTTGGAGACAGAGAATGATCTGAAGTCAGCTTGGGCTACACAGCGAGACGTTACCTCAGCCAAACAAAAAAGCAAAACGCATCCACAATCAAGCGACTTAAAAAAAAAACGTGTCCCAGCAGATAGAATTTGTACTTGTTTGGCAGTAGTGAGAGTGGAGCCTCCCGCATGGCAGGCAAGGGCCCTAACACTTACATCCTTCGCCCTCTTCTTGACTTATCCCAGACAGGGTCTCCCTAAGCTTTCCAGGCAGGTCTAGAAATCATGATTCTCCAACCTCAGCCTCCCAAGTCACTAAGATGACAAGCCTGTGCCCCCTGGGTTCAGCTTATTTTTGATCATCCTCTATTTAGTGATGTAGAAGATAACTGAATCCAAGACCTTTGAATAGGAATGAGAAGAACAAAGAAATCTCGCACAGTGTGACGTTGATAGCCACAAAACTTGAAGCGATGATTCAAGGAGCTGTGTTCTTCAGAGGCTTTTAAAAAACTATCTGCTCAGCTCATTCTGTGAATACTCTTCATACCCTTATGATTTAAAGACGAGGTTAGAGAAGACGACCTCTTGAGTTATTACCAACCCTAAATGACAAGGAAGGCAACCACAGTTGAGATTTATAGCCCAAACCGTGCAGAAGATAGGGACACAGGCAAATGTTCAGCTGGCCCTGGGTAACACTCATTAGTATGTTAAGGTAAAACAAAATCCTGCTTTAATATTGTTGATTTATTTTAATAGGACCACTCACGGGAGACATATTACCCAGAGAAGGGTAAAATGGCTCACTCTGCCCGTGCCGTTTAATCATCTAGGGATGATCAGACCATCTTGGCTGATGTAGATGTTGCCGTTGTCATCTGAATGGATGTGCTGCAAATGCATGTTTAAAATCAAAGAGGCTTGCCGGAAGAAATCAGTGGACAACTGAACACGCTTTATACGAAAATTGAGAAGATGGTCGATTGTAATGTTTTTTTTTTTTTTTTTTTTTTTTTTTTCAGAGGGCCTACATCTTTTGGCTGGATCTTATCGCTCCTATTCATTCAACAAGAGTTTATTGACATTTGCTGTGTACCAAAAGCTGTTGGCAGCGTCGGAGATTCGGTGGTGAACACATCTGACAAACACAAACAAACAAAAAGCCCTGTTTCAGATGTGTATCTTAATTAGGAGCTGTTCTAGTTTGCCTTCTGTTGCTATGATAAGCAGCCTGACAACACCGCAAGCAGAGGGACGGGGTGGTCTAGTTTACACTTCCGGGTCACAGTCTTATAGGGAAGGAAGTCAGGACAAGAGCTCAGAGCAAATGACTGGAGGGAGGAACGGAAGCCTGAGGAATGCTGCTTCTTGCTGGGTACCGGTCTCACACCAGTTCTCGTTCTCACAGCCCTGGCCCATCTGCCTAGGGATGCTACTGTCCACGGTGGTCCACATCCTCCTCTATCATTCAACAGTCAAGACCATGCCCCACAGATATAGTCCGGAGCCAATCTAATCCCGACAGTTTTTCAGTTGGGTTCTCTTTACTCATCACTGTAGGTCTCTGTACAGTTGACAGCTAAAGCTTTGATAGGGACATCATTTCATAGTCTCAGAGAATTAATGAAGAAAGTAAGTAAGGGGTTTAATAGAGAGCATTTGGGCGGCCTTGAGGAGGTAGAGTTAGGAAGTTTCTAAATAATGTGCACATGGATGGTCTGAACCACTAACTATGAAGGTTAGATGCTCACTAAACTGCCAGCAGCCAGCCGACTGTGATTAGGCAAGGGACATGTGGGGACAGAGGATGTCTTACTGTCCATCAAAAAAGAGTATTCTTCTAAATATGTCTACTTCTAATTCTTGAAGCTTCTCAATAATGGCATCATATCAATCATATACATCAAAGAACTTTCTAGATGTAATGTTATGAGTAAGTAATACTGCCTGGATAAGATCAATTTAATAACATCTTGAGTCCTATAAACACAGAAGGAGGCAGAAGACAGATATAGACAAGAGATGAAGCAGAGATCCAATGGGGAGGGAAGACCTGCATGAAGGAAGGTTCTCCTCCATTATGAAGAAGGACCACATGGAAAGAGTGTAAAAGAATGTGCACTGCCCAGAGACCAAAGCCTTGCCCTTAGTTAACACACGGGAACACACACACAACACAAAATAATTTACTTCTCAGTTCGAATGAACTCAAGAGCAAAATCATTCTCAGATTTTCCCAAAAGGGATGGAGCTCTGCCTACTCTGGAGTTCAGTTTCATGCGACTCTGAGCAGGGAGTGCAGCGGAGATGATTGTGGGGAATACATTGGTGTTGTTTTAAGCTGCTCCGCGTGTAGCGATTTCCTTCGATCACAGAAGACTAATGCATCACCGCTGTCCGGGCATGGGAACCATCCGCTGGCCTTCTCTGTCTTCTGTATCACACAGCCTCCCACTCTCATCGCCAAACAATAAACAATTGCTATCATTTCCCCCTCTAGAACATGTGTTATACTATTTTTTTGGCTCTGTAGAATTCAACTTTGTCTCTGGCCAAACTGTTCCAAAGCTCATTCCTCTACCCCTGTCTTATTCGGTCTCCTGGCTTTCAGGCTATCTTCCAAGGAACAACTGATAACGTACTTTTCTAGGAAAACTTTATGACATCTCTCTCTTTCAAACATTTCAAGGATTCCAAGGACCTAACAGATTAAAAGCCGGCCCTTTTTTTGTATTATTACTAACCCACATTAATATAAAAATGTGGCATTAGCTCCTGTCTAGATCTCAAACATTATAGCCCATCCTTTGCCTCTTTGCTCATTGTTGACATGATGGAGAAACAGAATTGGCCTCCAGTACCATTACTCTGTCCAGGTGTCTGAGGCGCCCCAGGCTCTGGTCTTTAGACAGGTTGCAGCTAGTGCTTCTTGGTGGTCGTCACAGAGGACAAATCATGTAGCTAAGCAGAACAGCTTACTGAGAATGCAGATTTCAGCCCTGTGCTTCATGCTGCAGATGCCTGGCATCCCAGTCTCCCTGGGAAAGGGTCCAGAGCCTTTTCAACACTCTCGTAGGTCATTTCGCTCGTTTTATGCTCTGTAGGATCAGCAATACTTCTGGGCAGGACTGAGGTATATGGGCCAAAGGACAAATATTAGCAGCGTTTCCAGAGATGTGGTTGGGCCGTGGAACCAGGCTTAGGAAAAGAGATGGTGGGTGTTTCTTTTGTTTGAGGTGCTATAACAAATACCACAGACCACGGAACTTAAACCACAAGCATTTATTGCTCACAGTTCCGGAGGCTGGGGCAGATCAAGGTGCTGGCAGATCTGTCTAAAAGGATGATAGGTTCATCCCTGGAGCTCCGCCCTCTCTCTGAAAGGCTCCATCTCTCAAGAGCGTTAAGAGTGATCCAAGGTACAAAATGCACATGTCGGAGGAACACAAATAGTCAACTCAACAGTGGGTCACAGCCTAACAGCTATCTCAAGCCTCCCCCGTCCCAAGTACATTTTGAGCCTCGAATTCCAGAAAGTTCTACTAAATTATAACCCAGCCTGCCAGAATCCTATGAAGATGTATTTGTCTAGGCAGGAGGACAAGCCATATTTTATGTAACAGTTTATGAACTTGGTTGACATTTTGTATTTAGGTTCAAGTCCACAGTGGCTATTCGTATTCTTTCCCTAATTTCCACAGATGTTAACAGAAAGCTTTCCTCCCGCAACGGCCTGGCTTCATCCCTATGTTCTAGGTCCTTCTCGTCTTCTAGAAAGGCCCACCACTATTCCTCACTTGGTTCAGGGCTCAGTTCAGTGCTTCCGTGTGCCAAGAAACCTTCGATGACCAGTCTTCAATGTGCCCTCCCAATTCAACACATGCAAATGAGTCTGTGTTAACTGGGTCTCTTCTACGCTGGGAAGAAAAGGGAGCACATTTTGTTCATTCTGCTGTCTAACTCCTGCGGTGTCTGGTCCATGTTATGGGTTTGATTAAAGTTTATAGAACTGAAAACCGCTAGCAAATGGTGAGGGCTTCATTCAGAATGCATTCCATAAGCATTTAAGTTATAACACCAAAAAGGGAAGGAAAAGAGTATCTGCGGATGGAAGAGGGTGGGCAGGTTGCTTATTCCAGGCCAAGCAAGAGTCATCGTTGGCCTATCTTGACCAGAAACTACTTGCCAGATGCCACAGCAATAACTGTGTCTGTGAGATATTTACTTCTCCTGATTTTATCAGACAGGAACTATCATGTCCATGTTGTGATCAATGAGGAAAGTAAGATATCCAGGGATTGAAAGGTTTGCCGGAAGACCCAGAGCCAGCAGAGGACGGGCAATAGAGAAGTCCAAAGCCTCTGTGTCACTGCCCAACGTCCCGCACATATAGCAGAGGAGCTGGAGCCCCAGTTCTTTGTGGAAAAAGGAGACACTACAAATATCACGCATTAGTTAGTAGACAGTGAGCTACATGCACTCGGGAGCAAATACAGGGCCATCCGAAATGTGTAAACAATAAGACTGAAAGCTGAGAAGAGCGATTTGGATTCAAACAAGAAATTGAGAATGGACTCAATTGACAGCAGAGGCGTGTCCCCAAGGAACCTGGGAGGTCTTCTCTGGAGGCCCTCACTACAACAAGAGTTTCTGGAAATTTCCTAGCACAGGGTGTGAGAGGGGAATATATGGGGGCTGATTTGGTATTCAAATCCCAAACACAATACCAACATAAGTTTTACATTAAAATATTTTAAGATATAAATTGTTCCTCGCAACAGTTTTTCATTTGAAAGAAGAGTTACTATTTTGCCTAAAATGTTATTTAAAGCCATTTTACATGTCAACTAATTGGAGCACATTATTTTTGAGTTAAATTCAGAAAAAAAGTAACTATTTTTCTATTTGGGAAAAAATATATCCATGCCAAGTAAACAGCAATTTGTGTGTAGTAGGCAAAAAGAACGTCTTTGTGAATGCTTGTACAGGGAATTTCTTTATTTTAACTGAACTTCGTATTTATTTTCATGCCCCATGGAATCCAATCTTGGAAGTTTGATTTCAGCTCCCACAGTGCCCTCTCCCACTGTCACTCACTCATTTCATTCCTCATGATTGGGTTTCCATTTGGGGCACTTACACAGTATCGAGGCCTGGCCCGGGGCAGGAGGGAAGGAAGGATGATGTTTACACGTCCCTCTCATCTTCTAGCTCAGACCTCTGGTTGGCTCCATCACTATTTTGTTAGGGTCATTCTCTTTGAGTGCATAGGGTTGTGCTGTCTTTCTGAGCAGAGGAGTGGGCAGGAGAACCCTGGGCCTGTCTTTCCCAGAATGCTCCTTGCTGTGCCATCGGGGAATGATGGAGACTGAAAAGGTCACGGACCCAGGTCCCCACCAAGCCAACTGTGTCCTGGGTTCTGTGGCTCGCACTTCCCCAGGCATTGGCTTCAGAGAAGTATGTCACAGGCCCCCTTCCCAGAAACTACAATGTCTAAATGCTGCTTCTGGTTTTTGAGATTCTCCCTCCTAAATCCCACATAGTCTTTTTCCTGGGGCAGAATTTTTTTTCAACAAATTTTAATTAAAACACAGTTATGTCTTTCTCCCCGTGAGCAATTGCTCCAGTCTTCTGCCTCAGTCCATGATCCCGGCTTATGAAACAACAATGCCCGGAACAGATTTTTTTTTTTACTTTGCAATTCTTTTCTCTTCCTTAATACTATGTAAAGAAAGTTTCCCGGACTAAAGTACTATCTATGAATAAAACAGAAGCACTGTAAGAAAATATTTGAAACACCAAATTTTGTCCATAGTTCAGTGACAAGCAGCAGGGTGAATGAAGGTTCTCACAGTGCTAATCTCAGGACTTAGGAGGCTGAGATAGGAGTTTGATTAAGCCCAGAAGTTCAAGGACAGCCTGGGCAACACATTAAACTTAGCCTGAAATAAAAATAATGAGATTTTATAATTGCATAAATATGCACATTAGTTAGTAATAATAATAATTTTTTATTTTTGAAGAAAATTTTAGTCAGTTTGTTACTAAAACTAGATTTTTTTCCTGGGTTTTCTTTTGACATAGACTTTATAGATCCCTGGCTTGAAGAGTCATTACAAACTCAAGGGAGCATTTGTCTCTGACATTTATGTTGCTAAAATACTTTATCCAGTTTCAAATGCTACGTCACAGCTCTTATGACCTATAATAAGGCAGCTAATCCTCCAATAAAAATTAAAGGTGGGTAAAATTTCCCCTGAAATGGACCATGCTTTAAATAATATGTTTAGTATTGTTTATTTACAAGTACATGTATATATCTGTGTATAAGGTCGTAGAGATGCCCTGGAGAGTGAGGAACAGGCAGCTGTAAACTGCTTGGTGTGGATGCTGGGAATTGAACTCGGTCTTCTGCAAGTCCAATGTGTACTCTTAACTACTCAGCCATTTTTCCAGTTCACTACGTTGTGTTTTAATTTTTATTTTATTGAGAAAAGGAAAAAAAAAGTTTCCGCCTCCTCCCATTTTCCTCCCCCTCCTCCCACCCTTCCCCCCTTCCCCCCACTCCTCTCCCTCTCCAGTCCAAAGAGCAGTCAGGGTTCCCTGCCCTGTGGAAAGTCCAAGGTCCTTTATGTTTATTTTTGATATGGTCTTCACTGTAATCTTGACCATATAGAACATCTGAAAGTCCTGGAGTAATGTTCCATGGCTGGTCTTTGTCCTTCCTTGGTCAGAAGGGAAATTGAGAAAGAACAAAACAGGTTGCGGCAGCTCAAATCTGGGCTGGCATTGCTAGCTTGCATTGTGATTGGGACGGGGCCTGGCACTCACAGGTGATCTTGCCTTCTCCAAAAACTAGACTGTTTTCTTAAAGATTAGTTCAGTATATACCTTATAAGAGACGTTTTGCAAAAGAATTAAAATGATGTTCTCAAAAATAGAAATCTGTTTCCAGAAATTATGGACTCTTTTCAATACAGTTTACAGTTATAAAAATATAAATAGTTTCTAGTAAAATCTACCAAAGAGTCAGGCATCCTTTTGACAATTTATCATAAAACTCAGGCATAAAACCCTCACCATGGGTAAACAGTGACTGACTTCCAAACGCCGAGAGAAATGGTGATTGGTTTATCAATATCACACGATGCTCTCACCTGGTGTGACACAAAGCCCATCTCTACTGCTCCCTGGGTCTCATCTTCTCTCTAGAAACAGTTGCTGTGCTGTCCTTGTAGCATATGTAGTATCAAACACCGAGACCATGTTTTCAGTTACCAGACAGAATGAAAACAAGATTCAAGGAAGAGTCTACTTCCCCTCTGATTTTAGTTACTCCTGGGACTTGGAGGAATTTCTTTAACTCCATTTGTCTTGAGAATAAGAAAGATGATTTCCAAGCATTCTATCACCCTTAAAATTCTTCATTCCGTACCTTCCCCCTTAGTTCTAAAACAGATGTAGATTTTTGCATTATCCATCTCAGACATTATCCATCTCAGACATTAATATGAAAATCAAAGTTTTTCTATCCTGTCATGTTGTGTGTATAATTATTTGCCTGACGCTGATTGTACCATTTGGTTCCAGAGGATGTCTCTGTGACACTGGCAATATTAGAACCTAGGAGAGCTTGTGGCACACTAGTTTATGCCCACTGAATGAAAAACATCATCCTCGTATAGGGAATCAGAAACGGAAGCATCTTTCCTTGGCTTGCTCGGAAAAGCAAACTGGAAACACGTGGCCACATTTCTTCAAACTCGTTTTCTAGAAGAGAGAGAAAGGCTATTATCTGAAGCTGTGCCAGGTGAGGAACAAGACCAGCCACAGCAACACGGGCTGGGATCTGGATAAAACACAAACCAAGATGCACTCACAGAAATAGGGCAGGGCCAAGCAATCTGTGTGTCCACAGCTTTCTAGCTGACTCTGATAAACATCCAAGTCTAGCAGTTCTGTCTTCACTAATCTTCCCTATATATCTTCTGCAAGAATTAATACATACTCATTTACTTTTAGTCCAAAATGAAGTTCTCTTGCTTCATCTTAAAAAATCATAACAATAACAATAGCTAATGTTTCTTGAGTATTTCCGAACCCTCAAGGCCATGACTGCACTCCGTAATCCTTCGAGAAATTTTTGAACTAACACTCATTAATTTTATATATTACAAAACCCAAGGTTTTATTGGTGTTTCCCCTATTCCAGTGAGTGAGTACTTTTAATCATCGTAGCCCCATTCCAGAACTGGGTTCCTCAGTGGAACATAGCATAGACTCCATGCCAAGTTTCAGACTGAAGGTAGACGCTGATATTTTGGATTCTAGTTGGACAGTGAGAGGCATGTATAAGCAAGCTGAGAAAACTGACTAGACTTCATATTAAGATGGATGAAGAAAGCACCTTCTCAGGAAACTGGGCACATGATACATGACAGAGAAGTTAAATTTTTCATTAAGAATTGTCTCCAGGCCTCTTCTCATATAAGAGTGAAATTGTTGATGGTTATCTACATGAAGCTCATTTAGTGCCCAAATCTCTGATTATTTTCAGCTTGGCAGACTTCATACTAATCGATTGTTTCTGGAAACACTTACACAAAGGTATCAATTGTTCCTTCGGATTTATTTCTCCCTCAGAAGCTCCTAGTATCTGAAAATTCATTAGTTGAAGCTAAATAAAACAAAACAAAACAACAAAAACCTCAATTCTGATTTTGAATAAGAAATGCAGTCAGCAAGGAAAATTGATAGAATTTAGTAAGTCCTCTGTCAGAAAGAAATGGTGATCTCTACCTCACCCCATAACTTCTCTACCAAGCAGACTTACTTCTTTCAAAGACTTTTTTTTTAATCGTTTCATGTCTTGCCTGCACAGATGTCTGTGCACCATAACTGAGCAGTGTCTGAGCAGTCTTCTGGCCACACAGAGGCCAGAAGAAGGTGTTAGGTTCTCTGGAACTGGACTTACAGAAGATTGTGAGCTGCCACTTGTAGGTGCTGGGAAGCAAACTCAGGTCATCTGGAAAGGCAGCTAGTAGGCTCTCTCTCCAAGGCTCCCTAACAGACTTCTTAAATCGGAAGGAAGGAATGGACTATGAAGGGAAAGAATTTATCATCCTGAAATTAATTCCCTTCCACTTTTGAGGAACCTGAACTTCATTTCCTTCCACTTTGGAAGAATATGAGAAGCTCCAGGCTTCAGAAGGTTTGTAAAATAATCTAAAAAAGAAACCCTGGCTCCATCTTTTAAGTTTGTCCTGGGAGACATTTCAGAAAGTGAGAAATGAAACCTACACCTAAGTACTCGGAATTTAGCCACACTGCGCCCATTCTTCCCCCATTGCTTAGGGGAAGTCAGGTGGTTCCAGGAGAAGCAGTTATGTGGCTCTCAGGGTCATCAGAAAAGACAGGACCTCAGCAAGTGGGGCCTGTGCAAAACAGTGCAGGTCTAGAGGGCTGCGAGATCCCCCGGCAAACACAACCTTCTGAAACCTGTCATTGCTCTGTTTCTTCCTTTCCCTGGGCAGAACACTCAGAGGTGTATAAAGTGGAGAGAGAAGGCCAAGCATTGGCTTGCCTTCTTTCATTGCTCCCTTTTGACCGTGATGCACTGTGATCAGATGCTTTGGGTCCCTGATGTCATGGCGTCTACATAATGATGGGGATGGACCATATGTCTCCCGCAACTCTAAGTCAAAAAAAAAAAACTCCTTTGCCCTTAAAATTGTCAGGGCACCTTTATCATAACAACAGAAAAGTGACTAGGACAGGTACCTTCCCAGATCCTCTGTGTGGCTAGAGATGAAATACAGACTGCTTAGGAAGTCTTTCACACATGTATCAGTAGACAAAGTTCTAGAAGTTGAAAATGACTTGCTATTTAAAGGCAAGTCAGCATGGACTCTAGTTAACACTGCTATAACATTGTTTCCACTCCTTTGCTTTACTAGTCAGGGTGAAAACAGTTGGTACATAGGAAGTGAACTAGATCTGTTCTTGGGAGAGGACCATGAGCCATATTCCTTATGGGCCAAAATAGCTGAGCATTCTGACAGAAGGTTTTCTCTATCGTTTCCACTACATACGTGTTAAGCAAGTGCTCTCCCACAGAGCTACATCCCGGTTCTAAGTTTACTATTTTGAGTCCCTTGTTCTGAAGGATTTTGATAAAAGGAAAGCAATAGGCTGACAGAGTGCCGGTGTGGCTTCTTGACTTGGAAGCAAAATGTTAACTTTTGACGTGGTTTAGAATTTCCTGAGTATGTGAAGCCAAACGAAACATGAAAGTTCCCGTTTGAAGCAAACAACCTGAAATGATCATGTCTGTAATCCTATGGACTTCCTGAGGAGTGGAAATGACAGAACCATTGGCCCAATAGCCAGCCCTACTTCCTTCACCACCACCCAAACAGCACAGCTGTCATCACACTCCACAGGGCAGAAGCTCGACGGCAGGCTAATCAGGGCCTTCGTTCAGTCTGCTCAGATTCAAGGGTCAGCCAGTGCAGAAATCTCTCTCACTGTTCCCATAGGAGACGCTTGAGCTAAACGTCATAGTTATTGGTGGCACTGGGTTCCTTGGAACCCATGTGAAAGCATTACAATGTGGCACTTTGTCTCCTTAGGGCCACCAGGACTCTCTCTGAATCCTTTCACCGTCCTACCTAGGACAGTCTCTTTAACTTAGAGCGACACAATTAGGAACTTCAGTTATGTCTGGAACTTCCAAGAAGTAGTGGACGACTGTTTGAATGAGTAACTTGGGTAACTCGCACCTTACTCAGGCAGAGAATCCTGTCAGGGTAGAGAGAGCACTGGGGCCATCTTAGAACTGCACTATCGAAGTTCATATGCCACACCCATTTGCTGCTGATCCTGAGAAGCCAAGAATTCCTTTTCCAGTCTTTTAACTTGTGGTGGGGGGGAAGTCATCTTCATGAAGCCGGTGCCAAGAGCAGCTCCAGTTCTTGCTGGCCGCTTGGATGCATTCCAAGCTGTAGGAAGTTGTTTTCTTCAGCGGGCCTTTCTCTCATAACCAACCCGTGGGAAGTTGTGTGGGAAAATTCAACCGGTTGGTTGCAAGGAACGGAGATCATGAAAGAGACTCCACAAGAAGAGGTCAAGGTACCATTAATTAAGGAAAGATTTTGTGGAGGAGCCAGTCACCTGGATGAAATTAAGTCCATTTCCTTGGCTACAAGGCGCCTGGTCTCCGACAACCCGTCTCTCCTAGGCTCCCTCTGCGCCTTTTCAGTAACCCACAGAAAATTTGGTACTCAATACTTTGAGCGCATAAATCCATTACAAAAATAAGAACACACATCTCTCTCTGGGAGGTCTGTTTGTTCTAATGAGCAAAGGATAAAACAATTATCTCACACAATGCTGCAGGTGTAGCGTGGGGGCCCTTCCACAACTGTATGTGTAACTGATAATGGGCCTCCAGTGAGAGAAGAGTTTCAGATCTCTCATTTCATGTAGCTTTTTTTTTTCTTTTTATAGAGTGACTGGTGCCAAAACTAGCTCAATAGCCTTTTTTTTTTATGCCGTTCACAAACTGCAGCCGCATTATTGAATCTTTTGTTTAATGTATACTACCCATATGCAGCTGGCCAGCCTATTCACAGAGCTGAAACTGTTTGTCTACCCTTGGCAAAAGGCACCCGGCCTCAGTTTGAAGTCGGTAGGAGTGGCTTCTTACCCCGCCTCTGCCTCTGTCTCAGATTCATCTGCATGGGGTCCATTTTAAAAAAAAAAAAATGCCAGTGCGGTTCCAAGTGTCAATGCGTGTTCCCCAAAGACGTCTAGTTCTGTTCGCTGGTGACTGCGGAGTCCTGGGTTCGTCTCCATGAAAGCCTGTGGAGTAGCATCGTTCTCAGATACATCTGTGTGTCACGCACTAGGACATGTGCAGAAAGGGTCCCTTTGGAAAGGATTGTCCTGCTCACAGTTTACAAAATGCTCGTTTCTGAATAAAACACGAATGACAACAGACTTGGCTCTGAGCTTGAGACAAAATTTTTGAAAAAAGAATGCTAATTTTTAAAACTGGAAGCAGTCTTTATCAAATTAACCGATGCCTAAATTGGAAAACAGTAAAATTAATTGGACATACTCTTGAGTGCTAGACAAGATTTTGCAGACTCTTTCCCTCCCCTGTGCCACTTCAACAGATTCAGCTCCCTTCCCTGGGAAACAAACTGCTCCATGCAAAGATCTCTTGGCTGTACCTCCCAAACTTTTGCTGCAGACTTACCTGTGAGCGCTACAGGAAAACTTGGAGAGAGGGGCGATGAACGACTGTAGATTTCTATTCCCAATCGTTTTGCTCTTTTGCAGTAGAAGACATGCTCTCCTTTTGAATATGGAAAACTTCTGCAGACTGAGTCTTTTTCTGTGGTTGAGCCTCATGCACCACTGCCTGGGCCTGGCTTCAACTGTCAAACATACTGCTACCTTTCTGCCCTTCCCACATCACTCCATTTTCCATCATCAGGCAAGCAAGATTCAATTATCTTTCCTGTCCTTTGTATGTGCATTAATTTGTACACATACATGCACCACATGTATGCGTGTATAAAAATGCATGTATGCTATTATGTACATGAAAGTCACCATTTGTCAGACATTCTAACTGGTATGCCTGCTCTTGTAAGAAAGCTTCTGCCTTTTCTATCCCAAATGGTCCTATGCCAATCCAATTAAAATAGAGTGTTTAGGCTACTTCTTCCTTTGTTTTCAAACATTTATTTAGTTTATGTGTATGGATAAACTATGGGATGTGCAGACATTTTATCTGTAAACAATGCACATTTATTCCCTGCTCTGTCTGTACCTATTGTCTACCCTAGCAGTGTTAGAGAAAACTTCTGTTTCTTGTTTACTTGGCTGACAACTCTCCGACTTGTCTCTTTCCCTCATGCAGGTCGGCAAGTGGATTTCCCATCGTTCTCATTCTGATGTATTCCAATACTGATAAGAGGAAGGATGATTTTATATATTCGACTTTTTCTTCTCCACACCTCTTTTGTTCTGGTCATTCTCATTCTACTCGTATTTCTTGCTTATTTTTCTATTATTTTTGTAATGTTGCTAGTGATGCTTTTTGATTTTCTTTGTTTTTCTGAAACACGGTTAACCTCAAGCTCAGGATCTTTCCTGAAATGCGCAGGCATAAAAATTTGTCTTCTACAATCCTGACTTATAAGTGATACAGCTACAATACATTTTATGTGACAATCTTTTTATTCCTCCAGTGCGCAGAAAAGTGTCTTTCCCCATATGTTGTTATCATTTTGCATTCATTCTACTATGATACTTTACTCTACCACACTTAATATAATTTGGCTGTAATGCTTGGAGATTTAATGGCAGTTTACAAAAGGATGACAAATCTTTGTTCCCCAGCTTAAGTTTTAAAAATTATTGTATGTCATTGTACACATGTTCTGCTATCAGAACCATGATCAAAAGTCTCAATTTGTGATGAAACTTAAATTACTTTTAGAGGTTTTTATTTGTTTTTTTTTTTGTGCATTTTCCATACATGTTTATTTATGTGTGTGCACAATGTGCATACCTGGTGCCTGCAGAAGCCAAAAGAAGATCTTGAGTCTACTGCAACTGGAGAGACAGACAGCTATGGATGGATCTGTGGGTGCTGGAAACTGAACCTGGATGCCCTGGAAAAGCAGCAACTGAGCCACCTCCCCAGCCCCATGAAAGCATTTTTTTTTAGTACGTCAATCAGTTGTTAGTCTTTTAAATGTGTAGGCTCTCTGGTGGAGATGACTGGGCTCAACCCCTGCAACTACTTGTAATAAGGTTTTCCTCCCTAGAACTAGCAATGGACATTGGTTAACATTTTGTTTGGTCTCCTTTTCTCTGTTAGACGTCAGCAGTGATTTGTGCAGTCTGATGAGAACACCACGCTAGGATGCTGCTTACAATTGCATCAGACATGCAGACTAATTGACATCTTGGAGCTCCCAGTGTCTTCTTGAAAAGGAGATGCTGTCCCATTTACGTAGCTCTTCTTTTGTACTTTTTATAATGTTTTCAAATGATCTTGCTTCACAACATTTTACTACATTCTCAAAATGTATTCCTTGATATCTACTTGAAGATTTTGTTATTGTAAATTGGATCTTTTCACGACTTTACTTGATTATTGCTGATGATGTTGAAGAAAGCTGTTGGGATTTATATGTTGCCGCTTATCAAGTAATCTGGCAAACACTCATTGCCTCTCAGGTGTCATGTGTTGCTATATATAATATCTTGCTAACTATAAGCAACAGTTTTGCTTTTTAGTGACTGAATCCTTTTATCCCATTTCCTTTTTTGGTTTGTATAACTGTTGGAACTATTATTGAATATCACCACTGTGGAAATCCACAGTCCCGTCAGGATGGACTAGCTGCTCAGGCTGCGAGGACTGCCTTTCAAAGATTGAAAAGTAGCCAACATCAGACCTTTCTTGGAGTGGTCCACATTCAGTGATTATAGATCTTGGCCCACCTTTTAGGTAGCGCCAATGAACACCCCATCTCTATAGCTGACTTGGATTGCCTGAGGATCTTGTTGCCCCTATGTTATTATTCAACATTTCCCTTGTCACATTTGGCTTCCTATTATCGGTGTTGGCTAAATGAGGCTAAACTCCATCCGGAGGTTACTTCTATGTGTACTAGCTATGATGTGATCATTGTGGGCATCCTTAAATTTTGCAGGCAACATCTCACTCTGCAGTCAGAGTAGTGGTTACAAGCAGTAGAGGTTGCCATACATTTTTCAGTGTTCACAACCTGTTTAATAATTAACACATTACATTCCTACATAAAGAAAGGGTATTGAACAGATTTAAGGTAGGTTGGAAATAAAAAGGGAAGACAGAGATAAAGACTTGGGAGGCTAGGAAAAGAACAGCAGCAACAACCAGATTTGGAAAACAGCAAACCCAAAGGTAAAGGGGGTATTGCTGTGTCAGTGGGCCCCTCCTTGTCCCACTGCCATGAAAACCAACGATCCTCTGCTTAGAGGTCAATGCTAACCTCTTTTATTCAGCCTTCTTTCTTCATAATCATGGTCTAGAAGTCAGTGTTTTTCCCCCATGCTTGCTGCCAGAGGCCCATGAGTTTGGGCTTTGTAAGCAGGGTGAGGGCTCGTCCCTCACTAGGATTTTTGGAGACAGGCTTTCTCTGAGCAGTGGAAAATTCAAGTGCCGGCCTGCCAAAACCATGAAAAATATACAGGGTAGCTTCAAAATTTGTATGTGTTGATGGCAATGTGCTGGCGAACGTTTATCAGCTGGCAGAGTGGGGAAATGAACAGTGGTGTATAGCTTTCACCAGTTTCTCTCATGAACTGCTCCTGGGATGGCCTGGCCTGTTTCTGGCTGCTAGTTTAAGATACTTGCCCCAGAATCCTCTCTGAAGAGCTGGACTGAGCTCCCAGATGCCACTGCAGCAGTATGAGGACCATCGTGAGCCAGCTCTCTCTTTCATAAAAGTGACAGCTGAGAGTATATTCCCCTTTCAGATGGGCCTTTCCTCATCATGGAAGGAGTGTTTCTACCTGCTACTGCCCCTGCCTTCCAATCGTGCATCCCACTTCCTTTGACCCTAACCAGCTGGGTATACGATGTCTCTTTAGGCCACAACAGCTGGAGCCCCTGAACACATTCCTTCTGTTATTGTGACCCATGGCTTTTTCACTGATACTTTGTGTCCACCACAAAATTCCCCTCAGACTCAGCAACATCTTGTACTATTTTAGACTATACATTCTCTTCTTAGTCATCTCAACCTCTTCTTTACTTATTTGATTTCATTAATGTGTAGTATATTCATGTGTACATGATCGCATGTCTGTTTGTGTGTGTACGTGTTGGCACTGAGCTTCCATACATAAAGTGATCTCTCTCTCACTTTCTTTCTCTTCACACACACACACACACACACACACACACACACACACGCCTTCGGACTTAAAATTAAAAGTAAAAATCTAAAGAAAAGCTCCAAAACATGATACAAAAGAAGAGAGGACAGAGGGCTGGTTTGTGAATAACTGACCCATGAAAAAGAAATAATTGACTGAAATTGGAAGGATACTTTGGAGAGTTTTGGAAAGGAGCACCCTTTAGCTTGGGGTTGACTTGTAGCCCACAGCTATAAAATCATGCCTTTTGTGTGCTGAATTCTGAGCCAGGACACATTAAGACAAGAAATGTTTATTTATAGGCATCCATAAAGTGAAGCCCTAAGCTTCAAGATCAGACTGGGCCGGTCAGGGGCAGCTAATTCCTGCAAATACCTTGTTACTCATTGAATGTAAATGATCTACCTCTCCATTTTATCATGTTTGCACAGAGATATTTTGCAGTGGCTGGGTCCAGGTTTATGTGGAGTTTTAATCTGGGAAAGTCCAGAGTTTTTCACGCATATGCTAAAAGGTCAATGGCAAAACCAGGAACCAGCCTATATGCAAGTTTGATCAAGTGTGAGGTAACCGATTTCTGTAGTTTCTTTAGACATGTATTGTCTTTAGACAAGAAATGGTTTCTCGAATTGCAACTAAAACAACCCGACACTTTGGAGAAGGAGACAGCAGTGAAAACCCCAGATTGTGTCCTCTGCTTTCCTCAGAGCTGTCAAGGAAACACTTTGGAGACAGACAGGGTGGAAACGATAGAAATAAGCAGAACCCCAAAGTCACATGGTATTTTGGTTCAATGTCCTCTCACCCACGGAAGAAGCCTCCAAGCATTTATTTTACTTTACCAGTAAGATCCTGAATATCGGCAGATCTGACCTACTTACCTGATACAAACTAAGCCAGAAAGTTTCTCAGTTGGTCTCTGGATCTGGCTTATCCTCAGTCTGGTTGAATACTGAACTTTCTCTCCACAGTACAAACTCATTTGTTTGTTGATTCTACAAAAGCAAGTTTGGCTTCTATTTTTTAGTGGTGATACATACATACATACATATGTGATTTTACACACACACATGTATATTATATATAATCTTACATCCTAACACCTGTAATTGATGAGTTCGTTAGCCTACATGGCTTAGAATATGAACTTGAGTATAGGATTACATAGTAATCACACGACCTTTGACAAATTTACTAAACTTGTGACATCAGCCTCCTAACAGATAGAATGGAATGACAGTGTAGCTTGATTGTTATTCTAAAGATTCTATTTTATTTTAGTTACATGTTTATGTGTGTGCGTCTCTGTGTGGCCCTGTGTAGGTTAGTTTGGGTATGCTTGAGGCCAGAAGAGGGTGTTCAATAAATACCCTGGAGCTAGGGCTACAGGTGTTTGTGAGTTACTAGATGTAGGTGCCAGGTACTGAACTTGGATCCCCTGCAAGAGTAGTATGAGCTCTGAGCTGCAGAGCCATCTTTCCAGCCCCATTAGTGTGGTGGTTAAGTAGATAAACCCAACCACAGTGAGCAATGTAATTGCCAGTCTGAGTGGAGGGATGGCCAAATGCCCAAACGTCTTTGCATGTGCGTGCTGTGACCCCAGGCTCTCAGGAAGGGGCTTCTGAAAAATGAAAACAGAACTCACAGGTCTCCTTGAGAAAGCTGGCCAAAATGAGAGGAAATTTTCCTTTAGATAAGTGTTTTGTTTGACATAGAAAAGAGGCATTTGGCAGGACTAGGTTTTTTGTGCCAAGAAGATATATGCTTTGCATACCTGATAAAATACATAAGCATGAATGGAATTTCTCCACCATAGAGATCCATCTGAGTTGGAACACACTGGTATTACAGCAAGCAGTCAAGTCAAGATCAGGAAGAAAAATGTGTTCTCTAAAAGGACAGAACTACCAAAGACACCAGATGACTTATTCAGCTCTACAAAAACTACTTTATCACATAGAACCCTCCATACAGATAGCCTGGCAAGGCGACAGTAATTTTTTTCTAAAGTTTTTGTTTGTATATCTATCAGCTTGATTGGTTTCTCACCAACATCCCGAGGGCAATTTATATTCTCCTAGAGCAAGGAACAGAATTTCCCAGAAAAAAAATGAAGTAGGACTGAGGAACTCAGAAGCCTCAAGTAAGATGTTTTACTTTAGCAGCACACAAACATAACAAAATGGAAAGCATTTTCCGTCTGGCTGAAAGGCTGGTGGTCTCTTGGGCATGAGAGTAAGTTTCCATACTGAAGAGAAAGAACACAGGCATTCCTGAAGCAAAACCAGAAATGAGGTGAAGGTTGCTTTCCTCTGCGTGCTTATCTCTCCTTCAGGGCCTTTGCAAGTTCCCCTTTCTGTATCTTGACATCTCTGTAACAACTGCCCATGGCCACGGGACAGATCCTGGTCCCAGAAGCTGGTATCTCAGAGCTGTCTACACGCTTCCTTCTCATGCAAAGCTGCTTCTTACAACATGCTTACAGACACGTTCATCTTCATCTCTGACCTTTTCCCTTCATAGCTTCTGCAGCCAAGTGATAAGGAAGCTTAGACAAGTAAATAAAATCAAATGTGCAGTTTCAAACTCCAAGCAAACAAATAAAGGCAGTGGTTAAAAATAAAACAAAACAGTAGCAACAGCAACAACAACCAAAAACCTTTGGAGGTGACCAATGAGGAAAAGACTAGCTGTTGATCTATGTAAGTTAAGACCAGGTACCATCTCATACTTAAAGAGACATGATATTCTTCCCCAAATATCTTTTTTTTTTTTTGAGAATAGGAAAAAAAAAAGTTTCCGCCTCCTCCCAGCCTCCCATTTCCCTCCCCCCCCCCCCCCTCCTCTCCCCCACCCCCCACTCCTCTCCCCCTCCCTCTCCAATCCAAAGAGCAGTCATGGTTCCCTGCCCTGTGGAAAGTCCAAGGACCTCCCCCCTCCTTCCATGTCTAGGAAGGTGAACATTCCAACTGGCTAGGCTCCCACCAAGCCGGATCATGAAGTAGGATCCCCAAATATCTTAAAGCCCATTCGCCAAGCAAACTGACACCCTTTCCTTTCTAGGAGACTGAAGGGGAAGTGGCTCCGAGGCCCCTGGAAGGTGATGGTGTTAAAAAGGCCTTTCTATGGATCTGACTGAAGACTGATATTCCTATGCACTGGGTGCTCCAGGAGGACTGAGCGTGTACTTGCTAACACTGTGGTTAGCGGAAAAGTGACCCACGCTCTGCTGGGCGCACAGGGAGGGTAGTGATGAACCGGAGGAAGGCTGACCTTGTGTCGAGCATCCTCAGAGTACAGTTTTTACCCACCTCTCATGGTGGTAGCATTGCTACCTTCAGGGTTAGACACATTTCCTCAGGCAAGGGAGATTCTGGGATGGCTCTGGTGGCAAAGCCAGTAACCAACCAATGGCTTCCATTTGGTTTGTTGTTTTTCCTTAGTATTTACTTCATTGTAGGTGTGTGGGTGTTTCGCCTGCCATATGTGTGTGCCTGGTGCCCATGGAGGTTGGAAGAGGACATCCCCTGGAACTGGAGTTAGGAAAGGGTGTGAATGGTCATGTGAGTGATGGGTATTGAACCCTGGCCGTCTGCAAGAACAAGAGCTCATAACAGTGGAGCTATATATCCATCCCCTTCATTAGTCTTAAGGTGAGTGTTAATGTTTTAAATAGTAACCTTCTGCAACCAAACTCCGTATCTAGCGACAGTTCTTATTAAGTTTTGTGTTAATCTCTACATCCCAGACACAGTTACAACATTCTGCCTAGCATACCTAGCGTCATAGAGAAGACACGATTTTCAAGTGGGGGCATTCTTTTATCCTCTCTCAATAGGAAATTTAAAAATGTCCCAAATCACACTATCATCCCCCGAGTGAGTTCACCCTTGATCTTTACATTTACCTTGAAAACACCACATTTGTGAACCGATACCAACAGGGCAGTGGCATTTTCTTGGCTCTAAGGCAGAGGAAGCTCTCGACAGCAATACATCCTAAAGAAGAGGGGGTATGGTAGAGCCCCCTGACTGAACTGATAAGGAAGCCAAGAGAGGCAAAACACGGGTGCATGTTCAAGGCTTTACGGAGCCGTTAACCTTGGGACTCACCTGTGTGTACAGATAAAGCAGCGGCTTCTGGTCAGCACATTTATAGAGCTTTCCAAATCCCTGCGTTTTTTTCCCCCATTTGTGCTTTTATCTCTCTCTGAACTTTATGCCTGGGTTCTGTCTGCTGATAGTCTTTACACACAGACACTGCCACGAGATTAAACAGGGAGAAGTCTAAAGGTTCCCTTTGTCATCGTTGACGTCTGAAAGACTTTAATAGACGTGCATAGCTCCCACCAGCACAAAGTGCCACCCTCCCCCTATACAAGTGACAAACACTTTACAAATCAGAGAAAGGACAAGAAACTGTCAAAGGTTCTGGTAGAAAATAACCAGACTCAGAAAATCTCAACACTTCATGGGATGCAGTCAGCAAGCTGGAGGCTCTAGCTGTATAGTTGCACGTCATAAAGCACCAGTGTTACAGTTTTAGACAGAAGATGAAGAAGAAAACACAGGAAATGCAAACCTATTTTCGTCTCCCTCTGGGCGGAGGGATTTCAATACCACAGAACACTTCACAAAAGGCAGGAAATGACGATGCTACGGGTAAAAATCATTCATATTGAAAGAAGAAAGCAAACAATACAAAGTCATAAGAGATGGCTTGCTCCCACTTGCCCAAGCTCTGAGGACTCACCTTGGGAACTCTGGTCTTTGTGTGCCTGGGTGCTCCGTGGCACAGGGGAAAGCTATCCGAATTCTCTGGGTCTGGAGTAGGCATTTCCAATTGGAACATTAACAGCCTTAGCTACTCAGCAAGAGCTGTGCCCACATAGGTTTAAATTTTTTTCCGTGAAGACTGTTTTCTGGCTGCAGTAATCCTGTATGCTGGCTGTGATCCTAGCTCTCACAGGTTCTTCAACTAATCAAATAATCAGGTGAACGTCATTTCTAAACACTGAGGTAGAGTGCGGGCTCAATTAAGAGCTTTTCAAATGTGAGTTGCCATAAATATGCTTCTTTTGAAAGATGTCAAAGTGTTAAAAAAATCAAGGAAATGAAACGAAATACAGCTTCTTAATTAATGTAGTAATGTGTTGGAGTGGGAACGGGAAGGCCATGTGATGTGGGCTAGAGCAGTGGTCACTCGTAGGGAAAGCAGACTTCCAGATAAAACGGTACCGTGAACTTTAGGATGTTTGAAGTCTTTACATAGAGTACTTTGTCATCTTAATAAAAAGCCCAGCTTCTAATATTTATAAGGGAATTTTGAAGTTTATCATAGATTATTTAGATAGAGAAATTCCAATGAGTAACTAATGATTGCATTTCAATCACTTTCCTCCTCTGATGGTAATTCAGTATTAATATCATTAGTAATTAGTATTAGTGTTACTGTCAGTACTGAAGGGCCAGCCTACAGCTTCTCATGCCAAATTCATGCTGTGATCACTGAGCTACATCCCCTGCTTTGAATAAGTTTATAATGACCAATTGTTTTCTATACTTCTTCTTCAAGTAGAGAATTTATTGGTAAGTGCGGGGATGCATTTAAAATCTAATTTAGCTTTTAAATTACTAGAACATTCTTTTGCAGCAATAACATCTTATTACTTTCCTCATTACCTAGATAACAAAGTCCAAATTCTGTGATCTGCTTCGGAAGTATGCTTCCAAGTTTTCTTTTCCTCTCCTTCTTATTAAAATCCTATCTCTAAATTGGATCATTTGCATAGCTATCAACTTTCATAGAAAATGAATTCTCACCACGCATCAGGAGCTGTGGAATGAGAAATGAAGAAGAGACAGCCCTTGCTCTCAAACAGCTCACAGCCTCATAAAGGAGATGATGTCGTAATGGTTCCTTAGCATCCTACAGGTGTAAGACTTGAGATGTGCTCATAGCCTGAGTGCAGATACGGCTCCCCTCCTTGCGTGATGGGTAAACAGTTTACGGAAGAACTCACAAAGAAGCTGGAGGTTGGTGGAGCACACCTTTAATCCCTGCACTTGGGAGGCAGAGACAGGTGGATCTCTGAGAGTTTGAGGCCAGCCTGGTCTACAAAGTGAGGTTTTTCTCTGTTACACAGAGAAACCTTGTCTCCTGGGGGTAGGGGACAGGGAGAACTCATGGGGAGAAAGCAAACAAACTGTAATTCACCAAACAAAAGACACAACAGACAAGGGAGAAGTATGCTCTCAGGCACACACAAAAGCCCCAAACGGAAATGTGGGTGTATTAGTCAAAGTTCTCTAAAAGAACAGAGCCTTCATAATGAATACATACCAAAAAGGGATGCATTAGTTTGGCTTACACAGTACACGTCGGACAGCTAAGACCCCAAACAATAGTGCACAGGGGACCTAAATTGATCTTGCCCTGTAGTCAGACTAATGAATATCTTAAATGTCACTACGGAACCTTTATACAGCAACTGATGAAAACAGAGACAGAGACCTGCAGCAGAGCACTGGGCTGAGCTCTAAAGTTCAGCTGAAGAGTGGGAAGAGTGAGAATATGAGCAAAGAAGTCAAGACCATGATGGGACATCCATTCTCTTTGGATGGATACCTTGCTCAGACTAGATATGGAAGAAAGGACCTTGAACCTTCCTCAAAGCAATGTGTTTTACCCTCTCTGAGGAGTGGACGGGGGTAGGGCAGAGGAGAAGGTGGAAGGAATGAGAGGAGAGTAGGAAGTGGGAACTGGGATTGGTATATATGAAAAAGATAGTTTGTTTCCTTTTCAAAATATAAAATTAAAAAACAAAGGATCATGAAATGTAAAAACAAAAGGCATGTTGTGTAGGTGTTCATTGGTGACTTGAGACTAAACAGAAAGTCATATAAATTACACTTATTACACTGCTGGGAGGAAAATAAATTAAATCCAGATAGTACAGGGACAAAATACAAACAATCCATTGTGCTGAACAAAACTATTCAACTTTGGTGGGAAGACAAGGAACTATGACTATGAATACCCTCAATGGCCACTGAGGACTGAAATAATTTTTTGGTGATATACCCTTTTTCTGGTACTGGATATATATGTAAGTGTGTGTGTGTGTGTGTGTGTGTGTGTGTGTGTGTGTGTATCCAGTACCAGAAAGATATATATTTGTGTATATATGAATTACATAATATCAATATATTCAGTACATATACTGAATACACACATGCTTGTGTGCATTAAATCCCCAAGGCATTCTAGCTGTAAGTGCCTTCTCTGCTTTTGACCACTCCCTGCTACTTGCTTCCTAGTCATCCGATTGGAGCCCATAATGAACAAGGAAGCCATCAGCATTCAGATTAAAAATCACAGGTGTGTTCAGACAGCCTGAGTCCAGCTGAGCCCGAGGAAGTTACAGAATTTTCCACCTCCCGGGTAATCCCAGGCATTGAAATGTCCAGGAATTACCCGCCTAAGGAAATCTCCACACATAGATGACCTGGAGAGAAAACATCTCCTGATGTGTTCGGGGAAGACTTGTCTCCGCGTCAAGGGGGAATTGAAGCACAAATGAAAACAAAGCTAAGAGAGATGGTTTAGCTGCTTGTATCGCCTGAAGAGAATTTTTCTCTAGCTGAAAATTAGTCCAAGGATATATAAGTCTAATATTCACCTTCCTATTTTATTAACAGACTATACCCAAAATGAAGTGGCCCAAATTAGGATCAGCTCTGCAAGTCCTTCCACTCTGCACAAAGAGCCCCAAAGATGAGGTTTTTCCTTTACTGTTCTGTCTTACAGGGTCATTTCTAAAATTACCACCACTAAAAGTATTGCCAAAAGAACTTAGCAAAACCAGACTGTTTGCATAGCTGGAAAGATGGCTCAGTGGTTAAGAGAACTGACTACTCTTGCAATAGACCCTCGCTTGTTTTCCTGTATCCACATGGTGGCTCACAAACCATTGTAACTCCAGTTCCACCGGATCTGATGCTCTCATTTGAAAACATTTGCAGCACCTGCCTGGCAATGTAAGTTCAATTACCAGAAGTCACATGAAGGCAACTGGAGAGAAGAGATGTCATAGATTTGTCTTCTTACCTTCATGTGCTCACATACACATAATACACCTGCCCACACCCATAGACAGACAGACAGACAGACAGACAGACACACACTCTTTTAAAATTCAACTGGTTACTGCATCAGATTTTAAGAACCACGTACTTTTAGTGATTTGTAAGACTGGAGTGTAATTCCCAGACAAACATCTAGAAGCTTTCAGTGGTAGAGAAAGAGGCTTTTCCAGGACCCCTCAGTAATGTTTCAATGGGGTGAACTTGAGAAAGTCATGGCAGTGGTGAGCCAGCTTCTGCACAGGATGAAAGAGTTGGGTTTGGATGCTGAAGGTGGGGGAGGGACAGTTTGCAGGATTTGTCCAAATTCCTTGGTTTGTAATAGAACAACGTCCCAGAACTCACCATCCTTTCAAAGAAGGATTTGAGGCAGTGATAGAAGGATCCAAAATCTCTCTGGAGCTCTGATTTTTCTTTGCTGAGTATGATGGATATTATGATTGGCTTCTTTTGTAGGGGAATAATCAAAGTTCCGTACTGAATGCCTCCTGATCACTGTTTTTTTCTGATTCTCTCATCTCTCACTCTCTAACTCCCATCTTTTCTACCTTTCCTGATGGCTAAGAAAACTGATCCCACAACCAGACTAACTGGAAATGCTGCTTAAACTGAGCTACCACATTTTAATCTCCATCTCGTATCTATTAGAATATGGCTGGATTATAATTCAAGATTTTTGGAATGAACACAAACTATTGAGGGAGATGTTAGGTATGGTTTATAGACACTTGATTTATAGAATATATTTTTCTAGCTCTTCAAGGGAAGCACACTAGGTCATAGAAAACAGATTTTTTTTCATGAATTTGTTTTAGCAATTATTTAAGGATAGTCTACTTATTAATGTTCTTATTTTCAAACCCCACAATAATCCAGTTTTCTCGAAAAAATAAAGTGATCAGCTACTCTCAGCATGTTCCATGGATCATTTTTATGACATACAAAGTCTGAAGAAATTTGTAGCTCATGGGATTCAATTTTGATCTATCAGAGATGTGTCTTTTGTATCACACGGTATTTCTGGACCACCTTTGAATTCGCTAATCATTAAAATACTAGGAATTTCTTTTTAGGTGATCATTGTTTGCAAAATAAAACTCTCATTCTTTTTATAACACAGATTCTATCTTATCCTGGGTATCAATTTACTATATGCAAGCAGAAAAACTTCTCCCAACAAAGGTTTAATTAGAATTGTTAATAGCTATGATTTCCAAAGTGTTTGAGTCAGCCTTAGTAATAATTAGGGAGTCTTGTTCCATACAAAATGCTTTATTTAACCTTCATGCCTTCATTCAGATAATTATACAAATGCATACAGATAAAGGTTTAAACTCTATTTCAGTTCACAGCTCAATTCATAGGAAAGTTGAATACAGAAAAGCAATGCACCAACAGAATATGTCTGAGACACCATTGAAAACGATAACACTTGTTCATTTAAATCTCTGAGAATAGAATGGAATACTCTTCCGAGAGAACCTCATTAGGAGAGTCTCCCTTTTCATTATCATAGGGAAAAAAAAAAAATCACCATTTTACAGTAAAAGAAAAAGCTCTGAGTATATTTACAATACATACACTATACATAAATACAAGAACAACACTTACATAATATTAATAAACTCATGACAGGAGCTGCCTAAACACTACAGAGTATATAAATGCAGAGGAAACTATTAGGAAATTAGATATTTAAGCTGAAGAAATAAATTCATTTGCAATTAAAATTCAGAACAGAAAAGCCAAACAAAGATGTAAGAACTCAACACATTTGCTTGCCAGCATCATTGGGGGATTTCCCCCTTTAATGTAGGCTCTCCTCTGGGCACTCTTAGCTCTCTGGGTCATATGCCCAAGAGTTTTGTTGTAAGATTAGATCCATAATATGAATCAGAAGCAGCCCAGCTACTCACTTTGCTGTGCAGAGGCTTCTAGCCTAGAATAACCACTTCGCAAACTAAAGGACAATTTTTATATTTTTTTTACACAGAACGATCTTGTGATCCAATGACCGTGTGTAATGAGCTAAGTGTTGAGGAAAAGCAAAGAGATGCCTGCTTGATCTGGCCAAAGATGATGTTTTCTTTGTTCTCATATGTTTTTCAGATACGACTGGGAGATTTACTCAAAGGAATATGACGTCTGAGCTGACTGACCCTCTCCACCAAGAGAAATGTCTAGACTACTACTAATTATAACTAAGTCATTTTAAGTGGCAGGTGGGTAGCTTAAAGGTGGTCTGCTCTCATCATTTCACAACACAGAGACAGTGCCTAGTACATCCTTCTATGGACAAACACGAATGTGCTGGTTTCTCTTTGTAAAAAGCGATCATGATACACATAATTGCATTCTGAGGCAGGATGACATCATACATAAGACAATGTTTTCAAGCTGGTTTTGTTAAGGAGTTATCTCACATCCATCCATAGTTGGTTTGCCATGTGATGCAATGTGTCCCACATAGACATGAACAAAACAACAACCACACCACCCCATGGAGGGGGAGACAGTGGTTTTCAAAAATGAACCTTCAAACACAACACATTGTACACAGACAAGTTGATAGGAAAGAGCCTTGTATGTAGGCACCAGTGCCCAGTTCAGGAATACTCACTGAATGTAACAATCTGAGGAACAAAATACACTCTATAGTCTGTGTTGTATACAACACAAACCTCTGTCATGAGAAGGCTAGAAAAGTGAGTAGGGGGAAAATATATTTTCTATTATGTTTTTTGTTGTATTTTTAGATAATGAAATGAGCAGAAAAGGAAGATGTCAAAATATCCCTAAAATAACTTAGTTTTTGATTGGCTGGACACTTTTACTTGTAGAATTGGAGCTGAACTCTCTCCTATAAACCCTCATTTCTCAACAAAAATTTATCTCTGTCAAAGACTTGGCTACCTTGCTTTTGAAAAAAGAATTCCTCACAACAGGAATCAGTGAAACACTTCACATTTCTGGAGATGAAATGTAGAAAAAAAAAGGTTATTGATGTGCCTGTTCCCACTATTCATTTCTTGTCAACCCACTTAGAGGGGTGGCATTGTCGTCTGAGAAATAATTGTTGTTGAAACTCAATTAAGTGACAGGAGTCTAAGTCTACAGGAGATGGGAGGCATAGACACTTGCTTTCAGCATGGAAGAAGTGGCTTACACAGCTTTTATCTCTTCCCCCAGCCAACTAACAGGGAGAACGATCATAATTCAGGGGATTCATTTTCAGAAACTGAAACACTCTGAGAAATGGCATTCTTAATGTTCTCAAAGTCCATTAGCGCTGCCATGAATCAATACTGTCAGAGACTTTCTTCTATGCAGAAAGGGAAGGATTTTACGTCTCTGACGTTAGGCAGCTCCTCACATAGGACTCAAACTAACAATACTATAAGCAAATTACTTATGAGACTATTTAAAACATTCCAAGACACTGCTGTTATGTGAGAACCCTGGACAGGAACTGTCCACTGGTCATCTCAATGCTGACGTCAACACCCTATGGACACCTGTTAGGAAGTACCTCTACAGAGGGGAGGGATTTAGACACAGCCTTGCAGAGGTTATCACTGGTCTGTGTTAGGAAAAAAAGGAATGACTACACATACAAAGAAATATAAAAATTGAGAAAAACTACCTGGGACTAAATGATAGTAATAAGTAAGAAGGGTTTCAAAGATCTTGGGAGCTTTAGGCAAACACTTGGAAGAAATCAACAAGTTTAGGGAGGTCTGTGGTTCAATGTTTGTCTAGAATTACTGCCCATCAGTGAGTTTCCAGGAAGGGGCGGATTTCAAATCCTCTGTACCATTGTCTGATGTAGCAGGTTCTTCTGTCTATGTGTTGCTTTCATTGGTTGAATAAAGAAACTGTCTTGGCCTTTTGATAAGGCAGCACTTAGGTAGGTAGAGTAAACCTTACTGAATGCTGGGGAGAAGGGCAATGTGGCAGACACCATAAAGCTCCTGCCCAAGACTGACGCTGGTTAAAATCTTTCTCCATAAGCCATGACCTCATGATGCTATACAGATTATTAAAAATGGGTTAGATCAAGATATGTAAGTTAGCCCATAAGAGGCTAAAACTAATGGGCCAGGCAGTAATTTAATTAATATAGTTTCTGTGTGATTCTTTCAGGTGTAAGCTAGCAGGGCAGTCAAGACCAAAAACAGGCCCGCTCCTCCTACAACAATTGTCAATTCATGTGCTAAATCATCTGATAGATCATATTCCTACAGGGTTCTCATAACAACACCAAGTTAGACACTGGGAACATGGCAGCCAGGACGAGGGAAGAAAGCTATGTGCTATACTACAAAGAAGGCCCTCTTAACTTACTTTGTGCCCCTGGATATCTCAGCTGTTCTCATTGTGCCTTGGTTTCCCATCCATGAAGGGGAGACCAGTTGTACAGACTGGAGTGACCGTGTTAAAATCCCTCAGCGTGAGCTTTGAACCTCCCAGGGTACTTCTGCACTTTCAGACAACACACGGGGAGGAGGAAGTCAGAATGTCTCATGTCAGCATGGCCAGGGAATAGAGTAGCTGGGCTGTGACATTAGCATCTGTTTGCTACTCTCTCTCTCTCTCCCTCTTGATGCATGTGTCTTCATCCCTATTCTCTGAAACAGAGTAGGGTAAAGAGCGGATGGTCTTCTTGACCTGAGGTTGGGGCCTGGAGAATGCTGTCCACCCCAGTAACACACTGTCTAAAAACCTGAAAACTTATTCCTGGCCATACATTGAGAACCATCATTATTGAGTGTTTGGCTCTAATATAGCTTTGCTGGTAGCGTCGACAGCTTGCCTGGGAGAATTCATGCACTGAGACAGCAGGGGTAAAGAATACACTGAGTTCGTGGCTATGCCCAGTTTTATTGTTTATCTCTACCTATGACTCCACTTGTAGCCATAAAACAATTTGAGGAGAAAAACTTGTGAACTTCGGAATGTACACAATGAGGTAACTGCCAGGATTAACTAAATAACTGTCTGAAGGCCTTTGCAAGTATCACAAGATTTTTTTGGGGGGGAGAGAGGGGACTTGTCAGTGTTGACCTCCATATTCTCCTTGATGATATTAGGATTTATTGGGTGAAAAGAGAATGAAGCACAAAAGATAAACTTGCACACTGATGTAAGTGGGTAAAATAAAGAAGATAAAAATCTCTCGCTGTTTCGCACTAAGTGCATCAGTGTTTTTAACTGAGCAAGTCTTTCAGAGCTCTGTTATAAATGTGAGGTACACTTGATCTGGATATTGTAATTGTTCTACGTTGTCATGTACACTGAAGATAACTTTATTTCCCATAGTCACCTGATCGTATTCAAGTAAGACAAAGAAAATTAAGAGATATTAATTGCAAATAGGGTTACTTATACTTCAAAGTGATGAAAGCCCTTTTCTGTGGGTTTGTGGGAACAGATCTAATTTACTATGTGCATATATTTACTCTGTGTGTGCTCAAACCATGCAGGAAAAACTCGGTATGATGAAGAATTATTGCTGTGTGAAAGTATAGGATTATCTCATTGGTCATATTCATTGACAGGCACTTTCAGCGTTTAATTAATTTCTGGAAAAAAATGGGCATTAACTTTTTCCTATTGCCACTACAGAGTCTTTTAATATGTGGCTATATCAATACACTTAACCTCATCAACATTGGAAAGCAACCCCTCTGAAACTTAGACAAGAATAAACACCTGAATTTATTGTTTTCAACTGAGAACCACTCTGCTGAGAAGGATAACTGAGAAGAGAGAATGATTGCTAGATGATTTTTCTAGAACAAGCACATCTCCATTTTTCCTTTTCCAAGGAAAGACAAGTATGAAGAAATGACCTCATCTGAGTTTTAAACCATTCTGGCTAAGCTATGACAAGCGGTCACTCCGTTCTGACCAAGCACCATGAACATCAACAAGAGGGACCATTTCCGGTGGCAACATCACCGATTGTGAGTACCATCCACACACAAGGCATAGCTGAATAAGTGTTATTTTTTTTATTGTGATGAAAACTAGAAGCTTTCCCCCAACATATGTCATCAAACTATTTACAACCTCTGTAAAATTGGCGTGTTTGAAAATACTTTGTCCACTATCACATATGTTACGAATACAGTAAAATAGCTTCACTCTATTTTTTTTAAAGATGCAGTACCCTTCCATTTTATTTTCTTATGAAAAATCTGAATTTCTATTGCAATTGCTCAGTATTTAGCATATTTAAAATACCAATGGGCATGGTTTGCTAAACAGACATTACTCTATAATGAAATTGTGAAAATATAGCATTTTGAATTTGTATATACATTTCTTAACTATAAAATGCAGGCAAAGTTACATAGTAAGATAAGCTGATTCTCTAGTCAGGTAATAACTTACATTTCTACATAGTATGGATTATCACAAAGTATTTCTTTTACAAAAGTTCTTTGTTGATATTTAGTCGCCTGGCGGCTGCTGCATGTGCCAGTGTGTGCACACAGGTGCATGTGTTGGGGGTGTCTCTCCAGGTAAGTGAAAGGCAGTGTGGGAGCAAGGAGAAATGTAATATGGAAGACATGACCGGTCAAATCTCTTCCCGAGACTAAACCAAGACCGGTTCCTTCTGCAGGGAATCCAACCTCAGAACAAGTCAAGGAAGAGATTTGGCTGATGGCATTTATTTATGGGACAAACTTAATGAGAGTAGGGTACGAACTATGAGTATTAAGGCTTCCTGGGCCTATGGTGGTTCATCAACATCAGTTCACATTCGATGCTTTCTAGGCAGACTGCATGGGTGCTGGTATTGCCACTGCTTCAGTAAGTTCTATGACTTCTCAATATAAAAGTGATAGACAGCCTTGATTAACCCCTCAGCTACTTTTCTAGGCAGTTACAAGAAGAAAACAAAGGCATATTAATACTACCGAAGGCCTCACCTCACCTGATTTATTCAATTGCAGCTTTGGTACATATAATAAACAAAGTACAGACTAAGGAATACTGCATCTCTTATCCATATACATGTTATCATTCTAATGAGCTGATCTCAAAGTGCAGACTTACATTTCCATTCAGAAACAATTGGCAATTTGGAGTTAAACAATTCGTATAAACATGAATACAGTCTTTGCATGAGCTATTCCAAATTTCCCTCATGACGAACATAGCTTTTCTAATCACCTAGAACTTTCGTTTGTAAACAGTGAAGCGTTTTGAAAGACCCCGCCCCTAACTCATCTTCCTCTATCCCATTTAAACTTTAAAGTGATATTTAAAAGTGCTCATTTTACTCATGTAACTGACCCTCAACTTTTTGAAAACAAAAGGCGTACGCATTTTGTAAAGGCAGTAGTGTACTTTCCATGGTAAAGCCATCAGGAACCTCTTTCTCAATGCCATAACAGAACTTAAAATCAAGCAGTGTCCAAAGCAATCGACAGCAGGAGGCTGGAGCTGAATGGGAAGTTTCTCTCCAAACAACTTGAGGTTGAAATATAAGGGACTCTCTGTAAACCCTCAAGTAACTCAACTCCCTTGTCATTAGTCTTCACAGGGCAGGGAGACAATCACTTCTTCCTGCTTGTCACCAGGTCTTACCAACCACACATGAGCTCCCTAGCTGCAAGCTGAACCGCTTCAAATTTGAAGCCCAAACTTGCTCTGCTTAGGGAACACCAAGAAGTCCTTCAAGATTCTTTCTCTTTTTCGATAGCTTCTCATAGACTGTGCTTTTCAAGAAGCTAGATATGCACATAAAATGACTGGAGGCGTCTCTGTGCCTAAGGATATCATATTTCCTTCAGTCCCAAACCCACCTGCCAAGGAGTACTGCTTACATCCCCTAGATGAGTTCCAAGTGAGTTTTAGTTCTTGGGCCACATCAGAGACATGTTCACTTGTGCTTACATCCTTTCTAAAAACATCACTGTGTCAAAAGGAGGGGGATGCTGGAACGATGGCAGATTTCATCAGTGATCTTACCATCTCAGTCTGCTTCCCACTGCTGGGGAGTGAGTCGGGGAAGCTTGCTTCCCCAAGTCTTCCCTAAGCGGTTAGGTGCAACTCCTTTTCGTTCTGTGCTAAATTTAAATCAAGATGTCACTCAGGAAGCTTCCTCTGCCTGTCAGTTCAATGAATTCTACCTGTAAAACTTGCAAGATGTCTCTCAGTGGGAAAAGGATTGGCTCTGATGAGAGCAGACAGAACGAAGCCAAATCTATCCTTCACTTGAGTGACTCCCCTATACCTGCCAACTAGACTTTGGGGCCAGCGCCTGGGGAGATCATGGTTGCTTGCTACTGTCTGAGTTCTTTGCACTGGCCAGTTACTAATGCTGGCATGCATCAGGAAGCCTGTTTTTATTCTGAATGATAACAGGCAATGAGAAGTAGGAAGTGCATACAGTACAGATTTAAAAAAAAATGTTCCAGTTGGTTGAAAAAAAATCCCACTGGCTGGTGGGTACCAGCCCGTGTAGCTGAAGCTAGTTATCAACAGAACTGCAGCCCTTGTTAGAGGGAAATTGCCTGATGAGTTCTTCAGACCTGGCAAAAAATATTAGAGCACATATTTTTGAAGCCAGGACTTGATCTGTAAATCATAATACTTTTGCCTGAACATTTATTAAAATTCCTTTAAAAGCGCTCCAACCCAAGCCGTTCTTCTAGTAGTGTTTATAGTCCTTGCTTTGTCAGAACCCAATTCCCCAAATTAGAAACGGATACTGTAAAGGATAACTCTGTCACCAGACATCCTTTTAGAATGTGCAGACATTTAAAAATGAGCTAGGAATATTATGTGGTTAATTTGTGCAATTTCCCAAATCAAGCATCTGTCACTGAAATATATTGCAAAGGTCTTTGCTGGAGACCTTTTATAGTTAAGCTATAAAAAAAAAAAATCTTAACAAAAAATCTCACTAAGCCCAATTGCCACACAAAGCTGGGAAAACAACAGCTTTTAGTGGGGACAAAAATATGATACTATATTGGAAAGAGTGCTTGTTGGGGATGTATTGCTTTTCCTGTATATTTTTTGCTAGATACAAAAGGCTCTTCATTTGAGGGGGACAATGGAACCTGACTTTCTCGTCCTTCTCCCAGGATAAGCAGGTTATCTGTCCCTGTGGATGCCAATGTGGGGAACATGGGGATTCCGGGCCAGTTTAGAAAGTGAACCATGTAGAGAAGAATCCACGGGAGAGTCAGAATCTTGGCTCTCCAGGTTGAAGAAGCAGCACCAAGGTGGGCTTCCCCGGGCCCCTCTTTCCAAGGACTCATGCCCAAGCTGAACAGCCCCACTGACTGAAGAGTTAACCTTCAGCTCTGCCTAGCTAGTCACCAAAGAACTGTTGCCCAATGAGAAACGGGGAGCATAATCTTTACTTGTGGTACTCGAGCAAGTAGGACGACAAAGAGCAGAAAGATGACCTCAGTGCTGTCACTAGGGCCTCTGAATGGAGCCAAGACATCTGAAATGCTGGGGTGTTTTTTACAATCCCTTTAGTGAGTATGAAAACTGGTAACGTGAGTCCTCAGTGGAGCGATTGTAGGCAAGTCCTTCTATTCATTATTGCTTTTCTCCTCCAGAGAGCGTTATTTCCACCTCTGCTTTGTCTCATTTTCATGCTCACTGACTTTGCATGGGCAGCCCCACCTCTTTCCTTGGTGCCGGTGTGTCTAAGGAAGCTCCCCTCCCCCCTGATTCCTTGTAATCACAAAAGGCAGGGGAGATGATGCCTAGGTGACAGAACACTACAGTTTGAAGTAGGGCGGTCATTATTATTATGACTATTGTCGTTATTGTTTTTTTTTTTTTTTTAGACAGGCTCTTCCTATTCAACTACAGAACACCTCTGCCCGTCCATGCCAGGGCAGAGCAGGACTAGCCTTTGAGAAACTGCTCTGCCCCTCTGCTGGAACGGTTGAACAAAACATGACCGAAACAGAACAAAAACAAGCAAAGACAAACAAATGAATAGACTCTTGGTTCTCTTCCGGGAGATGGCATGAAGACAAGGTGTGAGTGCTATCTAGGTCCGCCATGATTAGCATAGAGAGCTACTTCTGTGTGCCTTCTTTTGGGGTAACAGAGCTTCCCCAACAGCCCCTTCCTTTCTAGTTCATGCTGCTTGCTGGTAACAGACTGGATGTGTGTTCTGGCTTACTGAGAAAGGAACTGAAATCTCTGTCTAAAGGGCTTGGGGGTGGGGGAGGTGCCATGGAAGAATCATCCGAACTGAGGTCTTCTGTAACATCGGTTTGCGGTAGATGACCTTTAAGGGACTGATAGCCGAGTGTCCGGCCAGCTCGGGAAATGTACAAGCTACAAACATCTTTCCAACGGCAGAGGACAGAGCACGGACAAATAATGCCTGTCTCTTCAGGACCTGAGGCGCTGAACCCCCAGGCCAGTGTGCTTGCAGCAGCTCTCCCGCGGGGTGATCATGATGGGGGGGGGTTACCTTCAGGCTGAAAGGAGAAGGGTTCCTTCTTGTTCCTGCTCTGGTTTCAGGCACCGTGGGACGGTGGTGCTGTTGACGTTAACACTGTAGAGGAGGCTCAGCCCTGCTGAGTTAGTCGCTCGTTAAGAGACCCAGCTCTTATGCCCAGCTGGACGACAGGAGCCTTCCTCACACCAGCATGTGCCTCCTCCGGTGCAGGGCCAGGTGGTCTGACCTCGAGAAGCTGCGATCACAGTCCGCGCACTTGAATGGCTTCACTCCCGTGTGTTTGCGGTAATGCCTGGTCAGTTCATCCGAGCGGGCAAACTTCCAGGTGCAGCCTTCCCACGTGCATTTGTAGGGCTTCTCTCCTGGAAGAAACAAAGACACACAAGCTTTGGGGCTCCATCCTTTTTCTGTAACGACCCAGCCAGCCCTGAATGCTGGCAAAGCGTTGTCAATGGATGTTCTATTTGGCAGGTCTCTGTGAGTAAACCTTAGCATCCCACCGGGGGCTTTAGGGACTGAGAGGTGAGTTACAGTTTCCTGCTGTGACATCAGTGAAGACATCAGCTAACCTTTGGATTTCTGGCTGAGGAGCGATACTATAGGCACAAATGGGAAGGAGAGGCTTGCTCTTCACGCGGGTGGGCTAAAGGGGAGTATTAACACCCCATAGAGTCTGATTCGGCTCTGTAGCCGGAAATCATAAACAACAGTAAAGGGTACTTAGCTCCATTTTAATAGCCCCCCCTTCCCTTCAGAATATGCATCGCTTCAATGCTATAAGACTGTATAGGACAGAGAGTCCAGTTAGCTATCATTCAAGGTGTCCACATCACTTCATTACAGGTACAACAACCCATTCATTGGACATATGTTATTCACGAACATCTACATTTTGTTTGTCCCTTGGGAGGAAATCTTAGACAGACTAGCAGTGCCAAAGTGAGTGTGTTTTTCAAGACCAGAGAACCAAACTGAGCCTGAGGAATTTCGAAGTGGGACTGAATGCTGAATCCTTGTAAAAAAGCCCGAAGACGTTTGTAACTTGACCAGGCCCCGCCGTCTTCTTGTACAGACAGTAAAATATCCAAAGCCTGTGCTGGGAAGAGATAGCCTATCCATTGTCCAAATGGGCTCCCAGCGGGGAGCGGGACAATAGCTGACCCAGGTGCACTGTTTTCCTAGCTCTCTTCCAAAGGGAAGCCCTGTCCCCATGCAACCCCGCAAAACTGACCTCTCCTGTCCCACCTGTCCAATGGGAGCAGGGTAGGCAGCTCACGCTAACCCTGCACATGAAGCTGGAAGGCATCCCCCACTCCACGGGAAAGAAACTGTCCAGTGTGGCACCGTAACTTACTCAAGGCTCCAGGGAAGAAAATGTCCCTGGCCCTGAATCCAGCACCTTTCACTACGCTCCCGAGGAAAGGATAAACTTTATTACGTCCTCAGTACCCAGATTGGTACTCTAAATCTAGCTAAATCCTATTTCAGTCAGGCACTAACACAATGCACCACAAAGATCTTACCTTGTTGCCCATCTCTACTCCCAGAGCCTAGATTAGGTCCTAAACAAATTCAGCTGTTAAGTTACTGTTGGGTCTTAGGATCAAGTGGTTCAGTCCCGTGGAATCTAGAAATGATGAGGCACTAGTTGTGACTACAGGAACTACCAGGATCTTCTAAAAGTACCCATTCAAGTGAAAGCATACTGACTGTATCGACAGTTTTTGTATTGACAAAAAAACCTCTACTTTGAATTCATTCCATTTGTTCCAAGAAGACAGCATATGTACTTGCATGTGCTTACTGACCAGCGTTCTAGAGAAACAAAGCAAGCACAAGCCAGGTAAGTGCCTAACTTATGAAAGTCAAAGATCTGTAATCGAATATATTCCTGACAATGAGTAGCATGTATTTACATGTTGAATACTGCTGTAGTTTTTTTTTATTTCTGTATGAGTTCTGGTAGTTAGCACAAGATACACAAATATATTTGCCCCAATGTTCTTCTGCCTTTGCTACCCTGAGTTGACTGGTTGTCACCAAGAGACATCTCCTAACAGTGGCTTATGCTATGAAGAAATTGCCCAGAGAGAAAGTTTAGAAGCTGAGGTAGGAAGGAGAAAAGGTCTTCTTTCCCCCTCCCCACATTATTGAAAATAATGTATTGAAAATAGCTTTCCTTTTAACATAATGTATTTATGACTTTTCATCCCTATACTTCTCCCAAATCTTCCTCACCTCTCCTCCCATCCAGATCCACCCCCCTTCTGTCAGGGATGATAAAATAAAGTTAGGTAAAAACAAAAACTAACACAGTGGAATAAGACAAAACAAACCAACAGTAGGAAAAAAGCCCAAGAAAAGAACAAGAAACAGAAACAGATAGAGTCACAGAGACCCATTCATTACAAGCACTAAACTGGAAGCCATAATAGATAAGCAAAGGACCTATATGGTAAAAAGAAAGAAAAAATGTAAATAAATCTAAAAATAAGATAAAACTTAAAAAAAAAAAAAGAAAAGCTCTGACATGTCACTAGGAAACAAGGAACCTCCGAGGATCTGATGCGTTCCCTCTGATGGCCATCTTCTGCTAGGCATTCCAGTTTATCTCCCCAGCGAGACTCCCTTGGAGAAAACCACTTACAAATAAAAATTGGTTATCAGTTGTAGATAGAGTTCATATCAGAGCCATTTGCCTACTTCTCCTTCCGGCTCCCGTGTACCATCTTGTGCAGATCCTTGTTTCCCTGTGCGTTTCATCCCCGGTCCCTGTGAGTTCACGTGCACTTGGTACTGCTGTGTTTAGAAGGCCTTGTTTCTTCGGTGTCCTCCCTCCCCTCGGGCTCTTAGACTCTTTGCTTCTTCTTCAGCAGGGTTCCCTCAGACCCGAGGAGGGGAAGGCTTTTTTGATAGAGACATTCCATCAAGGACTGAGTGTTCCATGGTGTCTCTCTTTCTGAGTAATGTCTGGCTGTGGGTCTCTGTATTTGTTCCCATCTGCTGCAGGAGGAAGTCTCTCTGCTGATGGCTGAACAAAGGATGGGGTTTTTGTTTTGTTTTGTTTTGTTTTTTTAGAACATTAGTATTTGGTTTTGGGCTATCCAGACTCAGGTTCTTGATCAGCCAAATATTATCAGGTTTGGGGTCCATTTGGTGGAGTGGGCCTTACGTCAAATCAAATATTGACTGGTTACTCTCATTAAGTTTGTGCCCCCTTTACACGAGCATATTTTTCAGGCAGTATGCTATTGTTGATCAAAGCATTTGTGGCTGACTTGGTGTTTACATCTCTCCTTGGCTGACTGAAGCTTACCTTCCTTCCTATACCAAAGACAAAGGGGTCAAGCTATGTAGTCACCAGCTTGACTTCTCTGTGTCTAATAGTTTGTGGAGGTGTTGTCTTCAGCAATGAGGCCTTGATGTCAGTTTGGGGAGAGCAACCTATAGTCTTGGCAACAATCTAGGTTGTTTGGGGGTTTCCATAAAGACCCCTTTGGACAACAATTATTAGATGTAACCCAACTTCAGTGCTGGAAGCTCTTGCTTGATGACAAGAGATGTCTAGTTGAGGCTGCTCTGTCTCTTCTAGTGTTTGGCCATTTAGGCCACCGTCCTATATACACACATTTTTACAAAGTTTTACTACTATATTTCATATGGCCCTTAGCTTTTCCCTCCCTCAACCCCTTTCTTCCTGCTACTCCTTCGAATCTTCTGTTCCAGTCCCTCCCCACACATCTATAACTGTCTATTTTCTATCTCTTTTTTAGCAAGATCTAAGTATCCCTCCAGTCACTTACTCTATACCTAACCTCTGTGATTCTATGGATTATAGCTTGGTTATCATTGACTTAGCCGCTAATAGTCACATATAACCTTGTTTTTCTAGATCTATGTTACCTCACTCAGGATGATTTTTTTTTCCAGTTCCATTTATTTACCAGCAAACTCCACAGTTTCATTTTTAATGGCTGAATAATATTCTACTGTATAAATGTTCCAAGTTTCTTTATCCATTCATCTGTTGAGGTTGTTTCCAATTTCTAGCTATTATGAATAGCAGAGCAATGAACATATGTGAGCAGCTGTGTCTGTGGCAGGATAAGGCATCCCTGGGGTGTATGTCCATGAGGGATATGGCTGGACCTGAAGGTGGATTGACTCCCGTCATTCTGAGGAACTGCCTCATTGATTTCCACAGTGGCTGTACGAGTTTGCACACCTACCCGCCGCCATGTATGAGTTTTCCTTTGACTCCGCATCCTCACAAGAAAGAAAAGTCACCCGTTTTCATGATCTGTGCCATTTAACAGGTGTAAGGTGAAATCTCAAAGTAGTTTTGATTTTCATTTCCCTGAGGCGAGGGATAGTGCACATTTATTTAAGTGTGTCTTGGTCACTTGAGTTTCCTTTTTTAAGAATTTTCTGTTTAGATCTGTACCCCATTTTCAAACTGAGCTGTTTTATTGATATCCAGTTTTGTGAGTTCCTTATATATTTTGAATATCAGGCCTATATTGAATGGATATTTAAGTGGACTCTGGGGATTGAACGGAGACCACCAATCTTAAATAATGAGGTACTTTATCCACTGTGCCATCTCACTTGAAATATACTTAAAAAATTTTGCGTTGATTTTCTGTGGCTCTGGGTATGTTGGGAGGTTCTGATGGCCAGAAGCTGAAGTTTACTATGGCCTAGCAGCTTTCTCCAAGCTCAGCAACATGAAGGACTCATCCCCAGCAAGGTTCCCTGCTTTCTACCTTCCCAGATTTGGAGGGTGTCTCTAAGCCTGGTTGCCTGACTAATCTCAAGGATGTCCCTCGAAATAATTCCCTGCAAGCCCTCTTTCCCTGCTGACCATATGGTAATTTAGTAACATGTTCTAGCTATTTTCATAGGGTTGTGCTTCCACTAACCCAGGTATATGATAGGCGTGTGTAAATTGTCCCCAGGTTTCCCAATGCTATATATTTCCCATACTCTGGAATAAAGTTGAGTTGTCTCATTGAAGTTTTCTCCCAGAGGCCTATCTCCATCACCTCTGCAGCCATTTGAACCCTGTTCCCTGCCTCTGCTCTCATTACCTCCATGTATGGGTGACCAACAGTCCCAAAGAAGACCCACATGGGTGGATGTGGATGTGCATATGTGCAACTGCACACTTGAGGATGTTAGAGGACAACATGCCTTATTTCATTCTCTTCCTCCATGATGGGGGTTCCAGAGATCAATCCCAGGCTGTGAGGCTTGGTGGTGAGCCCCTTTGCCCAATGAGCTACATTCCATTGGCCAAAAAATGTCATCTTAATCGATAGCCATAAGTTATCTGTCTTTATTGTACAATACGTGGTATCGATATGTGTGCATACACTGCGTAGGGTTTACAACAAGATAAACACATCTGACTACACACTTATCATGCATTCACAGGGAAAACTTTCGGAATCCTTTCTTCTAAGTATTTGAACTATTGTTTATAGTCACTCAATGGTGCGTTAGCGCACCACAAAAGTCTATGCCCATCTAACTGTAACTTAGCACTGACTGTTCATCTGTCTCCTCCTCTTCGATTCCTATTCTTCTTTCTCTGCTATCCACTCCTCCGCTTCCATCTTTCTTTCATGTGATCACCTCCTTTTTGTCCCATCTATTAGCGAGATCACATAGTCATCGTTGTTTAGTGCCTGGAGACATGTTTTTACATAGCAAATAATTGAAAGGGAGAGTTCTGCACAAAAGGAAATGGTGGCCTCCTTTGGGGTAGAGTTAGCTTCCTTTTTAAGTCATTTCTTTCATTGTTATAGTTCCTATTTTAATGAAACATTTTCAGAGTAATCTTAAGCAAGTAAACATACCAGACTGGGGTGAAAACATCTGGGACTGGGAAGGCGGCTCAGTGGCTACCTCTCTGGCACCCAGGCAGGTGTGGGAAGAGAGAATCAGCTCCACAGACTGTCCTCTTCCTTCCTCAAGTACCCTGTGGCCTAAGCATCCCACCATCCCTCCTGCTACCTATACCCCATCATCAATAATAATAACTTAATAACTGTTTAAAAAAAAGTATCTTTTTGCTGTTGATCTAAAAATTTCTGAACAACCCTCTTACAGTTCATGTTGGATACAACTTCCTATGCACGTATGTACAGGCAGAATGCACACGCATACTCCCAAGAGGTATTAATAAGGTCCTGGGAAAATAAGAACTCACATCAGAAATTTTTTTTCCCTGACTCGAAACAGTCAACACAAACTGATTTATTACGAATTGCTTGTCTTTTGCCATTCTGGTTAGAGAAAAGGATTAAGACCAGCTCAGGGCATTTCCATGGCATTTACCCAGCAGAAGGTTCAACAAAGTCTAAAGAAAACACCAGCTATTGAATGGATTTGGGAAAACCTACGGAACAAAACTCACTTCTGCTGGGCCTCCCATTTCACCACCTGAAATGCTGAAAGGTAAATGTGGACCGAGACAAAGGGCAGGTGCTTTTTCATATGAAAATGACGTGCGAGCAATTATTTAGAGGAACGCGCAGTTTCAAAAGGCCTGCATTAAACAAAACACCCGTGTTCTCAGCGACTCTGTTATTTTCTCAGGCAACTGAAAAGGAACACCTTGAGCAACAGGAAGCGCAGGCATTCGCTAGGTTCAGAAGTGCAGTTTTGAAATATGTCCCTGTTTAACATTGCTGAAGCCACAGGGCCCAGACAGTGACAAATGAGCTGCATTACATTCAGGGCTCAGCGTAGTTGCTGTGACAATCTGCTTCACTTGAGGAATGGCATTTGCATATGAGGAGATGGGGGGAGCCAGAATCAAGATTTTTATCTTGTCTTCTGGGTTCTGTTACAGTTAGTTCACAAAAGTTCACAGATTTATAGATTTGGAAGGAAATTAGGCGCTTTCAAGATGAGGAAATAGAAACCTGGCGACCAAAAAAAAAAAAAAAAAAGCTGGCATTACCAGATTCTCTGAGTCAGCCAAGGATGGACAAGGCCACATTCCCTCTTGGGGTTTAAAGTAGCCAGCGCTACCTGGAGTTCTAAAATCAGGCAAGATGGTCAAACATGGAGCTGGGCTACCGACCTGCAGCTGGGCTCGAGGCTGCAGAATGCGGTTTCTGGAAGCGGTTTCCCCATCTCTAGAACCTTGGGTTATCACCTGTTCCTACAAGCTGTGAAACTCCAACCCGCACACTACACAATATTTAATTCTATGGCTATGAAACTTAAGGTATTCCCGTTTATTGTGAAGAAATAGAAATCAAACAATAAAGTTGGAAATACATCTTTTTTTGCTATCCTGTGAAACATGAAGATGTGTGTGTGTGTTATCAATTTTCTTCGTGTGTAGCTGTGCTCACCCACACAAGCATATGTACACATGCAAATCAGAGAGGTTGACATCAGGATGCCTTCACAGTTGATTCCCCATCTCGTATTTTGAGATACAATCTCTCCTTGGATCTGCAGCTCACTGATTTGGCTAGACTGACTTGCCACTGAATACCCAGGATCCTCCTGTCTCTGCCCTGTCCAGTGCTGGGCTCTCTCTCTCTCTCTCTCTCTCTCTCTCTCTCTCTCTCTCTCTCTCTCTCTCNCTCTCTCTCTCTCTCTCTCTCTCTCTCTCTCTCTCTCTCTCTCTCTCTCTCTTTCTCTCTCTTTCTCTCTCTCTCCCCCTCCCCCCCATAGGTACTAAACGTTCACAACTCAGGTCCTCTGAAACATCTCTTTAATCCTTCTTCTCTTTGCTATTCTAAAGGAACAAATTAAAGTTTTTGGCTAACTGGACGTCAATCCTGATTCTATCTCTTGAAAATATTTTAAGTACAAAACTGCCTGAACCAGGCAGACCAACCTATTGTATAGTATGTGCAATCCATTTATTTGTCTTGATAATTCAATCAAATAGTCAGTGTGTTACTGGAATTCCCCTGAATGGTCTGGACTAACTTCTTCATTGTGTGTGAAAGCGACTAAGTGAGCTCCTTGTGTATTCCCAGTGCTGTTCTATAAAGGCAACCTTGATAACAATAGCAAATACAATGTTTGCTAGAACATGGGAAACTCTCCACACGCCATGACCTTTTCTAAGCAATGTCGTGATTTTAACACATCTGACCTTGGCAGCTTTGTAATGTAGCAGTGGCTTCACTTGGGATCCCTTGCTTCACTGGGGATCCAGTTACTGTTAGCCACCTTTTAAGCTGCCACTCCACACTTGAAGTTACTGCTCTACAAAACCAGGCCATCTAGTCAGAACTGGCCTGGCAGACAAGGGCCTGAGGGACGACTTATTGGATATATGGTATTGCTAACACAAAGTCTAGCCTTCTCACCCAGAGAGCAAACAAGGAATGAAAATATTCTCTAATAAAATGGACTTCACAAAAAGTAAAAAGTTCAAGGTCAAAGGACCTTGTTTTATTTGGCTGTTCCGAGTGTATATTGCGGTGCGGTGACAACACTTATTTGCTATGTGTCTGGTTACCTTTTCTTAAGTTTCTTGCGCAGGGAACTCTTCTTTAACCTGTCACATAAATGTGTGCCAAGACTTTGAGCTTTTCTTCTCACTTACGCAATCCCCTCATCCTCACAGTCTCCGCTCCAGCCTCCCGGGAAATCCTATGTGTGTCTACTTTCTAGTCTCCCTTCTGCATACAGGGATGGTACAGAAGAATTCAGCCGTGGCCTGAAAGCTGTTTCAGATGACCCAAATGTAATTCAGCACCTAACACCTTAACACCATGCCTCTCCTCCTGCATTGCTGTAGCGAAGGGGTAAGCTTATCTACACCCATCGCAAGTTGTCCCAAATCTTCTTGGGTGGAGAGATTTTTTTTTGAGACTCTTCCGTAGAGAAATAGGGGAGGTATTCCCTGCCCGCTCCACCATGATCATTGCAGGTTCCAGCTCTGTCTTCCAAATGCCTGTCCAGCAGTCCTCTCCCTTCGGCTCCACAGGAGCCTCTCCAAAGGATCTCAGTCTTTCAGAAAAGCAACCCAATTTCCCCATAGTAATCTGAATCAATCACCACCCCCAACACACACACACACACACACACACACACACACACACACACACACACACCAGTATAGTTATTCTTTTCCTAGCCTGTTGCCTTTAAGGGTATTAAAGCCCAAAGTGACCAGGGAGAAATCTGAGCTTCCAGTTGAATTGCATGTTTGCTGTGTCTCCTAGCAAGGGTTCCCCCTCACTAGAACCAAGAGCAGATCTGAAGATCACAGGATCAGGAAGCAAAATTTTTCCTAGTGGGTCACCAGGAGTGAGGCTGACTGAACTATACCCTCTTCACCCCTTGATTCCTGGACCCATGGATCCTGGCTATGGGAGAAAACAAACCATACATTGGACACTAATTCAAAGCATATACCACTTTCTGAAGAACACTACCCCAGTCCTCCAGGCTATGTTTGTGCTGTAGCTGATTCCTCAAGAGCCCATTCCATCTTTCTAGCCAGCTGCTTCAGAATGGAATGGTGAGGAACATGGTGAGACCAGTGGATTCCATGATTCCGGGTTCCTTGTCATACTTCCCTGGACATGAAGTGAGTTCCTTGGTCAGAAGCAATATTGTGTGGCTACCATGATGGTGAATAGGAAGTCTGTAAGTCTACAGATGGTAGTTTTCTAGAGGCATCATATGCGGAAAGGCAAATCCATAACCAGGAAAAGTGTCTATTCCAGTACGATCCAATGCAGTCAATCAGCCACTATGTCGCTGGATGGTCTCCCCAGGGAATGATGCGTTATTTGCGGCTTGGTGTTGGTTTCTCCTGCTGCAAGATATGCCTTTCAGTGATAGCTGTAACCGTGTTAGCCTTGGTGAGCGGTAGCCTGTGTTTGTTCATGTGTTCATTGGGCAATGACAGGGATGACGGATTAATGAGGCTGTCTGTCCACAGTCTGGGGCATCCTATTTATTTGATTATTGATCTCCACAGGTGAAGTGACCTTTTGATGAGCATTTGCATGGGACCTAAGAATCTTCCATTCTTCACTCATTCGGTGAGACCTATCCATGCACTTCCCCAGATGTCTTGGTCACCCAGTTCCATCACGCTCTTTCCATGTTCCTGACCATCCAGCCAATCCATTGGCTACAGCCCATGAACCAGTGAACAATAACGGATTGGGCTATTTCTCCTCCCAAACAAAATGTATGACCTGGTGAACTGCCCAAAGTTTTGCTCACTGTGAAGATTTCTCTTTGGTAGTGTCTTTCAGGGTTGCTCCAGAAAGGGGTTGTAATGCTGGGGCTGTCCACTTCTGCGTCCTGCCTAAATAACGCTCAGAACCATCAGTGAACAGGACCTAGTCTTCTTTTCCTTAGCCATCTGATCATATTGCACACTCCATGAGATTATAGGTGAATTCTTGGCAGAAGCTGACATTATATCAGGAGTAGAAACCATTGACATGTGGGCTTTGGCTTTCTAGGATCTGGTGTTGATCGGGCTGAATAGATAGTTGCAGAAGGGTAATCCCAGGTCTCTCACCTTTCACAAATCTGACCTCCAGTGAATAAAGACTGTTGAAATAAGTGCGGCGGTGGGGCTGCGTCCCCAGCACTCCGGCCGCTTGGCTAGCTCATGCCCGAAATAACAGCACACAAACTGTATTCATTTAAACACTGCTTGACCCATTTCTATCTAGCCTCTTCTAGGCTAATTCTCACATATTAATTTAGCCCATTTCTAATCATCTGTGTAAGCACCCCAAGGTGCGCTTACCGGGAAGATTCTAGCCTACGCCCATCCTGGGTCGGAGGAGCTTCATTGCGTGCATCTGCCCGGGAGAGCGGAGCATGCCTCTCTGCCTGAGGCATCTGGCTCTGAGAGGAGCTGCATTACTTCTGACCTCACTTCCTCTTCCTCCCAGCATTCTCTTCTGTTTACTCCACCCACCTATGTTCTAACCAATAAAATGGGCCAAGCCGGTTTCTTTATTAGCCAATGACCTTCCTCCATCAAAAGACCTCAACATAAAACCTGGTATCATTTACTATTGAATACTTAGTCAGGTCCTGACTGTAATTACAACTGTTGTACCAGATGTGGTGCCCTGACTTGAGCAGCTTAACACATCTGGAACAGAGTATGTAGCTACTAACCTAGCAAATGTCCCCCTTTCAGTACCCGTGGATAAGAACCACCGGAAGCAATTTGATTTCAGTTGGGAAGGCCAGCAGTATACCTATTCAAGTTTTGCTTTGAGGATCTATTATTTTTCCAGACATAGTTCAAAGGATCTTGATTATCTGTCTCTTCCACAGAATATTACACTATTCATTGAAGATGCTGTCTTTTCTCCAAGGTCTCTTTGCCACAGATCAGGTGGCTGCAGGAACATGGACTTATATCTGGGTTTTTCTTGGTTAATAATCTGTTTATATGCCAGCATTATGCTGTCTTATTACAGTGTCCTGAAATATAATTTGAAATCAGGATGGTGATGCCTCCAGAAATGCTTTTGTTATTCAGGATTGTTTTGGTTATCCTAGGTATTCTATATTTCCACATGAATTTGGAGATTTTTTTTTTCAATTTTTCTTTTGAGTTAGAGTCTTGCTGTATTACCCAGGCTGACTTTGACCAGGTATTCCTCTCTTTGACCTGGCATTCGACTCTTAGACTGCTCAGATTATATGCACGTGCTACAATGCCAGATTCCTCTAATGAAGTCTTTCTGAAGGACCACCACATCCTGGCAACGCTGGTTCTGTTTCCTCCAGTTTCTTTCAGAAGCCTCTTCATTTCCTTGCCCCATGGCAGTTTCACAGGATTTCTGGTGTCGTTGTCTTCTCATCGTCACAGTTCTTCTCAGCCTGCGTTGAGACTCTCCTCACTCTGCTCCGGGATGGAAGCTTGTCCCATCGGAAACCCCGTGAGCACGATGATACCGAACGTGGTTTTGGCATCTCTTCATCACTGTATCCCCTGGGCCTAACACAGAGCCCTACGCTAATAATTAACCAAATGAAACGACTATCATACAAATGTAAAATCTAGATCATGCCGGAGTTAAAAAAGCAATCTATATTGTTTTGTGAATATATTGCTTGCGGTGTTTTCTCAATTGTTCTCCACCTGTCTTTTAGGATATATTTCTTTGCTATATTTATATGTATTTGTGTGCTTCTATGTGAGTTTATACGTACCACATGAATACAGGATCATGCAGAGGGCAGAAGAAGGCATCAGCCTCACTAGAACTGGAGTCAAAAGCAGTTGTGAGCTGCTTCGTGGGTGCTGAGAACGGAACCTAGATCCTCTGCAAGAGACGTAAGCACTCTTAACTGAACCTAGATCCTGTGCAAGAGAAGTAAGCACTCTTAACTTCCGAGCCACCCCTTTCTCCGGGCCCTTCTCCAGCTTAGTTTTATGAGACAGAGACTCTCGTTGAACTTGAAGCTCACAGATTCAGCTAGACCAGCCAAGCAGGAGGCCACTGGGATCCTCAGTTTCTGCCTGTCTAGCACTAGATCATAGGTGCGTGCCACCGCACTTGGCTTTTATATGGGCTCTGAGGCTAGAACTTGGGACCTCACACTCCAATGAGCACATTACTGACTGGTATGCCTCCCTAGATACACATTCTTATTTAGATGAACAGTATTGTAATCTTTACAGCAATAAGCTTATTCTTAATTATAAAGGCTTAATTGAAATGAGCATCACAGACAAATCCTTTGGACATTCTTTCATGATGAATATATAGTCTTCCCAAACACAGTTCATTATTACTCATATAGTAAATTCTATTTCAGTAACAAGTATTCCTGCCAGTCAGGATAAGGAGATTAATAATCAAAATGTTTGATTCTCAGGTACAACATGTGAAAGTACAAAGGCTGGGGATAAAATACTCCCCCTTCTTCTCTTCGCATCTCTTTGATAAATGTAAAGATAAAACAGAGCTCAGAGTGAAATGAGGTCCATAAATACCTCACAGCAATTTTAACTTGATGATGTATGTGCTCACATAAATAAAAGTCAGAAGCAAGACTCACTTTGCAATGTGTTATTAAACAGAGACATTCATGGGCAGGTGGTTTTTACAAGTCTTTTAAGTGTATGTAAAAGATAACTCTGAGAACAGCAATTCAGTAAGATAGGGCTTTTAGAATAAAATTCAATCAAATGTGTACAACTCAAGTATGGGCATTTGGATCACGGTGGATCTCAGGCACAATTTGTTTGGAGGCAGTAACCCTCTGATCGGTCAGGAAAACACCCTTCCCTTTAGTGAAAACAGGTTAATATTTATAACACTTTCAAAGCTTAGTGAGATGAATCTAGACTGGAAATGGATGCACACGTTTTCTCCTTCGAGGGGGCAGTGGGAAGATCTTGTTTGCCAGGGCAGATGCCCATCAGGATGGTCATAGGTCTCCCCTCCGTGCCAGGGCAACTTACACAGACAGGCATTTTCTCCCTTTGCCAGTCTCTTCCCCATGGAAGATATTTGCCGATGTGGCTGTCTCGCCTGCCGGATTTAGAACCTCTAGTCTTCATTTTTATATCTCATTCATTGGTATGCAAAGAGTGTGTGCTGAGCAAGCACTCAAGAGCGGCTTGTCTGGTTTTATTTAGTGATTAATGCTCCTAGTCCATGTCTTCTTGCTGATTTTTCTAACCAGTAAGATATTCATAAAGTGGGGAGAAAGGCCAGTCACCAGACATAGCACCAGTCACCTCGCCTTGTCACGCCAAAGCACCCCAGTAGTCGATACTAACCGTTAGGTACTTGCTGCCATATAGGGCAGGCAAGGGGTGGTGGCTCTTCTGAAGAGATCGGACTGGCAGGTTTGTGAACTCATCAAGGATGGAGGGAAATGACAATAACACAGACCCTAGAGCAGCCAGGTCCTGCTTTCTCAGCTGGATCCCCGGTTAGTGTTGCCACCTGGCTCTGTTCCTGGGATTCACATAACGGATGGAAAGTGTAACAATACTTGCTTCATTGTTCGGGGACAGAGAAATGTCAGCACCCATCCTTGTGGGATCTCTGTGTGTACAAAGATCCTGAGCACACACACTGGATATCCCCATCCTTCCTCTCCTTTATGCTCACATCTGGCCAGCCGTCATGAATGTTGTTCTATGTGCTTCAGTTTTTCCCACATGTCTTTCGACCATCCCATCTTAATATCAGGGAGCCCACACTGGAGCTTGCTAGGGAGTGGGATAGGGGTCAAACAGCTTCATAGGCTTGGTGACACGAGGCATTTGTAGACATTATTGACTGAAGACTTAGGAAGAAAAGAGTCAGGGAGCCAGGCCATTTCAGGTTGGAGCTGGATATATGCAGAATAAACCATATACACCCAGACTCATCTGGAGACCTAGGCACGACTCAGGCTAGGGCCAGAATGCCTGCACTGTGGCATGCTTGCTCTTTCATGGATACCTTGTGAGTTATCTACGCTGCTTATGGGCAAACTCACCAAATATGGTTCAAGACTCTTTCTGCCGTCTGAAATTCAACCTATGGAAATGTAGGAAACATTAATCTGTGAGCACAATCTATGAACATGGCCTTTCAAACAGAAGACTGAAATGACTTAGGAAGGATGTAAAGTATAGGTCTTAAATGACTGTTTTATTCACTATGGCAATGACACACTGAGTTTACTAAATGACGATTAGCTTTACTGTTAAGCAACTACAAGCTACCCATATTAAATCTATTAGAGTGCCAAGTAAAGGTATTTAATTATAGCCATATGCTCACAATGACCTATACGTATAGCTGGATCCACTTTAGCAAGAAACTACTAAATGCCTATGGTATGGTATCGCTGTATTTACTTGGGTTATAAAACTGATGTCCAGAGTCATATAATGTAATGAGACTTATCTGTGTATAAATCTAAATAAGAAAATCTAAGATCCCCATACCTTAGCTAGATGCTCCAGTCTTACCAATTATGGGCTAAAGATCGATGCAAAATTTGTTCTTGCCTTCAAATTTCATTTCAATTTTTTTTATTTCTCAGCACATTTTGCTGTAGTCTGGGTATGATTTGCACCCTGACATTCCCAGAAACATCTGGAAAAACCAAACTCAGGCTGAAATCTTACCCTCACTATGAGGCGTTAAGGGCAGAAGACTTAAGATCTTCTGAAAGTGTAGTCTATGGATGGGAATCGTGGTGAAGGCACCACATAAAGTGGGTCTTCTAAAAAAAATCCTGTGTGGCTAAGTCTCTCACACATTCCTGGCTCCTGCCCAGTGCCAGCCAATGCAGGACTCTGACACCAAGAAGACTACCATCTGATGTGGTCCTTCAACCTTGACCCAACTACAATCGTGCTCAACCTCATTTCTTTACAACTCACCTAATCTATGAAATTGTACTATCAGCATCAGAAAACAGACCAAGACAATTATACTGCTCCTATTCAGGAGGGCTTTGGTCAGGACTTGCAAGCTTTTTACTAAGAAAACATCCACCCTGAAGATGCTCAGTGAGGACTCAGATGGACTCAGTCTCTTCACCGGCCTTATGCTTTATCTAAGAGTTAGTAGCTATTGGAGGGGGGAGTTGTTCTGAAAAACAGAGTTCAGTGTACCATGAGCTATGCATTAGTGACACCAAACATCGGAACAGGATTGTCATACATATCTGAAGGTAGACCCAAAGGCCACCAGGACAAACAGCTGCCACCGAATCTCCCCCAAGCCACTTTAGAATCTCATTCAGGAAAAAAAAAAAAATAGAGAAGTCAATTTCAAAGAAAGAAATCCATGACTAGCAGGACCAACTGATGAGTCAGGGGAAGTGAGAAGCCGTGGACTCTGCAGCCACTTAGGACCACCGTGTGTGGGAGTGAGTGCGGAGCTGGAAGTGGCTCCCGAGTGCATCAGCACACGGAATTTATAAACAACCGATGATCCGGCCACAGCACACGCTCCGTTCACCAGGGGAGGCGTCATTAATTCATGTGCAGTTTCTTTTTAAAGAAAAAGTAGAACAGATATCAGAGACTGGTAAGTTGGTGTTGGTTGCCAGTTTCAAACATCCCTAAGGAACTCCTGATGAAGTCGGATAAATGAGAAATGTATCTCCCTCAAGTTCAGCAGCGTACTTTTCATGTAAGTTTTAATGAACGTCAAGCAAGGCTGGCCTATTAAGCCCAGGTTTATGCGAGAGGCACAGTATTAATTTATCACGTGAAATATTTCAAATATCTCAACTCGTTTGAAAGAGAAAAAATATATATGCTAAAGTTACGTTTACAAGCTCGGTTTTCAGTTTAGGCCTGTCTTTCACTCAACACCAAACTGAAATGTTTTGTGAACACAGACAGACATGTCTTTTTTAGTACGTCACACACAACACTAGGGCAGTCAAGTTTCCCACCTAGAGCAGCGGCAACAGCTGAGTCTATTGCCCCATCTAGTGGTTGTAAGAATTACTGACACCTGTGTGTTAAAACCAACACCGTAGAAGTTATTAGAGCATTTAAGCTTCCAGTGGCTCTCAACCTTCCTTTAAAGGCTGCGACCGTTTAAAACAGTTCCCCGTGTTATAGTGACCTCCAACCATAAAAAGCGTAGTTTTGGCACTGTCTTCAATCAAAATGTAAATATGTGTTTTCTGATGGTATTAGGCAACCCCTGTGAAGGGTTCATTTGACCCTCCAAAGGATCTTGAGAAACACTGTTTTAACCAATATGTGAGCATTCTAGATTATACCGTATTTTCTTTTAAAAACTGCATGCTTAGATAATTTAATATACCATATACTATCTTTAAATGAAGAAAATTTCCATTAATTTAAATCTTCTGCATTTTCATTTAAATATACTGTATACCTCACTGAGTGGGAGAAATACCCAATGCAGAGGAGAGGATATGAACAACAGGCCTGCTGGAGAAAGTGTGACCCTTGAGCTACAGTTGCTCTTTGTGATGCTTCTTTAACAATGTGGCCTCCGCAGGGGTCGCTACACCATTTCCAAATACTTGCTAACATCCCTGTTAGTACCTAAGCTGCACAATAACAAGCTACTTTTAAATTTAAATGCTCTCCTCCAAACACTTCTTTAACCATGTGTTTATTGCTAATATCTCGAAAGGGCCTTTTATTGCATCCCTACAAATGTTTACATCTTTAATTTAAGGAAATTTAATTAATTAAATTTAAGGACACACACAACTGATCAGGCACTAACAAACTGCAGAAAGTTAAAGTATTCACAGGAAAATGACTGTGACTTCCTTAAAGAAAGTTTCTCACTGCAGCACGGTCCCCTCCCATAGCGTGCTTGGATTTCATAAGTCATCTGTTATAATCCCAAACTCCACATTAAGTATTATTGGTCACACATAAGGATCTTACTCAACATGCCTGAAGCAAAGGTAAGGCTAAGAAGATGTTTATTAAAAGCATGCAAGCCAGCCCGAATTTCTATAGAACCAGTGTTGATTACATTTTACTCACCAAGTTGTGAAATCTTGTGTATAATTATAAATTATAAGCTAGCCTGGGATCACTTGACACCAGTTTCAACAAGTTCACCAAATTTGATTCTTTCTCTCTATTGGACAATAATGCCACTTTTAACTGTCGGTTCAAGAGACTATGAGTGCACAGACTAGAGTGGTCCCTTTAATACCAGGGAACTGGTTCTCGCCTCATCCCCAGCCCCTTTGGATAGCAAAACTCATGTTCAAGGCTTAAGACAGAAACCAGTGAGACATTTGCATGCAACCTCCACGCATCTTCTTGTATCCTTCCGATAAGATCTCGTTACTTAAGGTACCCGATACAATGCAAATACTTCCCACAGCTGTTAAGACACACTGCTGAGGGAGCACAGGCAAGAGAAGCCCACAGAAGTCGAGCACAGTCCAGTTCTAGTTGAAGGCACAGAAGCAGACCCTTTGGATACAGAGGGCTGCTCTAAGTAATTCTGCGCTCAGTGAGTGAACGGATTTGATACATTGGGGGGTTTGAGCAGAAATCTAGCAGGGATATTTTGATGCAGGCTAGAGGCAGCATAGTTAGCTGTTTAAAAGACGTGACAGCCTGCCATATGGGGGTATTTTCTTTGCATTTGTCATGTTCAATCTGCCCACAATTAGCTGGCAAAGATGGAGACACTGCAGGAGAGAGGTGGGAGGGACCATTCAGATCTTTCTAGCGTATTGAATTCAACACGTTACAATCAAGTCACTATGGGGACCTATAATACTTGCTTTCTAGGTGGGGAAAAAACTATAGATAAACTCCACACCCGACAATATTCTAGCAAGTTGTCCTTTGTCTCCAGATGTTGTTCCCAGGGAAGTCATTTCAGGGATGGCTCCAGCATCCAAGTCAAGCAGAAAGACCTCCGTTTCTACTGCAGCAGATACACTAGACCTAGTAGGCAGCACTCCTTGATCGAGGTGGCCCTACGGAGTCAACTCCCAGAAAGCTTTAGTGCAAATTGTTCACATTCAGAGGCGTTCATAAAGAAGGTCTCCTCCCTCAACACATAAGGACCACAATGTGTCCTTAAGTCAATGTGACAAGGTATGGCTGACAAAATGGGGAGTATCCGAGCTGGAGATCAGAAGGATGCTGTGGCTCACAGTAGAGTCGAGAACGCCATTAGAGCCGGTCGGGGACAGCAAAATGCGTGGTCACTCGATGCGTGGTCACCCATCTGGGTGCCCCCAACTGCACCATAAGAGATGGATGCACACTGACAAAGAACAGGCCTCTGTCTTCAAATTCCACAAAATGTCTTGCAGGCAAATAAGCCGCTAGTGCACATTTAGAGGGAGAGCGGGGAGACCTAGCGTTGGGGCAGCCGTGTCTGTGTGGGAAAGATCTCAACAGCTGCAGCTACCAGGTCACCACGCAGTCTGAGCAAGACACAAGACGCGCAAGTGTGCAGAAACAGCAGAGTGGCGACTTGCTCCTGTGAGAGGTGACAGGCAAGGGCTCCCTCTAATTATGTAGTTACGTGAAAGGCCACTGTGACCTTCAAAGTCTATGAGGTCATCTTTTTAATAAGTCAAGCTCATTAATCCAGCTTCAGCATTCAAGGTTTACGTTGCTTTGAATTGGGGTGAATACATGACATCGCTTCTCCTCACTTGGTATGCACCAAAACTTCTAAGATGAAATCCAGCAGTGCTGGGGAAATAAGTCCTTTAATCACGTGTGATTAAAATACCCTCCCCCCTTTCACTGTGTATCACTCGACAAGCAGATCTGGTAGGGGTGTCTATGTGGAAATGAGGCGAATATATGTTCCAGAAAACTCAAGGAAAATAGGAGTAGCCTAACATATGTGATGATCCACTGAGGGCAATTTGTGCATGTGTGCGTGCGTGCGTGCGTGTGTGTGTGTGTGTGTGTGTGTGCGTGTGTGTGTGTGTGTAGAAACTGCCCCAAACTGCCCCACAACAATCAGTGACACAGTCCCATCACACTTGCTGCTAACCACATTTCTATTTTTCATCTGAAGGTGATTTAAAAACAGTTCAGTGGGCTGAGGGTGTTCAGTGGGCTGAGGGTGGAGCTCAGTGGTCCATCCCTTGGCAGCATGTGTGATGCTGTGGGTTCGGTTCCCAGAACTGCAGGAAGTAAATAAGCGAACCACAGAAGTAAAAGTAGTGCCTGAGAAACAGGTGGAAACGTCTCACGGGGGAGTTCGCAATTGAAGAATAGGAGAGAGCATGGAGGAGTTAATTAGAAAGGGGAGGGGGTTGCGACCAGAGGTGAAGTGTAGGACAGATGATCAGAAACCGTAGACTAGCAAAAACTCCAGTTCCAAGCAATGGGTACCGGTCAGTAGGTTCCAAAATACCGGTACAAAAGCATAAGCAATTACCATTTCCTCGGCTGCCTCCCTGTTTAATTGGGGTTGCTCTCCATACAAAGATGATACTTTTCTCTCAAGTCACAGTCTGCCAAATATAAAGCCCAGTGCCAGGTATGGGAGGGACATTTCTCCCTGAGTTGATCAGGGGTGTCCCAGAGACCCCCCCAAAAAAAACAATACAAGCTTTTGTCATTGTCTTTGGATACCCACCAGCGCTTGGTGGTAAGACCCCATTGCTAAAGTCATCACAGACTTTGGTCACAGGGTATGGAGAAACCTAGTTAGTACAGACCAGGAAGCTTGCTTCCTATTGGCTAGTTGTCATAGTACTGGAAAATGCAGTACTGGCTGATGGGGCAGCGTGAGTCATCAACAGTTTTACTCAGTTGTAAACCCTGTGAGCCTCAGCTACACCCAGCATGACAAGATACGTTCATGCGTGCAATAGTGGAGTGATGAAACTCTGCTTAGATCCATAGGCTTACAGCCATTGCCAGCCCCTGTAGACAGCACGCACGATTAAAGCCTCTGGTTCGTGTCTTTGCAAACAGATGTAGCACCATGGGTTAAAGAAAATGCAAAGATGGCCAGTTTCGATGATTTTACTACTTCACCTGGGAAGTGGTTGCCTGCATGGTTATCTTGATACGATGGAGAACACGTTTACACAACCACACAGGAATCTGTTCCATTTGAAATTTCCTGTGAAAGAACCATGCCGGCGGCGTCTGCTCTATGCCAGCGATAGACACTAGGCAGGACTTGCTTGGTCGTGACCTGTGTCAGCAGCAAAGCCTATGACTGTTTTCCTGTCTCATCTGCTTCTTTGCATGCCACTGACTCCAATCACCTGTCACTTGTCTAGGGACGGCACAGTCATGGTGGTCCCTTCTGCTGTCTTCCGTGTCTTGCCAGTAGCTCCCAGCTCCCATTGATGGTACTCAGGCACCCAGGAGATGCCAGCTGAGGGCCACACACACACACACACACACACACACACACAGGACCTGTGGGCAGTGGCTGATAATGACCACCAGTGCTTTCTACACGGGTGGACCCAGGTGTATGGAAAGATTAATAACTGAACTGTTGCAAACCTGCGAATTGCTTGCATCAATTGCTTTCCCCCCGCTAGTATTGGAAATCCCCTCCTAATGCAACAAGATTCTCTAGGGAGAATCAAACTGGATTTAACTGGTTTTAAAAAAATACTGCAGTGCTTTGTGCATGCAAATTCTCAGGTTTATTTCTCTGATACTTAGGAGGAATAACATTGAAAACAGAACGTATGTGACCTAACGATGGTGGTGGGTTAGATGTTTGCTCTAAGGAAGGGAAGGATTTTGTTCTGCTTGCTGTTTGAGGTGCGCTGTGGATATTTTTAAACTCAATAAATTACATAATTATTATGTGGCTAAGTTGATCACCAGAAAGATGATTAGCTCATTCTGTTCACAGCATTTAAGACGTGTACACAAGACAGAAGGAATGAACTAAATTCAAAATATGTCAGTCACCGACTAATGACCGGGTGAGTTGTCATTCCTCACTCCCCCTGACCCCCACTGAGAAGCCCACAGGAGCTGTACCTGTGTGTGTTCTCCGGTGTGCCTTCAGGTGAGAACTTTTTGTGTATACTTTGTTGCATCCTTCAAAGTCACATCTGTGAATGCGCCGTTTCCTGGAGTCCGGGGATTCTGATCGTCTCTGGCGTCTTGTGCTCTCGATACTAAATGGTGAGATTGAACTGAAAAAGAAAGAGCGCCATTACAAGGAGAAGCACAGCCCTTCATCAGGGGGCTTACCAGGCTGAGAACGTGGTCTTGGACTCTGCGGCCTCATGGTCGCCATGGCCATACACACCGCCGTCATCTCCTGGATGCGTCTCGATAGCTAAAGAAAGCAGCATGGCTACTCTTGGTTAAAGAGTCCCAGGGAAAGAAAGGCAATGCGGACAACAGCAGACTAGGCGCAGTGATGAGGGTGTGCGATCTCAGCAGGGGAGAGACTGAGGCAGAAGAGGCTGGAGGCCAGCACGGGCCACATTCTGAAACCTTTGGGTTTCAAAGAACCCAAACCTACCAAGCCAACCTAATGGAACAAAACCAAGTGGAAGCAGAGGCAAGAACACAAATCTCCCTTATCAGTGCTGAATTAACAGCTCGGCTCACAATGCCTCGTCTTTCTAGAGAACGTTTTGGGAAGCCCTGCTCTTGATCACATCAATACGAACATATTTAATAAGAAGGGCAACTGAGCTGCACGCGGCGTTATAAGACCATGCGAAACCACAGTGCGCATTTCAAAACAACTGAGGTCAGGGTGAAAGGCATGGCATTAGCGCATCAACACGGTGACTCACGACAGCAATTTCTGTGCAGAGAAACAGAGATACGCACTTGAGATTCAACTTTCCTACTTGGTGGGTTCCTTTTTTTTTTCTTTCTTTTTTGAGGTGAGGAGTAAAGTGCACTGTCTTTAAAGATTAGCTGTACTACTATTATGAGAAAAAGAGACTTTAACGACGAAGTTTGGCCCAGACTTGCGTGCTGTTTCACTTTAATGCCCAGTAGAAAAACAGGATTAGTTTGTAATGTCAGGTAATTCATTTACGTGTACCTTTTTCAAACCTTAATCTCTTTTGATTGAGACAGAAAGAACGTGACTCATCTTTTTATTAGCAACCCATGAAGTTCTCTAAAATTATAATGAAATAGGATAAAGAAGCAATCATCCCCGTGTCTTCAAGTCACATTTACCATTACTTTCATTCTCTCTCCTCTCTCTCTCTCTCTCTCTCTCTCTCTCTCTCTCTCTCTGTCTGTCTTTCCCTTTCAGGTTTTTCCCCTGTTTTTGTTTTGAGATGCCTTTATTATTATGTGTCTATTATTAGTTATTCTATATGGCTCTAAAAATCAAAATTAAAATTACTTTGTGGGGGGAGTCAGGGCAGTAAGATGACCTGACAGGTAAAAGCTCTTGCTATTGAGACTGATCCTTAGAGTTCACACGGTGAAAGGAGAGAACCTGCTCTTGTATGTTTCTGTGATCAAGCCATGGCACAGGAATGCACACCTATGCACAGACATCACCCCACAGAAAATAAAATGCAAGACGTTTTCATTAGCAAACCAGCTCTTTTAAGAGCTCAACACTACAGATAAAGAGGCCTCTTTGCTCTTAAATTATCACCTTGATTCTTTGTCCTCTTCCCAGAGAGAAGCCACTGTCCACTTTCTTTAGATTTTTTCCCAGTTTAAACTTTTTTGCTGTGATGCGATGCATTCATTGTCTATGACACTGTGTTGCACAGGTTTCCCCCTAAACGCAGCTCGACACTGTGATGAGTACATCTCTCCTGCATCCACCTTCTCCTTAGTGTCTCCCCTCCTCCTGCTAGTGCCTCTGTTCCACTTCTTAGTATCATACATTCTTTCTAGTCATATATACTTAAATATATTACTATACACATATTCACAATCATAGAAATTCATATGACTGTAGGACCTTAATGCCTTGTAAGTCATGCCGATGACATCATTGTGCAAACTCTTCTATCTTTACCCTCAACCCTCCACCTCTTCAACAGGAAGCATTTGAGCTTAATCCATGCGGACACAATACTGTAGTTCATTTCAGTGAGATGCTTTCTGCTTAACTTATCAATTCTCATATGTATTTCTCCACATTTGAAACTTAAAATGAAGCTGCTTCTTGCAACTGGTAGATTATTGCAGGATAGCTGGCATCATTTTCTTTATTAGAGGCACATAGAGTAATTGAAAATTTTACAGTGCCCATTTAATTTTAAAGAAGGATTGCTCAGCTTTTTCTGCAAAGCATTAGGTAGTAACTACTTTATTTCAAAGCTAAGGACCATAAAGTCTTATGCTGTAATTAATAAACTCTAAAATTCTCTCAGGAAAGCAGCTATAGACCATATGGTAACAAAGGAGCACGGTTTCAATAAAGTTTTCTTGAGAAAAATAGTGTAATTGCCTGCATGTCATAGTCTGCTGCCTCCTCAATTATGGATTATAGAGATCGTTCAACAAACATGCGCCCCTACACTTTAAAACCCCATCTCTTCAGTGACAAACAGGGACCGTTTTCCGCACCACATCCTTCCATTACTCTAGCCAACTGGTTTCCAATGTTTCCTTTTAACTATCTTTCCGTTTATTTTTTTAAAAGTGTTTTTTCTAGTCTACAAACAGGAGATTAGGCAGCCAAAGCTTCAGAGCCATTAGGATCAAATATAAATGCTGTTTATCGAGCCTCAAACAGTTTAATTTGAGATCCACACTAGAGCGAAAGAACACAGGCTCTGCTGGGGTGAGCCCCTTTCTAAAGCCTTCGTTATCAATCAGTGTGGATTTGTGGTTTTCCACGTCATTGAGTCAGTTGCTGGGACAGGAGCCTATTGTGAAAAGAGTCAAAACAACGAGAAGGAATAGCTTTACTCAGTCCTCAGAGTGACTCTAGCCGGGAGCGCGATTCCTGTGCAAAAGAAAGACTGGGCGTGCCCTGATATGGCGAAAGCAATTCATTTCTTGAATATGTAGCCATGAAAATAAACATAGATTTTGGCACTAGGAGCCGTATGGAAGAAAGTCCTGTATTGTGTTGTGTGATGCTTGACATCTTTCACAAACCAAAACAGTGATAGTATTTGTTTCCATGAAGTTGAAGTGTAAGACCTATGCTTCCTCATTATATGCTATTTCCTACACATGAACATACAGAATATTAATGTCACCCCACACGAACCCAGCCACACGGGTTTGCCTCTGGTTGACTTTAGTCAGTAATCTTGCTAAGAAATTGTGTATACCAGGAGAAATAAACATAAATCTGAAACCAAACCAGCTACCAAATGGTCATGAAGGGACCAGTGAAACGCAGCAGAGATACAATCCATCCACCCATTAACTGGGTGGCAAGCACAGAGGACAGAGGCTGCTGGATGGGAGGAAACCACTTCACGGCAGCTTTGAATTTAATGAAGGCAAAGACGCTAAGTGGACGGCCTTCACTTTCAGCCCCTAGTCTTTGGTTTTCCTCATTCTGGAGTATTTAAACGTTTTGAAGAACAGCCATGTAAAGGAATTGGTACAACAAAAACAAGGTATAAAGTGCTTTAGAAAGGTGTCTGATTGAGGGCTGGAATGTAGCAGAACTGGTTCTGAGGGTGTCCAGTGGCCCTTGCTTTGTCCCTAGTTCCCTGTTCTCAAGAGCGCAGGCTCAGTCAGCAGGTACAGAGGAAGCATCCCTGAAGCTGACCCTTTCCTGCTACCAGAAGGCAGTGGGACTGTGGCCGAAGAGGACCAAGCAGAATACAGACAGAACCCAGCTAGGATAGCCCAGTGTTATGTAGGACTGGACTATCTGGAAGCCAGGGGGTAATCTACAGTTAGTGGGCAGTGTAGGTGGGCTACAGTGCGGGCAGGATTTGGCTGAGCCAATTCCACAACCAAATTCAGTACCGTGTAGTTTGACATTTATTTATACAGCCTATGATGTTGTGAGCATTTAAGGAATGAATCATAAGAAAGGTTTTCCTGCTTCATTTCACATATCATTTTGGGTGGAACAATGCTTGTTTGATTGTTATGTCTTCAGATAACAGACACCCGATCCCCACTCCTTGGCCTCCTTCCCGAAGCTTCATATTTTAAATGGGGCTGGATATTGGGGAATCGGGGTTAACTATCAACAAAGGCACGCATGTAAATGTCACTGTTCATGCCGCAGTTTGGGAACACGACGTCCTCAGACGCAGCCATGCCCACTGTGAAATGTGTGTCTGACTGGTAAGAGAAAAGCAGATTCTCTCCTGCTGGCATCCACGTAAGTAGGAAGGGCCACAAAGGTGACCCTGATCCCAGAGCACTGCCCTGTAGGATCTCATTCTGGGACTGCCTGTTGTGGGGCCCAGCCATGATAATCTAAGTCTGGGTAGGTCACCCAAAGAAAAGTCTTTACTTCCAACCATTATCACCTGGGACTCTGGCCATCAATAAACTTTAAGAGGCCTGAGCCTCAGTAGTTTACCCTGAAGCAATACCTGGTAGCAGGAAAACACCACACACGCTGAGATTACCCGACTCCTACCCAAGAGCAGACCATTCAAAGGAAATGCCTGACATTCTAACCACTGCAGATAGATCACCTGCCAGCACACACTCACCAGGACACCCCTAGACAGATCTCAGCCAATCAGGGGTCCTGAACCTCAGAGAGCCCTCACCCCCACCTCTACTACTATAAAAACCCTATTCTAATTGAGATTGGGGCTCTCTGTTGATTCCAATACGTTGGACATGCAGAGAGACCAAGTTTGCAAACTTGATTAAAATAAAAGCTCTTTGCTTTTAGATATGGGACTCGGTCTCCTTTGTTGGCTTTTGTGGAAACCCCACGGATTTGGGCAACACACCCGTAAGCAGGGGTGTCTGTCTCGCAGAAGGGTTCTCCATCCCCTCTCAGCTTTCCACTCTACTCTTCATGTGCCTTATTCCAGAGCAATGTGTCCACCGGTTACACACCATTGAGGCTCCCAGCCGACTTTCTGCTTCACAAGTCGGGCTTGTCTATTTAAGAATGTAAATGTGCGAGTTACGAATTCATTGTAGGTACAGGATTATTTCAGTTCTACTTAGCAATAATCTTTATGTTCAAAATTGCCGAGATAAGGCTGATGGTACTATGTTTGCAAATTCAGTACTAAATACATCAAGAAAAGTGACGATAGCTGGCCAGATGGCTCGGTGGGTAAGGTCAGTTGCTGTGCAATCCCAGAGATCTGAGGTCAACACTTGAAACATACTTAAAAGTGAAAAGAGAGGCAATTCCACAAAGCTGTCCTCGGACCTCCACACGTACGTGCTGGCATATGCACCCCCCCATACACATGTGTACGTGCACACAACACAAACACACACACACAACATCATCACCACAATCAACAACCATAATAAATAATTATATATGTATATATATAAATAAATTATATATTAAAAGCAATAATTCATGCCCTCTCCATTTCCCAGGAGGCTGGCACACTTAGAGCAGTTGATGCATGCCTGAGGGGACTTCCAAGAGCCGTGTGGTAATTTTGGAACCTGAGATAACAAATGAGCAAGTCATGCCTTCAGCAGCAGCACAGTCCTGCTTGGAGTGGCAAGTTAAATTAGAATTAAATCCGGAGAGGCCGGGAAAGTCACATTCAGAAACAGCTCCATTGAAACGGAAAGCGCGGCATGGCTGCCGTGAAAAAAAAAAATCAGGGTTAACTGTACTCAGCAGGTAATAATAGACCATTTGTCAAGAGTGACCTCAGTGTGATGAGATGCCCTCCGCTGAAATTAGAGTTCCTAAAGGAGCTAAAAAGAGAGGAAGGAAGGAAGGAAGGAAGGAAGGAAGGAAGGAAGGAAGGAAGGAAGGAAGGAAGAAAGAAAGAAAGAAAGAAAGAAAGAAAGAAAGAAAGAAAGAAAAGAATAAAAGGGGCCAGGACATTCTTTCTATGCTAGGAGGAAAACACACATATCAAGACATAAAATAAGGAGGAAGAAACACTGGAATTGACGGCGCGCGCACACACACACACACACAGTGGCACTACTGAGTACATTGGTAACAGTGTCTATTTACAGAACTCATAGAATGCTCTGCTCTACAAGTTCAAAGCCATCCTGAAGTTCACATGAGTGTCCAATCTTGCACAGGAAGGAACTGAGGCATCCAGAAGTGAAGCCAAAAGAAAAAAAAATGTCAGAGCACATGTCTGGCTGTGGGCCCCAGAAGCTGACTTTGAAGCACAATGCCAGCTGTTACTTCACACTTCAGGGGACAACGTCTTGGACATCAGAAACCAGCATATGAGAAAACGTAAAAAATAAGTAAATAAATGAAATATCACTAAAACAACAAATTAATACTTATCACTTAAAGTTTTGCTCAAATCTGATTATGTGAAGCAGCAACACACAGGACCATTTCTGAACGTCGCTTGCTCCAGTTGAGAACTAGAAGGCAGACTACTCTGGAAACACTACAGGGAGGTATAGGGTACGTTGCTATTATTCTATTGAATAAAACACTTTAACGTTTTAACATGTATCTATTGGTTGATTATGGATGGGGTGCATCAGATGGTGTACGTGTGTAGGTCAGAGGACAATTTGAGGGAGTTGATTTTTTCCTTCAACTATGTGGGTTCCAGGAATCAAACTCGGGACTTTGGGTGGGGTAGCAAGAACCTTACTTACAGAGTTATCTCACTGACCCCAGAAAATACTTTCTTAAAGTTTCAGTAAAGTGTCTACTCACTTCCAGGGACATGTTTTCTAAAGGCAGGGGCCTACGGAGGTGTGAATCAAGGACCAGTGATGAGCCATGTCCTTCCCATCACTGCTGTCTTTCACAATGCTACCCAAAAGCAATCTGAGATGGACTGAAGCAAACAATAAAGTTGCCTTAAGGAAACTGGACATGTGCTTTAGAAAGGACATTTTCTACCATTTCCAGTTTATATTGAATAAGACATTGAGAAAGTCAGAATTACGGTAGGAAAAAACAACTTCCAAGTCATTGAACTAAATCACCACCTTGGTAACGCATTATCAAAGTCACAGATGACCAAGACAAGGCTTTAAGCTAACCAGAATTTACATCTTACAAGGAGAGAACAACGCCCCCCCCCCCCCCCCCCCACATACACACACAAATGAGGATCCTGGCTTCTCCTTAGCCACCAGGCAGCTACAGATGTCTCTTCCACAATGTAGCAAACAGATTCTGCTTCCACCAAACTGAGTCCATGCCTTTCCTGGGCTGTTAACTAGGAAAAGGTGTGATTACTCCTACCCAGGAGACTGCACCCCCCCTTTCTCCCCTCCTCAGCACATCCAGTCCTACAAAGTCCTCTCCTTGCTGCCTGTCGTTCCCTAACCGATCCAAATTCTAAGATTTGAAGTTGTCACTGTTTCTAGTAGCTATGACTCAGAAATCATCCCACTTCATGTTAGAACCTGAATTTATTATTCTCCCAGAATGTGTACGTTGAGAATAACACGAGGTCTAAATCGTCAGGAGGAAGCTCAGTCTCACAGTCGCAAACTGAACTCCTGGCATTTTTCTGGCTGAACAGAATATGCCTTGAATGTATTTCTAACTATTGTTTTCATTTAATAAACAGAATCTCTTACAAAGTGTTGACAAGAAGACAATGGCTTTAGGCGTGAGTCCCTTGAGAGACTGAGGGACTGCGAGTCTATTCACAGCGGATCACGGTTGGCTTCACTGTGAAAGCTGCCATGAAGCACTTTCCCACACTCTTCTCTAGACTGTCTTGCTTGCTACAAGCTGCCATTGGCCTAGCTCTCTGCTTTAGACGCTTCGTGTTTTAGCAAAGTAAGATGAAACTGTGTCAAGAAATGAAATGCTTTAAAAAACCAGATATGATGATTATATTTGTTTCATCAAGCTTTTATGATCCAAGTAGACTAACAGTTGAAATGATTGTTTCTGAACAACAAAAGGAAGATCTCTTTTAGACAGCATCTATTCAGCCATCAACTCCTGTGAAAACACTCCATGCACTGAAGACTCTACCCTCCAAATCACTTCGTAATACTGGGGGAAACATCTGCTCTTGACTACTATGAACTTTCAAGCATGCAGGACACACCCCAGCATGGGAGACAGATAATCGGCTTAAATATTCAGAAGGGCGTTTCTACAGAGACTCTTCTACAGAGACATTTTAGGCCAGGAGTTGTAACTTGGTTGATTGTGAGAATGTAAAAAGAAAAGGAAAGAAACAAACCTTCATTGCCTGATGAAGGTTAATATTCAGGAGGATGCCTATATGTTTTTCTTTGGGTTCTCCTTCCTATTTAGTGTCTCTAAGATCACGAATTATAGGCTCAATGTCCTTTGTTTATGGCTAGAAACCAAATATGAGTGAGTACATCCCATGTTCCTCTTTTTGGGTCTGGCTTACCTCACTCAGGATAGTGTTTTCTATTTCCATCCATTTGCCTGCAAACTTCAAGAAGTCCTTGTTTTTTACTGCTGAGTAGTACTCTATGTTCTATCGGGAACTCACCAAGGCCAGCTGGCCTGGGTCTGAAAAAGCATGGGATAAAACAGGACTCGCTCAACATAGGGGACAAGGAGGACTACTGAGAACTCAAGAACAATGACAATGGGTTTTTGATCCTACTGCACGTATTGGCTTTGTGGGAGCCTAGGCAGTTTGGATGCTCACCTTACTAGACCTGGATGGAGGTGGGTGGTCCTTGGACTTCCCACAGGGCAGGGAACCCTGATGGCTCTTTGGGCTGACGAGGGAGGGGGACTTGATTGGGGGAGGGGGAGGGAAAGGGGAGGAGGGCGGTGGGGAAGAGACAGAAATCTTTAATAAATGAAAAAAAAAAGAAACAAACCTTCAGGTCAATGTAGGAACACAGGTAATTATTTTAATCCAGATGCCTTTAAGTCAAGCCCCACCCTATCCACCGTGGCCTACATCCTACTGACTCCTGCCGCCTTATTTATTAACCCTCATTTATTTATTGTTAGGGATTCAATCCAGGGCCTCTTGTGTGGTGGTCAAGCATTTTTGAATTACGGTCCAACAGAAGAGCGGGCCTTCACATCTTTCTTATCCATGTAGTTTTTGAATATACGTGGTTTTGAGATCCTCTAGAACCACGATGGTTTAAGAGAATGAATTCTCTTGGGTTTGTGGTGATGGCTCACTGACTGAGAAGGTATACTGCTCCTTATGAGGACGTGGGTTCAGTTCTCAGCACCTACACCGGGCAGCTCAGAACCATCTGTTAACTGGAGCTATTTGATTGATGCCCTCTTCTGATATCTGAGGGCACATGTCCTCATCTCCAGCCCCATCCTTTAAAATTGCATCTAAAAAGATTTTCTTTATTTGGCTAAAGACAACAGCTTAATTTTAAACTGTTTAAGCATGAAGACATGACCTCATACATATCTCTCTGTTATCAACAGATGTTTGAAAGACCAAAGAAGAAAAGGAGGCAAGAAGGACTTTAGGGACCATCCTGTGACCTGTGACATCATCAGGTGTCTTAATGCAGGCCTATGTATGTATTCCAGGACAAGACAGGATAGAATGATACCATGGTAAGCAAAAACCCAGGATAGCCAAAACAATCCTGTACAATAAAAGAACTTCTGGAGGCATCACAATCCCTGACTTCAAACTCTACTACAGAGCTACAGTACCGAAAACAGCCTGATATTGGCATAAAAACAAACAGGATGCCCAATGGAACCGAATCAAAGACCCGGATATTAATCCACACACCTTCAAACACCTGATTTTTGACAAAGAAGCAAAAAATATCAAATGGAAAAAAAGCATATTTAACAAATGGTGCTGGCATTACTGGATATCAACATGTAGAAGAATGAAAATAGACCCTTATCTATCACCATGCACAAAACTCAAGTCCAAATGGGTCAAAGACCTCAACATAAAGTCAGCCACACTGAACCTTATAGAAGAGAAAGTGGGAAGTACACTTGAATGCATTGCCACAGGAGACCACTTCCTAAATATAACCCCAGTAGCATCTGTTTTAAATAATAAAACAGGTAGATCTTTCCTTCCAATGAGATACTTTAGCACAACCATAAACTACCACTTTTGACATGCCATTAGAACAGGCTTCCATCTATTTCATGCTGGTTGTTAACCAGGCCAATGCCCCACTAGAGATTTGTTTTATTGAAGAGTACTGACATTGGGGAAGCTAACTACCTCATACTTGGCTTACATAAATTATTGAAAAGCTTTTATTGCTCATGTGGGGCTATATAAATAACAAGACCAAGTAGGACTCCTTGGTAGTTTTCCACGTGAGAGTTTTATCCCTGAGATGACTGTCATATGTCACACGTACCTACTGTCCCTACCACAAAATTGTTACATATTTGAATTTCAAAAAAAAAAAAAACCCAAAATTTCAAATCAGACAGGGAAGGAGATTATAGCTGCTCTTTTCTTCCTTTCATGAAAACTTTAACCTTCAAATAATATGCCAAACTAACAGTGCTAGGGTAGGATGGTATATGATTATGGCCCAATTTCATACGTGGAAGACATTTAGAAGATAAAGAAACCGAGGCTTTTTAAGATTAATCACTATCCTAAGAGCATATGGCTAACCAATGGCTGACCCGTCTTCTTGATCTGTCCATACTAACACTCTTCTTAGTGTCAAAAAAGAGCAGCTTAGTAACACTTCTGTTCTTTTTTCATCAGATACTACTGTAAATCTCACAAGTTTGTATACATATATGCAGATATATACACATATAGACAAAATGTATATATACACATATATGTATATGTATATAGTTTTGGTTATTAGGAAACTCAGGCAAAATAGAACAGGGATTTTTTTTGGAACAAATACTAGAACATTTTGATTTCTAATATTAAGTTTTTATTAAGGATTTAGTTTATGTTTCATGTGTGTGTGTGCACTTACATGTATGTAGGTGGCCACACTTACATGTATGGAGGTAGCCTCAGTGGCCAGAAGAGGGCAGCAAATCTTCTAGAGGTAGAGTTGTAGGCTGTTGGGGAGGCTACTGATCCCCGGTCGTTCGTCTCCAGCCTCTTATGGAGCAATTTCTAACTGTTTACATCATGAAATCATGTAAAATCATAAAATAGTTTGTTTATTAACAGACAATAAAGCAAAAACAAAACAAAAATAAGGTACTATTTAAAATCAAGGAGGAAAAAACATGAAGTGAAGTGGAAAAATGGGAATTCTAAAGTTTAACTTGTGGGCCTCCAAAATGTTACGAGCTTAAAAAAAAAAAAAAAACAAGAGTCTTCACTTGTGTGAGAGAAGCTGCATAGGACGTAATGTCTGAACACAAAGCCATGATGCAGGGCTCATAATTTATTAGCTAAGTTGTCTTTATTACTTCATCGCTGGTGTTCACATCCCCCTACTTCAACTTTTTATTTAATAGTGACTACTGCATAGACTTTAAAGTAGATTAACTTAGGGCTACGCAGTATTGATCCAATGTTCAATATGCGCTCTGCACTCCAAATTGTGAGCTGCTCCTCCCTGCTTCGATTATGGGAACATTGAGAAGACATAATTTAGAAGCCCTAAAAGGCACTCTGCAGTATCGCTAAGCACACTCCTGACTATCAATTTGGTTCCAAAACATTGCCATCACCTTCAGAGAAAGCCCCACATGCATCAGGTTCCTTATCCAGCAAACTTACTTCGTTTCTTGACATTGAACGCAAACAGAGTAACACTATATGGCTTTTTATGTTTCTTTCATTTGGCACGGTTTTCTGAGTTGAACCATGATTTAGTTTTTAGTGCTGGGGATTTAACACAGATCCGTGTATACACTAGAATGACAGGTGATTGTTCTACCACTGAATTCCATCTCCAGTCCAGTTTCAGCAAGTACCAATCCTTCCTTTCTTTTGAAAGTCAATGTGTACACCCACACAGACACACGCCTTAGCTGATGGGTACTTCTGCTGTTTGGCATGTGTGAACACTGTACATGTTTTTATATCAAAATGTTTTCAGATCTCTTGGTTGTGTTCCCATGAGTAGGCCTTCTATGCCATCTGCTAAGACTGTATTTAATATATAAGGAGCTGATGATGGTGTCTCACAGTGGCTGCCATTCTCACACTGCCAGAATGATAAGAAAGTCCAACCCATTATTTCTGGAATGGTGTACATGTTAAGCACGGCATTAAAGACGGCTCTGACTAACCTGGCATCTCAGAGATTCCTTCCTACTTTCTCTGAAAGGGTTTGCATCTTCAGCTCTTACATTTAGATCTATAATCCATTTAGAGTTTATACATGGTGTAAGAAAGAAAGGAATCCAGGCTGGAGAGATAGCTCAGCTGTTAAAGGACAGTCTGACAACCAATGTGACAAGAAAGAAATCCAATATGTTTTGTTACATGTAGATATCTTATCCTAGTGCTTTGTAGAAAATATTACTCTGCCCTCATTGATATGACTCCTGTGGAAGCCAGTTGGCCATACATGGGAAGGCTTATTCGTGGAATCTGCTTGCATTACACGGATATGTATAACTGTCCCCATATCAAACTGTTTTAATTTTATACTTTTGAGATAAATTTTAAAAGGTGAGATATCAACTTCCTAAATTTATTCCCCCTTTCCATATACAATATCATTGTTAACTAATTTCTACAGAAGAGAAAGCAGATGCAGTCTGGATGGTGAATGCATTCAATCTGCACATCAGTTTGTTGTTTATTTTCTGTGTATGGATGTTTTGTTTGTGTGGATGGCCATATGTGCCTAGTGCCCATGGAGGCCGGAAGAGGGCAACAGATCCCCTGAAACCAGAGTTATGGATGACTGTAAACCATCATGTGGGGGCTGGCAATTGAACCTGAACCCTGATCCTTTGAAGAACAGTCAATTCCCTTAAGCACTGAGCCTTCTCTCCAGCTCTGGAGGTCAATTTTTAGAGTACATTAAAAATTTTTAATGATGAACACGGAACTCTCTTCCCATAAATTTATATAAAAACATAAATTTTTATATTTATTTGTGTCTGAAGGGACACACTTACCATGGTGAGGGTGGAGGCCAGGGACAACCCATGAGACTTGCCTCTCTCCTTCTGCCACATAGACTCCTGGCATCTAACTTAGGTTGCCAGGCTCATTAGCCAGCACCCTTGCCAGCTGAGCCATCCTCATCCCCACCCTCCACTAAAAATATTTAAAATGATTCTTTGTGGTTCCTAATGTTCAACTTACACTTGGTTTGTTAAATGTACTGCTAGGTGTGTTTCTTCTAGTCTGTACTACTGTAGACGGAACTGTTTCCTTACTTTCATTTTTGGACGGCCCATTGTTAGGGTACACAGATTTAATTGATTTTTGTGCATGATCCTGTCTTCTGCCACTTCGCTGAGCCTATTTGTTTAGCTCTAATCATTTTTCAGAGAACCCTTTAGGTTTTCCTACATAGGATATCTCGCGTCAGTTGTGAATAGAGATAATCTGGATTTATTATTTATTTTTAATTGCCCTTGGCTAGACTGTGTGTGAAAGCGGTAAATGCGGACATCATTGTCTTGATCTTTCCAGTGTTTCATCTATGTGATCTCTTATCCTGTCATCCTGGCTGTTAGATGTGAGTCTTTCATGCCTGGTCCTCCTGAGGATGGAGCCATTCCCTTGGATTCTGATTGTGACATGTGTTTTTATCATGAAAGGATGTTAGATTTTATCAAGTGCATTTCTGCATAGAGGGAGCTACTCGTGGGTTTTTGTCTTTCTTTCTGTTAATCTTGTGTGTTGTGCTGGTTTTCATGCTAAGAGAGCCCCACTTCTGGGTTGATCCCACACATTCTAGTCTACAGTTCTCTATGAGCTGATGCATCGGTTGACTAGGGTTTTGTTGGAGGCTCTGGAGTTTGTAGTCATGACGTATATTGGTGTAGTTTATCGTGATGTCTTTGGTTTTGGTGCTGAGGCAATGCTGTCCTCATAGGAGAAGCTGGGAAGTGTTCTGCTCGCCTTGGAGTGTGATTTCCATGTTTCCATGTTTGCATCTTGACTCATTGCTTACTAGGTTGGCTGTATTCATTTGTGAATATTTGTCTGTCCTATTCAAATGCATTCTGCAATTACTTCTACAGAGCTGTTATTTCTTACATGCCTCTCCTCACCCAGAACATCTTTTTTTTATTCAAGTTTTGGGGTCACACTGCCTACCAAATTCACAGACCTGGCTACTCAGCTAAGAAGAAGGTCCATGTAAGCAGTTTTCAAGTTTTGAATGATTTCTCTATTATTGACTTTTTAAAATTCATTCTCCCCCATAGTTGTCAGGCTGACAGTATTGTTAGATATTGTTTAACTTTTAACATATGCTGAGCTGTTTACAGTATATTCAGTACAACCATGACAAACTCGGGCAAATAACAGCTGATATACATATACGCTTTGGAGTCTATCATAAAAATTACATAAAGACTGGCAGGGTAGATAAATCTTATTAGCAGTCTTATAGGTGAGAAATAGGTGAGAAAGAGAGTCTTAGAAATGCTAAGTACTTAGTCAGTGCATCTTACTAGCTCTAGCCCACACATTTCTTCCTACACCACGTCTTTCCTATGGGAGGGATGGAAAATCTTCACTATAATAAGATGAAAACAGTAAGTACCATTTTTACCGATGATTAGTGTTTTATACCCTATTGATTTTTTAACCTGATCTTTTCATGCTAAGATAATCAGTAAGGCTGGAGTAAAATACTAGCTACTTATAAGTATTTTTCAATTTAACTTACTCAATAAAGCCGTTATTACCTGTGAGTCCACCACAGGAAAGAAGGCATCTATCTAAAGCAACATCAGAGAGTTTGTAAGCCAATGAAGTGTGACATTTGGTCAATTGTCTACCTTAAATATCTGAAATATGACTCAAGTCTGTGTTAACATACAGCAGTCAGGCAGTGTGTGCATGTTCTCAGGGCTATCTCTGGAGCATTAATTCTGATGTCAAACCCATCACTTTCTTCAGGTGACATCTCCCAGACAACCACACAGCAGCCACGTGAGTGTTGAGTGGCCTCTTTTCCCCTACTGGGCTGAGAAACTCTTGCAGCCTCCTCCTCTCTGCCTTGGGGCTTCCTCTATTTTTGAAATGCGTTTGGCTCCTCTGTGCTTTTGATGGTCCAACCCAGCCCCGAGCTCTCTTCGTTTTCTCGGGTGCTTTGCTTTTCATCACTTCTCTGGTTTCCCCCTCATCCCATGCCAAGTATAAGCGAGACGAAAACAACAAACTCCTTCCCTTGGCACGGGCAGCAGCTTTCCCTACCATATCCTTGGACGAAATGTCTCATTCAAAAGGCACAGGGCTTCCGCTCACAGTTCACTGTTAGCATGTCAGAAACACACTTTCTTCACCAAGAGTGTTGCCCTGGAGGAACCTGGCGCCAGCTGTGAAGATAGTGCCATTTTTTTATCCAATTCAATGGGTATGCAAACCATAACTGTACAAGCTATAAAAGCAATGTGCAATAAAGAGTGGTGCAGTCAAGCACCATGGGTGTCAAGGGAAGGAGACTCCTACTTCTGTATGGGAAGGGTAGGGCAAGCTTTTAGTGGGGGACACCAAAGAACGAGTCTTGACTCTTGGTGAGGGGATGCATCTGTGGTCAGCGGTGAATCAAAGAGAAGAGAGAATTGGTAATTACGAAGGAAGAACAATTTACATAATTCACCTGGACCTAAAATTGTCTCATATGCAGGATTCACATGGGATGAACGGGTCAGGGAGGAACTAGTATATCCAGGACAACCAAACCGAGCTCAAATAGACTCTGAAGGGTTGCTTAATGAGATTTCATTTCCCAGGCTCTGACAAAGGGCCATGATTTTGTTTTTATCTTTACTTGTTGAGGTTCGGGGGGACCTTCTGTCTTTGCCAGGGAAGGAGTGATCTAAGCTAAGGCTTTCATCAAAGAGGGGGTACGACTGTTACCACGGAAGGACGTGACTGAAGCAAAGTTGTGTCCTCCAATCTGAACCAGAGGGGCCGGTTTCCCAGGCTCCACAAGTCAACTGTCAGCTGTGGATGACTGACTGGATAACAGGGAAGGAAAAGTGAGGCCGGCCGGTTATCCTGGGTGAGCAGGATAAAAGTAACGTCATTAGCCTGAGCCGCAGGGAATAAGACACCTTGGGAGAAGCTAACGAGAAAAGTTACCCCGTATGTAAACAGTAGATTTATGTCTCCAAGACAATGGGGCAGCACTTGCTTTTCATCTTCCAGACAGGCAATAATTTAGGAGAGTCATCTACACTAGGTAATAAAGAAGGATTTTCAGAGATAGCTTGAATGGGTTTTTATCAAAGAAAGCTCATAAAATAAGCCTAATGGTAATGGAATTTCATTAAACACTATCCAATGTATAGTTCTAAAGGCCAGGTACTTTGTAAAGAAAATTAGAGTAAAAACACGCACTTTTTGTTTATTCAGACAATTAAGGTTCATTAAATTCTTCCAGGGATATTGCTGGGTTTATGGTTGGAAGTTTACATACTTGATGAACTAGGTGATTGCTTTTCTGATTGGTTTTAATTATCGGAGTTTGTTTTCCAGCACCTTAGAGAGATGTACTTCTGTGCAGGGAAGGACATGGGGATGAACGAAATGGGCTCAGAGCTTACGATGGCCCGTGGCAGGTGGCTGGGTGTTCTCTATGCCCCTCCACTTGAACTAGTGGACAGTCAGGACGATGGAAGCTAAGAATTACAAAGTCAGGATCGTGCTGACAAGTACTCAGTCATGTCTTAGAAGACTGTGAGCTCTTCTGTGCTTTGGGTTCTTTTCACATATGACAGTAATACCTAGCCCTTGTGGGGTCCTAGAAAGACTTAGGCAATCGTGTAAGTGGGTATGTGGGTACTTGGGAAATGACAGATGTTCCTGTGCCGTTTCGTGCTCACTATGCGCTTCACTTAAACAAGGTAGGCAAGACCCGGAGCAGCAAACCCAAGCATACAGATATGGAGAGGTGGGTGCTGTCTTTCCAATATTTGTTTGCCCAAGCACCGAGACCACTGACTCACAGTTATCTGCTGACATTTTAGGAGATGCATTCCATGTTGGTGTAGCAGCCCCTCTCCTGACCTCTATGACACGTTTCCTTCCCTGAGTGGCCTTATTCCTCATTCCTGGGTTCTATCCAGCAGGTGCCATAGTTTGCATTTCCAAGACCATACTAGTGAGTCTCAAGACCTCTCTCTCCCAAATGAACGAGGCAGTGTTTAATCTGCCATTTGTGTGTGTCGGGGAGGCAATTCTAATATAAAATGCCCAGGGCCGGATGTGGTGGCACACATCTACAGGCCCAGCATACAGGAGACTGGGGCAGGTACACAACAAAGGTTCGCCTGGGTTAACTATCAAGACCCATCTAAAGCAAAACACAAGCCCAATTTTGCTTCTTCAGTTTTCCCCACTTCAGGAAATAACTGTTATTTTCCTGGCAGTCTCACACAAAAGCAGGCGCCCTCTGTGATTATTATTGTTTTCTACCACTTCCGATCTGTCAACAGTGGCTGTTTGGTCAACTCTCAAAATGTAGCTCAAATATAAGTACTTCTGATATGCTCATTGTTTGTCTAGCTTCTTTCTACATTAACTGGAACCGAAGTTTCCACATACCCCCGGTCTCTGGGGTTATTTTGGTGTGTCACTATAAGATGCACATTGCATAACATCAAATTTGTAACCACTCGTGAGTGTACATTCCAGTGATGTTAAGGATATTTACGTTGCTGCCCAACCATCACCCACGTGTCAGCCTAAGACATCTTAGCCTCTCCAATAGACACTCCCTGACATACTAGTTACTTACCCTTGACTTTACCTCTGGGAATTTCTACTGCTCTCACCACCTGCCTTCCCATCCTTCACTTCTGTTCCTTCTCCTTTCTTCCCTTCTTCAAGTCTGCTTTCCAACTCTTGTCCGTTTTCAATAGTCTCCCTATGCAGCCCGACTGACCTCAGTGTCTTGCTGCTAGCCACTAGACCCCCTATTCTACTGCACTGTCTGACTCTATGAATTCACCTGCTCTAGGCCCTGAATTCACGGAATTGAGTGTCTCATAGAATCGTACAACATTTGCCGTTTTGTTTATCCACCCATATTGTATTACAAGTAAGAATTTTGCTTCTTTCCAAGGTCAAATAATGACCCTGTTTCATTGTTTTACTTACAGATCACATTTTACCCACCCGTTCACCCACTGATGGGCACATGGACTGTTCCCACTACTTAGCTACTGTGGAAAAACTCTGTCATTATCACAGAGTCCCTAATTCTAAACCCAACTCACTGCATAAGGTGGTGACTATCTAGCTTTGGGAGAAGTCACCAGATTTTTCCACAGTAGATCCAGAGTCTTACATTCCTATAAGCAAAGCACAAGGCATCCGTTGCTTCAATAGCCCATTTAAAAGTTGTTATTGACCATTTATGCTGTTATAATAGCTATGATATAGTTACCTATAGAGTCCTCAAGGAAACAAGTAATGTCTATCAAAACAGTATTGCTTCCCAACTCTACTTAGGAAGATCCCAGGCTTTACCATCATCTACAAGACCAGAAGGAATCCAAGACAGCATCATGAGTCCTTCAGATTCCTCTGCTCAGGCCCTCCACTCTTGCTAGTCTGTTACGCTGTCTCACATCATCACGTGGCTTCTGCATCACTCAGCTTCACTTTATTTCTGACCAAACATCACTTCTTTGAGGGGAACATCCTCAGGTCCCAATCTGAAGACCTTATCCTGACACCTTCTCATCATCTACGGTTCTGCCACTCTGCCACTCCTCCTCTCCCTTATCACTCCCAAGAAGATACAGGCATTTCCTGCTGACCACCACTCTCTCTCAGTAGGCATGCCAGCACCACGTGGGGAGGGGGCTTACAATCGCTCACTTTTGTGTAGACTGTAAAGGCTATTATTAAGAAAGCATGACTTATAAGGTTACTAATTTTGTAGGGTCCTGTCTTAAAAAAAACTTCATTATTTTTGTAATTTTTCATTATAGAGGTCCAAAGATTCACTGATGATCAAATATAAAATAACTCATTGTCTTTCTTTGGGAGAAGGTATAGTTTGATAGCTTTATTAACTGATTAAGCAACGATCTGCTGATATGCTGAATAATAGAAAGAGTATCATGAAGGGTTCATTTGAACCTAGGAATTTGCTAGAAATTTAAGGCTCCTTATATATACTTTACACAAAAATTTGTAGAGTATTTGTTTGTTTGTTTGTTTGCTTTTTTGTATTCACTTTTTTTGGTGGTAGAAAAAGTCAGTGGACTCTTTATTATTACTGTGGTGTGGAGTTCAGGAGCTCTTGGTAGGGCAGGTCCATTTCCCCTTCACCACCACAGGCTTCTGGTTTTTTCAGACGGCACTGGCCATGCAGATGGCTGTTGGGCACAGATCAGGGTGGTATTTGTTTGTCTGAATGTATTTGCATTTTTAAGAGAAAAGAAAATTTAAGAACCCAGGAGAACAAACTGGCAAGGCTACACAGCAAGCAGACAGTGAGATGCCCGTTCAAATGGAGCGCTGTATGCATCCGAAGGCTTTTGCTCAGCTGCCCACGTCATTCTACAGAGATATCATCTTATTCCACAGAGGAGCCATACTGAGTAACTTAGAGGCCACAGGCGACAACTGTCTCTTAACCTCAATTGTAACAAATATTCTTCAGTTAGTGTTATGACTAGGCACATTCCCACAAGTGTCATTAAGAAGACATCAGTGAACATGATGTGGTGTCCCCATAGTTGTTTAAGGTCATTACAGAGATGCAGAAGGAGGAGCTACCTTTGAAAGTCTGAAGGGGACAGAAAGTTTCCTGAGGGAGGTGAGAGGAGCGAGTTCTGACTGGAGAGGAGAAGCTATATAAAGGGGGTGTTCAGAGAAAGAGGTGCCATCCTAGGCTCTATGGACCCCTGAACGATGGTCTAAGGACCCAGGGGACTGAAAGGCACGTGGTCAGTATGGTAGAGCAGTGCCCTTGAAATTGAGAAGACGGCTGGAGGAAGTGATGCGAAGGGTCACTAGCTGCTTCAGTGCAGGCTTGGCATGTGATGCTAAGCCCTGAATTATCTGCTTTGTAAAGATCATCTCTATAATTTTCAGGAAAACTCTCTGAGATGGATATTGTCCTCATTGTTTATTTTTGCACTCTTGGGTGAAGACTGAACGTTTTTGAGTGCTAGGCAACGGCTCCACCACTTTTTTTACTTTTTATTCCGGGCCCATTTTTACTTTTTATTTCAAGTCAGATTCTCAGTAAGTTGCCAGGCTAACTTTGAAGTCTTTCTGTAGCCCAAGCACACCTTGAACTTGATGTCTCCCTGCCTAAGCTGGGGCTGAAGGCCTGTTTCAACAGGTCCAGCTAAAACTAGAGGGGGAGAGAGAGAGAGAGAGAGAGAGAGAGAGAGAGAGAGAGAGAGAGAGAGATTGATTTATTTACGGGGACCCTGGCTGACTGGGTAAAGATTTTGGCTGCTGTGACAAGTGATTGTTTTTTGTTCTGAACATTCTGGTTTCTTTTTTCAATGGACTTGGGATCTCACTGTAGGTTTTTGTCATTGTTAGTTGAGTCAGGGTCACTCTACATAGACCTGGCTGTCTTAGAACTTACTATGAGGCCCAGACTGACCTCAGACTCACAGATCTACCCATTTTTACCTTCTGAGTGTTGTGTTACAGTATATTAACCAGTATAGGTGTCACCCAGCTGAAGAAGGCATCCACCATCACTTTCTCTAGTCGCATGCTTATCACAATGAGTCCACTAGTCGTTAGACACTCCTCATGAGATTGCCATTGTTCTAGTATTTCTACTGACCTAAATGCCCACAGTGGACCTCCTTGCTCTTCTCTTGAAGGACTTACCTTCCAGACATTAAACTCCCACATTGGAACTCAAAGGGAAAATTACGAAGCTTGAGAGCCGCTCCACAGTCTAGTGACATTAATTAAGGAGCCCCAAGCGTCTATAAATTATCTTCTGTTCTCCCAACTCAGAGCTAATTATCAACATAATAAATACTTGATTCTTTCAGCTGCTAGCATGAACGACTGCACTTAGGAGGATCAGACCCTGAGATGATCATGTCCTAAGAATCTTACAATTTTAAAATACTCCCACTCTTTTTCAAGTTTATATAGTATCAGATAGACATGCTAAAGGTCATATTTAAAGGATATGCAGAAACCTTATTCATGAATAAGTATGTATTTGCTGGGCTTACGTAGAAGGGAATGTACAAGTTTTATAATGCAGTCAGACCTCAGATAGCATCACAGGCATTGGCTGGCAGGTAGGTTGCTGACAGGAAGGACTGGTGGGGTATGTTGTGGTTAATTGTCTAAACGTGTTTAACATCATTAACATAAGGCCAGGTCTATTCAGAAAATGGCAAGGCGAGACATTTAGTGTGAAGCAGGGGCCAACGCAGAAGTGTTGCCAGCAGACTCATTGCGTACTCACAATTTATCAGTGCTCTAACTAAAAACAAAGGCCGTGTATTTGAGGATCAGAGAAAACCCTTCCCCTATTTCTCTGACCAACACAAGGTATTTTTCTTCTGTCTTCTCTCCAGGGTACCTGAGGGCAACTTCTGCGATGCTCCAAAAAGCCGTGCGCTCATAAACCTCCCGTGTTGCCTGAGTGATCAATGCCCATATATTATTGGCAATGCGCGGAATCTTATTAAGTTTATATCCTCCCATATCTCCGGCTATAACCTTAACCTTCCTCTGAATCACAAGCTGAAGGGAGTTTCACCCAGAGCTGTATTTATTTATTCTTCGGACTGACTTCTTGAGCTATAGTGACAGCCTGTTTATAACATACTTCCAGAGTCCTTACTCATGAGTGTCGGCAATGGTGTGTGTGTGTGTGCGCGCGCGCGTGTGCACACGAAGGCGGGGGAGGGGGGAGTATTCTTATCCAACCTTGGACAAATCACTTAGCACGTCAAGATTCTAGTTCCTTCAAGTCTAAAAGAAGAGAGTGAAATGAACTCATTCTTCTTGGCTTTCCAATCCTATGCGTCTACAATCCTGCAATGCTTTAGACTAACATCAAATGAGGAAGAAAGAATCACCATGAGCTGACTGGGAAATATGTACACAGTTCATACTAATTCCCAGTTTAATCTTCCTTGTTTATTGGACAATTAAAACACATTCTAATGTAGAAGAGCAAGGCTTCGATTCTTTCTCATCCAGTGTAGGAGTGATATTTGCATAGGTAAAGATATGAACACAACTCATTTTGTTGTATCTCATGTTGTTATAGCTTTTTTTTTTTTTCAGGATGTCTGGAACTCGCTCTTAGACCAGGCTGACTGCGAACTCAAGTATCCACCTGCTTCTATCTTCCTAGTGTGGACATGTGCCACCTCTGCCCACCACTGTGATGTTGACACAGGACTGTAACACAGGGCCACAGATAATTACACCAGGCAGATGCAAGGGAGGCCCTCAAAAGTACAATCAAGATTAACTTTCTTAAATTGATGTTGATGAAATTAAGTGGAAATCTGTAGTTGTATTTTTGGTGGTGTTGTTCGTGTTGGAAAGAGAAAAGTACACAGTGCCTGATCTATAGAATTTCAAATCAGTCTCAGGAGAGCGTGCATACATGTGTGAAGCAGTATCAGTAACAAAAGTAATGCAGAAACCAAATGTGATGTCAAGACAGAGTCCGTTATGGGGGGGGGGAGGGTTAAATGACCAGAGTGGTCGGCTACCCTAGAAGGGCTCTGTGGTTGATACAGTCTGATGACTGGAGTCCACATTAAACTCCACAGTGGTGACTTTCTACTAACATCCACTAATGACCACTTTACTTGTGAACTGTGGTGTGCTCGGCATTTGTTTTAGGAGGAAGGAAGTCTGTGGTCAAGAGTCCGGTGCAGCAGCCAGGTAGCCTAGACCTATATATCTCATCCCACCTTGGACAGATGATAACTCGCAGCCTCGATGCTTCAGATAGCCTTCTGTGAAACTGAATAAGTAGCTGTCCTGGTCTGAAAGGATTGTGGTCAGGATCAAGCTGGTTACTATGTGTCGCACATTAGAGGCGATGTGGGAGGCAGTGTGGGAGGTGCTTGGGGCGGGACTACATTAGGACACTGTTGTTTACATCATGGGAAATTGCAACAAGTGCTCAAATACAATTCAGTTTTCAGAACCACTGTCACATAGTCCACGAGGGATTTAGAACTGCAGCTGTGAACTCAAACTTAAAGAGCTTTGTGTCTCTAAGAAGACTGGAAATCACTGTCATGGGACATAGGTTAGAGAGAGAAAACATCATTTTGTCCCTGATCTCACTCATAACCCTGGGGTTAGCACCTAAGGGCGTCAGAGGGCCATTACCTAGATAATAGATGTTTTTTTTTTTTTTTGATAACCACACCAAACTGGAAACTCCTGCTACCTCTGTAGCCCCGATAGGCTATGAGCTGGGACTCCTTCTGCCTGCCTCATAGATGCTGGGGTGACTGAGGCAAGCACAAGTGGTCACACGTGGCTGCCACATCTCTCGTTCTCCACTCTACTGTTAACCTGAGACTCTCTGTAGACATTAGCAACAGCATAGACTATTAATAACTACTCCTGAATCATTCTGGCATTCACCCAGAGATGATGATAAATAGTCAGAGACGTAGCTTTGCCAGTGGCAAAAACATCTATAAATTTATTGGAGGTGAGCACATTCTTGGATAATTTTGTTTTTTTTTTTTTTTTCCACAAATGGCCTTCCTTCCAGCTCTCAGTTATAACTTTAGTAGACACATGTGAGGCTCTGAGATATATCACTTAGAAACTGGTGATGGGCATGGGGGCAGAGTCACCTGTCCCTCCAGAGCTGACCTGGTAGGCTCCGCCAACACAGCAACTGGTGAAGTGGATTCTGACCAAGAATGCACAAACACACCTACTCTTATGGTTTTAAAGGACAACAAAACCTTTTCAGTTACTAGACCATTGTAAGATTGTGGAGTGCTATGCGGGGTGATGTCTGTGCATGTAGGTAGACATCTCAATGCTCAAGAAAAAAGACTGGTGGTTGGACGTGTGGTGTTTCAGTGATGAAGCTATGGGACCATGCCTTGTTCCATGGTCTTTAGACTAATACATTCTTTCTTATGTTCCCATGAAGAGATTTTAGACTGGATGCCATGGGCTCCCCAATCATCAAGGTGACAAGGCTACTCCACAGACTCAGTTCTCACCTGTGACCCCCCAGTATATGTGCATGTTTACCAGCGCCTCCACTGCTCTTTGAAGCTGATTTTAAACAAGCGAGATACTGCTTCTGAAAATTTCCCAATGAAGACAGAAATAAAGCTTTCATTTCCCTCTGATCTTGGGACTGGTCATTCTTACACAAACTCCCAAGCAGTCATTGAGCACTTACTGTGTGCTGAGCACAGCACTAAACTCTAGGGAAACAGTCATGGGTAAGAATGCAGCCACGATTCCTGTTCCCATCAGCCATGAGTCTAACACAGACCACTGAGTGACAATTTCTTGCCAGTTTTACTTCCGTCAAACCTAACATGCAAAGACAAATGTACTGGATTTCATTCTCGATTGAGAACTTTACAAATAGCTGTGTTTCTTTCATTATTTGAACGTTTTGGTATTGAAAACATATGAGCTAACAAGGGCTAACAGTTACACACCATTTTCACATTTGCTAGCCACTACGCTAAATGTTTTACACACCTCATTTTCTGAGGCTCCCAATACTAAGAGGCTGACATTATTATTTCTGTTTTACAGAGGAGAGAAATAAAGCTTAGGCAGATTAAGTGCCTTGAAGAGAATGAGGCCAGGCAGCAGGTATTAGCAACATCAGCCCTGTCTGTGGGGAGAAGATGGCATAAGAGAGCGGCTACTTTCAAATGAGATACAATTTTAAGAAAACATTACACTGGAGGCTTGGATATAAGTCAGTGGCAGAGCACTTGTCTAGCATGTACGTGGCTCTTGCTTTGAGGTCTAGTGCCAGGAGCAGAAGAAAGATACGACAGCTGGAAGACATATTCATCAACTACCCACAAAGAGCTGCAAGCAGACTCCTGCAGGTCCTTGGCGCTTTCATAAGAGCGAAGCTGGGGGAAAGCCGTGGCTTCTGGCTCTCCTGGGCCCAAGGGGAAGAAGTTAGGCTATTCCCCCCTCCTCTGGTCCTCTTAAGAAAATCCTGGTTATTTCCGACAGTTCCTCAACTTTAGGGAAAGTTGCCCAAGTGAGGGGCGAGAAAGCAGTGTTAGCCTCGGGGGCAGGTTTCTTCACACAGAGCCTTCGCTCAGCTCTGAACTGCACCGTATTCCACAAATGCAAACAAAACGTGAGGGAATTGGGAGGGATGAATTTGGCAGACACCTTTGTGAAGGCCAAAAACTATGTGTTATTCACCCAAAAGAATGACAGCGCCTTGTGTCGGGAACGCGTATTCTCTCTGTGTGTATGTGTGTGTGTGTGGTCTGTAGGTGCGCATCTGCATGCATGTATGTGTGAATGTTATATGTGAATGTGCAGTGTAAGTGAGTGTGGCAGTCACAGGTTTGACACTGAGATGTCTTCTCCAATTGCATTTCTACCTTCTTTTTGAGACAGAGCCTCTCAGTGAACCTCACTAAACCTGATGATCAGCAAGATGGTGGGATCCATATATCCTTACCCTGCAGCCTAGAGAAACAGATGTGTGTCAGGAAGCCTGCCCAGCCTCTATGTGGGTGTTGAGGATTGGGACCCAGGCCATCAGACCTGTGTACGCATTAGCCCATTGACCCATCACAAAAATAAAGTGGGGCCTTCAATTCTGCTGCTGAAGCTGTGCCATCTTCTATAAAACAGATGAAAATTTAAGCTCCTGAAATCACAATAGATTATAAGTTTGCCTTGTGACTTACGTAATTATCTAACAAATTGGATGTATCTAGACATCAGAGGGACAGCACTAGAAAAAGCATTCTCTCATTCAGTTATATTACATGGAGACTTCGTTCCCAACAGTTTCTGACCAGATGACAGGATTTACATTATATGGCATTCACAGCTCACAGGCTGTGATAGTATTAGATAGACTTGGTAGAAGCTGGTACAAGAATCAGGTTTTAAAACTCTGTTTTGATATGGGCACTGGCTTAGGATCATACATAACTACATAATAATCATTTTGTTTTTAAAAGCCTTGCAAGTTAACGAGGAGAAGGGCCAGGCTTTAAGAGGGCTATGGCTTCCAATGAAGGGAGAAAGTCATCAGCGGAGAAGCACATTGAGAGCCTTTATAACTCACTGGCTCCCCGAGGCAGGGCTGCATTTTAAGCAGTCTATGTGGAAGACATTAATTTGCAGCTTTAAGACCGGTCGAAATGACCTTTCAAGAACCTTAGTAATTTTTTACATTAGTCTGGAAATTTCTTTATGCATGTCAAGCCCTCCATACATATTTTTTGTATACTTCAAAGAAACCCAAAAGCTGAGACCTATCATACCATTGGACAGAAATATAACAGCTGGCTATGATTTTAAATTCTCTGGGTACAGATAAGAATAGTGCCACTATACTGGGCAGCTTGGGTGGGGGTTAGGAGATCCAGGACTCGGCTTGATAGTGATGTTCTGTCCAGGATTTTAGCGACGGATGACAGATCATTCCTCTATTTTAGACCTTCCCATCTATCACTGGTGACATATGGGTCAATGAGGATGTTCCCAAGATTAGTTGTGATTATCTCATGAGAGAATGTTAGATTCCACGTCTAGGAATGAGGAGCAGGAATATTCTGGAGCTTGCTCAGCTGTGTGGGTCTAGTGTGCTACTGGAAAGACAAGGGCTGCAGGGAGCAGAGCCCGATGGAAGGACAGGAAGAAGTACCTGAAGTCCCGTGGGCATGCATAGGGACGAGCTAGTACACTCAAGGTAACAACATCAACAATGCACGGGCATGGGATATTCTGGTGTTAGTCAACTATATTGCTCAGACTAACTGATCAGTAACTGTTGAGGTCTTGGAATTATATAGACATATTTCCTCAAATACTTAATACTTAAGAAAAATTTTGGTTAGTTCACTGGCATTTATTTACTCGACAGCTTACTGCCATAAATGATTACAGCATGGGTTTGTGTGTGTGTGTGTGTGTGTGTATGTGTGCATGTGTGCGTGTGCGTATGTGCACACAAGCATGCATGTGTATGCATGTTCATTCATGCTCTTTGACTTTTGGGGATATAAGAGAATGAATATCACAAATTGATACTCAATAGAGACATGTGTCTTAGGTAAGGAAGAGGGGACACTTTCCCCCCAGACTTGACTAACCCATGAAAGAGCTGGTAGTTATAAAATCAACATGATAGAGGCACTGTGCCTGCCACCCTGAGGCATGCTCTGGTTTCTCCGTAAGCAAAACTTATATAACATTTAAGCAACTGGGCTAAAGGACATGCTCTACCAAATGAAATTGCAATTAAATAATTATGAATAGATGCAGTTATCATTTTTCCTAACATGTAGCTAACAAAAATTATGTTCTGCTAAGATTATGACAATGTGTTCATTTTCTGTGAAACTGAAACATACAAGATTTACTGTGTTTCTCCTGTTAGCCCAAAGTACATAATGCAAAAAGAACAAAGGAAGTGATTCTTTGTCTACACCTAGGTAATCTTTAGAGTTACAAGTCTCAGAATCTATGAAGTAGCAAAACCAAGGTTCCAAGGGACTGCCAAGCTCAATAGTTCTCATCAGAGCAGTGGTTCTGAGTTAACCAAACACCGTGCCCTCTCAGTAAATACTTTGAGCCATTGGTCCTTATATTTATTCATCCCAAGTCAGTTTGAAAGCTTGGAAGTCAAGGGTATGCACCTACATGAGTGAATCAATAGCTGTAGAAAACATCAGTTAGTGGTTGCATGACACATGATGTATTTTGCTTACATGTCAAGGATGTTAATGTTTTGCTAAGAAGGTACATGCTGCATGCTTATAGTACAGGCCGTAAGTGAACATTGGGTGTCTTCAACATGGATCTCTAGACCTACATAGAAATCTGTATTCAAAGGGCACTTCATAATTGAGTAGCATTGAACTGGTAAGGGACACAGACAAAACCAATGAATGGAAAGATAATACCATCACAATTAAGAGGGTGGATATGAAGGCAAGCCATCATAGAACCATTAGTTCCACTCTTTTCTTGCTCTCGTGCACATTTAAGGCACACTAGGAGAAAAAAATGAAGAGACAGAGGCAAGTGACACAGACATAGTTCCTTAAAATATAAATGAAATTAAAAAATGCAAATGACTTTGCCTCCAACTTCCATTATAGTGAACAAGGCCAGCTCCCTCAGCCACATGGGATGATGTGCTGGAAGACATCAAACGTGTGGAACATAGAAAGCTCTGTCTCTGTCAACAGGTGACACCTGAATGTCAGCATACAGATGTGTACCTCTGTTGAGTTACTCTTGGGAGTTTGAATTTTTCTCCGACCAAAGGCAGAAACTCAACTGAGGATTCGTTAGCATCTAAGCACTAGCACGAGGCCTGCACACATTAGGAGCTCGAGACAGACTAAACTTCTAGGTGCCCAATTATTTCGGCTGGGCAAATTTGGAACCTCTTAGAACATCCTGTTTCCTGTACGATTGCCTTTCTAAAGGTAAAGAGTGATTTAGCCATGGAGCTGTGACTTGTTAAATAATTCTTCTTTCAAGAAATGCATTGTTGGGGCTGGAGAGATGGGTCAGAGGTTAAGAGCACTGCCTGCTCTTCCAAAGGTCCTGAGTTCAGTTCCCAGCAACCACATGGTGGCTCACAACCATCTGTAATGGGGTCTGGTGCCCTCTTCTGGTCTGCTGGCATACACAAAGACAGAATATTGTATACATAATAAATAAATAAATAAATAAATAAATAAATATTTAAACAAAAGAAATTCATTGTGCATTCTGCCTCCTCTAAGAGTGTATGACTCACTGTGTGCCAGGTTTTATGCTAAGGGCAGGAAACTTGACCGTGCAAGAGGAGCTCACATCTGTTTATGTGCGCACACTTACAGAAAGATGAGGTGGGGACTCAGAATAAATAATGGCTCTGAGTTGTCCTCAGCAATGGGCTGTGTCCTTTAGCTACAAAGAAGGATTTCATAGGGGAGACTACATAAATGACATAGAACTCCGGAGAACATGAATGTCTAAATGAAAGAAAAGAGAATGAGAAAGAAGTTCAAAGAGAAGTCAAGGCAGCTCAATCACACGAGGAGTATATTAGCTATGTGTTGAGTATAGCATTGTATTAAATGGTTTTACATCTGTTTATAATAATCATCAAAATTAACTGACTCTACTCAACACTGTTCCTAGAGCTTACACACAATAAACACCCTTAGTGTTCATAAGAACCAGGAAACAAGCTGGGCAGTGGTGGCACACGGCTTTAATCCCAGCACTCGGGAGGCAGAGACAGGCGGACCTCTGTGAGTTCAAGGCCAGCCTGCTCTACAGAGTGAGTTCCAAGACAGGATTCAAAGCCACTAAGAAGCCCTATCTTGAAAAACCAACCAACCAAACAAACAAACAAAACCAGGAGACAGATGTTATTGGTAAGTCCATTTTATACATTTGGATGCTGAGGTACAGAAATATTAATGATATTAATAGCTTTCCTAAGGTTATAGCTAGGATGTAAAAACTGAAGTACAAAAGTCAGTAGATGTATCCCATAATCTTTATTCTGCCTCCTCTCATTTTAAAGATTAAGGTAATGATGTCTTTCAGGTTACCGTAAAGGGTAGCTACAGGCAGTAATGAAGATACATAGGCAACTGAAACAGAAAACCCTAAACCATTGTGAAAACACTGAAGAGTTGTTCTAATGGTACACCCTGTCCATTTCTGGTGAAAGCAGATGTCAGGGATTCCATTTGGGGAGAAGAGGGTGAGGAGTGAAGAACTGGGCTCATTTCTACCTCTGGAGGGCGGAGTATTACCTGGCAATACAACACTAGGGAGTGGGTGATCAATTCCAGGACTCACTTCCAATCCTGCATTGTAATCTCTGGTGACAGAGTGGCCAGTCAGGCAAAAGTGACCTGTCAGCAGCTGATAATCAAAAACTGACAGTTTATGAATCAGCAGAATAACAAACACACATGATCCTCATCGGCTCACATCTTTAACCTGAATTCAAATGCTTATGGGCTGAAATTCTGATTCCCTCTAGGTTCTCAGAGAGAAACCCTCTCCCTTACTGTGACGGTGTTTGATGATGGGGCCTTCAGGAGAGGGTTAAATTTAGACAAGATCGCAAGTGTTGGCCTATGGATGGATTGGTGTCCTTATGAGTAAAGGAAGACAGACTGAAGTTCCCACTTCCTCTCTTCACTTTGGGAAAATGTGGCTATAAAGTGGCCGCCTGACAGCCAGCAAGGAATCCAGTCAGTCATTGGATTGATGCTGAGCCCCTCGGCCTCCAGACCTGGGAGTGCCTGTGGCTTAACGCGCCCAGTCTCCAGGATTTGGGTACGGCCGGTTGTACAATAACAAACGCACACAAATTTTAATCTGCTCAGCTCTGGCGAAAAGATATTTTTGTTATGTTTTCCTGCAGTGCAAATGCTGTAAAGAGGCTGGCGGTTTGTTTCAGGTCAACAGCAGCTGGAGCTGAAGTGGCCTCTCTTGACTTCAAAGCCTGCTCTTCAAGCCTTCAGTTGCTCAGTCTCTGGTTCTTTGTTTGTATTCGAACCCAGGCAAGTTTTAAAGGCATTGAAATAATTATTGGAGAGTAAAACAAAATCTGTGCTTATTACATTCAGAGGCTCTTCTCCCTCTGTGGCCAATTATAACACTAGATTTTCTTGGATGGCCACTTCCTATAAACTGTCTTCCATGCCTAGGCAATGCACAGGCCTTTGCACTGTGCTCCAGGGTCACGGGCATTCGCCTTGCCGGCATCCTGGCCTCTAGCTATTGGAAATATAAATGATTTAATGCATTACATCAGCACAGATTGACACTCATCTCTGTGTTGCGAATAATTCCGCACCTGGTGACTAGTCTGGTAGACTGCAGAATGGACATGTGAGAATGGTATGTGTATTCACCTGCTAAAACCCTGGACCCAGCATTGGAGTCCTGTTCCAAATCCTATTTTCAGAGTTACCATGTCTGAGTGTATCTGTGCTTTGGGTGCCAAGACAATGAAAACTAAGAGGTCAATTTTTGAATCCATGGATGTGCACCACAAACAAATTCATTAAACTGATAATCAAGGACACAGAATTTTTTTTCTTTTCTAAAGATACACAACACCCATCCAGTAGGAGAACTTTCTTTATCAGACTAATTACGAGGAGATATAAAAGGCAAGCTTTTATTAATCAAGCTTGTTTTTACTCAGCCATGAGGAACTGCTGGGCAGAGAAAAAGCAAAGACACAGACCTTTCATGTGCGAGCCCATTAATGAAACCCAGGGTCACGTGGAGAAACGGCGGGTGCCAAAAGTCAGGTAGGGTTAAGGGGTGAAGTCTGAATCTTTTGGAATCATAGTTGGCTTGTAGAGATGGGGAAAGAAAGGAAACATACCCAAGTTTTGCTTTGTTAAAGCATCCAAAAAGAAGGGCACACTTAAGAGAACAATAAGAAGAGACAAACATGAAGGTTTGCCTTCGGTGGCCTATGAAGTACTTTCCTACCTAGGCCCCTTCATTGGCATCAGCCTATGCCTATAAATGAATAGGTAAGGGCAGGCATGACAATTCCATGGTGACCCATATTATATAACTGGGGGGGGGACAGGAGAGCAGGTGTCACACACACAGCCACACGTCTATTTCCCACTACACCCTTGCACACTTGACACACTTTCTTCAGCTACTGCGCTACTACACCCCATCCTTCAAGAACTGGAGAGAGATGTGGAAAGTCACACGTATTTTCTCGTTAGCTCCCCCCACTTCCCGCTCACATTTCCATGCCAGCGTGTTTGCCTGTACCTTTCAGAGAGGCACCTTCCCACAAACACGGTGAGAAACATGTCCCTGGGGGTGTGCGACATGGCAGTCTCACAAAGAAGAGGACAGTGTGACAGGGCGGAGGTTCTGCCAGACTAGGTGTCATCACCTAGAGACATTTTCTATTTAAAATGTCCCAACAACATTTTTTTTTTTAAAGTCAGAACCCAAATGGCAATGGCCCAAACTGCATTGCCTTAGAGGGAAACACTACATTTGGCTGTAGGGCTTTTTGTTTGTATGGTTCGTTGTTGGTGTTGTATTTCTTTTTGTTTTTAGCTTTTGAGACATTGTCTCATGTAGCACAGGCTAGCCCTCAAACACCTGGATGCTCCTGTCTCTTCTGACCAAATGCTAGGATTATGGGCAAGTACTGCCACAGGCAGCTGCTGTGTAGGTTTTCACACAATTCGGATGAGGTTCAGGGCGCCCATCTCTTTGCTAGTTAGTGTTCCTAGGACTCTGTGCTCTCTCCACACAGGCTGTCCTTGCCTCCTGCCTGTTTGGGGAAGAAGTAAAAGTGCATGAGCAACACCGTGAGATGAGAACCCAAGACATCACTGGTGAAAATCCTGGGATGATATTTTCAAAGGACAGCTCGGAGTATGGAAAAGACAGTTTCTCCCAGCTTCCAAACAGCTCAGAATGCGCCACGGCGGACGAAGACTTTCAGAGGCTTACAAGGGCACAAACAAGGCAGCAACAACGGAAAAAAAAAAAAAAAAACCACACCAGAGCCAGTAGAGTCTTATGAGGAATACTGGCCCAATTTTAATGGAGGCTTTAAGGGCAAATGGGTCCAGTCCTGTTTAGAGACGGACACAAATCCCTAAACAGCATTCCAGTTTTAAGGTTGCAAGACATCAACGTCTTTACAGCACTCGCAGCAATATCCGATTTTACCTCTAGGTGGCAGCAACTCTCTTCGGTTCTTAACACGGCTGCCCGCCGCCTTTGTTTCCTCTCTCAAATGTAATTCCCTATTTCCTTGTCTTTCACAAGTAAATACTACGCGGTTTGGGGAAGATTACTGTAAATCACTTTCACTGAAGGACATCGGTCCATTCTTGAGACAAGCTACAGGGTTCTGCAAACGGCACACAATAATTCTGGTCTAAAGTGACAAATACCAGTTGTGGTTTCTTTTCTCTCAAAGTAGAATCTCTCTTTCTTAACAGACTTTTGAGGAATGGTTAGAGGAATATGGGTAAAAAGATGAGACTGAAGAGATTTCTATTTTGCAAAAAGAGTAATGCCATCCTATGGACGATTAAAGTCATTGCTGTTTTTACAGGATGTAAGTTGACAGGCCTGTTTATAAATGCTCTCCATAGTTTATAGCTCAGGAAATTAGCTCTAGTGTTCATACAAGGATGAGGAAACCGAGGGTTGCCATTCTGGGGAAGCCGAAGTCAATGCTGTATTACTCCCTAGAAGTTCACTTTCTGCTTAAATGGGACACATACCCTTGCTGGAACCCATATTTACAGACTGTATTGCACCAGACTCGGTCCTCAACATACCTAGAGGCGCAGGATTCTAAATTGTTTGAATTAAGAAAGGCCCAAGAGAGCTGAAATAAATGATAGCCTCGTCGGGGCCGTAATGGATGCTAGGCATGCCGATGAATCAGCGCGGTGGTAGGAAAGAGATAGCTCTAGCATAAAGCTGAGATGGGGCGGTGGCTAAAGACCTCGGTTTATGAACCACTTTTCTCCAAGGTGCCCCGAAGACATGTATGATCTCTTAAGGGCACTCAAAGACAGCATTGCAATGGTTTGGGCCAGACATTCACTGACTGACATAAGGGGAGAACTAGAGTGCAGGAGTTTAAAGGCCATTGTACACCAAGCTTATGAACACATGCTTTCTGCACCTCACGGGAGGCTCTACTGTTGTCTGCCTCTTTTGCTACCAACACAATGTGTGTCGCCCATTTGGAAAAGGCATTCTTGAGTATGGGATTCAAAGTCGGACACCAGTGAGAAGGATTACGGGGATGAAGATGAAACCCTCTGAGCGCAGAGAGAAAGGATCTGTATGTACTTTGCCTGAGCATCCTTGCGTTCTGGCTACTGAATAACGGAGAGCGACACTTGAGAAAGCAATTTACCTTAGCTATTGATGACAGAGTATCCTCGTACCATTGAAAAGATGAAAAACAGCAGACTCCAAGGGAAAGCATTCAAGTTACAATCCCTAACTCCGAGAGCTTCTTTCGTTCATGGCGGCTTCTAGTTTTGAACAGAAGAGGAAACCAAAGGTGCTACACTGTCAGGCGTCTTCTCCGTGGCTTGCCACTGACGTCATCTTTTCCTTTGGGGAAACAACAATTCTTTCCCTTCCCCTTCTCCTAGAATATAGAATAGTCTTAGTTCTCTCTTTTCTTTCCTTGGTCAAGGGCTGGACGCAACCAAGTGGGAAATCTATCACCCATAATGTGGCCTCCATTCTGCTGGTCAGTTTGAGGGGCCATGTGAAGGATTTGCCGCCAGGCTCTCCGGGTCAGAACCACCATTGTAAGCCCTTCTGTGGACCTGAAATGCTTGCTGCTTGGATTCCCGTGTTCCTGATCCACTTCCCCTTTCACTTTTTCCTCTTTCTTGTGCCCCCCCAGAATCCCCTTTGCTATGGCAGCAAGACTCTCTTAGTTGTCATTACTTCTAATGGGAGATACCGATCTGATAAGGCAGGCTAAATGAGCGAAAATATAGCAAGAGATGCTGGCTGCCCCAGAACGGATAGTGGATTCCAGCAGAGTGGGCATTGGATTCCAGCAGAATGGGCAATAGATTCCAACAGACTCGGCAGGGGATTCCAACAGAATGGAGAGTGGGTTCTAGCAGAATGGGTAATTTATTAGCTGTGAATTTATATAACTGGTACCAATGATACTGAATTGCTATAAATATTTTGATAAACACATTATCTATTGCCATTTTAGGATATTAAAAGATACATATTATTATTAGGATGCTTCCTTTGCCAAGACACACAATAATTAGTTTTAAGGAAACAATCAAGGAATTCTATAAAGAAACCAGGGGTCAGATAAAACCACAATAATGTGAAAATGCTTTTTTTTTGAAGTGATTGATGATGACTTTGTCATGCTTATATCCTCAGAGAACCCTGTGTTTGTAAAAAGATGCCATTTCAAAAAGGCTTCTTAGATGCAAATCAAGACAAAATGTCTAGCACACAGAACTCCCTTACTGTTAAGTCTTTTGAAATTATTATTGCAAGCACTATTCCCTGCATATTCATAGACACATTAAGGGTTTTGATTGGCTTCCTATTTTAGTTATTTTTCTCTCAAATACTTACACGGGGCACAGCGTTAGTTTGCTAGCAATGGCAAATGTTTTATGCAAATATACCTGTTGAATATTATGATGAGGGAGTAAGTTTCTCAGTCAGGTGTCATGGTGCACACCTGTAATCCCTGGACTTCACAGGAGGAAGAGATCAACTTCAAGGCAGCCTTCGCTACATATGATCTAGGGTAGCCTGGGCTACCTGAGACCCTACCTCATACCTCCACCAAAAGTAGTAAACATTGCTATTATATAACACATGTACACATACATATTTTCATGTAGGAACACGCTGCTTTCTGCATTGTACATATGAATAACTCCACCTGCTCAGGTTTCAATGTCAGATGTTCTTTATTGTAAAGTTTAACTTCTGAGCAAGTTTACAAGGGAAAGGATTCTGACAGAGGACACCAGTGTGATGTAATTTCAAATTCAGGAAGCAATGGCAGTTCAGGCAGCTTCTCCGCAGTGAGTTACGCTTATGTGAAGACTAAGCACTCATTGCTATATAAGATGTATCTCCCAAATAACCATTATTGGTGAAGAGTCAATAATCATGAGAACTATACAAGCTGCTTTAGAGCACATAAATTACTGTCTTTCAGCTAGGCTCTAGTGAGTGTGAGACAGATGTATTGTCTTATAGTGCTATGCCTACTAGTCCTTTACTGTGAGAGTCCTGTGCCTTGATAGTCCTCTAGCTGGTGGTCCTCTACCTGGTCGTCCTCTACCTGGGAGTCCTGTACCTGGCAGTCCTATATGCTGAAGTCCTGCACCCTTATAGTCCTATACTTATACTGGCTACAGTGCCGACCAAATGACGTGAATCGACAGGATGGTGACCATTCCCTGATGCACGCTACATGTCCGTACAGTAGGTCTACAATGTAATGTTTATGTATGCTTCTGAGCTGGAGGTTGATGAAAGCAAAACACTCATGCGTTTGTAATGGAAAAAAAAAACCTCAGAATTGGTGACCTTCAGAGCTCAGCATGATCGCAGAGTCCCAATTCTCATATAATTAAGGAAATAACAAAAGAAAATGACCTCGCTTAATTTCTTTCCCACATCATCTTTATTGTGGCTAAGACCATATTCGAGACCAAATCAGCTGACACAAACAGGAATGAGAATGAACCTATTTGCTTTTTTTATCATGAAGGTCTATTGCTGAAATGTTAGGTGATAAGGAATTTAAGGAAATTAGACCAAAGTTGCTGTTGTTCCTTTTCTTCTTTTTTAAAAAATAAAGCCAGCTTTGAAGATGAAACACAGAATTTAACTACTTGCAGTGGTCACCAAGCTAACTTTGAAGAGATGCCAAAGTTAGCAGAGAATTAACAAAGCCTGGTATGCTGGTGCATGCCAGTAACTCCAGCATTAGGAAAGCTGCTGCAGGGGCCTGGGGGTTCAAGGCCAGAGAGTCTGAGGTCAGCTTCTGGTCAAAATAATTAATTCAACATAAATAACTAGGCAAATAGAGATATATGATCGTGAATTGAAACTTTTTTGAGAATAGAGAGGTGCATTTGTGAGGGTTTAAGATGTAGTTTTCCATAGAGGCACCCCTTTTATTGGGAATCAGGGTTAAAGTACAAACAGGTTTGCCACTGGCATGGCTATGGCCCACTTACAGGGGAAAGCTTTCTTCCAAGCCAAACTCAAAGGCCTGTGCTTATTTACCAACACAACACCTATGGGTTGACAACAAAATCCACAAGTGGCTATGCGTTTATGGGACTGGATTGTAACATAACGGACTCTACACATAATGTCCTATGCTTTTGTTCTGTAAGTCAAGAAATAATGAAAAGAACTCAATCAATATTGCCCATCGGTATGGAATATGGAAAAAAAAAAAACACCCAAGATGATGAATCAAGACTTTAGCAGGACTGTTTGCTACTTGTCTGTCATGAGCAGCTATGGCTTTGTCATCTCTACTTCTCCTAGCCCTGACATCACGCTAGTGGGAATTTCCTAGGCAAAGCCTTCTGCCCAGTTTGCAAAGAATGGATGTTACATAATGTTGAGGATTTCCCTCATTTTGAAGTTGCCAGACAACTGCCACGTGGTAGAAAGACTCCTGGACAGGTGAGTAGGGACTTGGGTCTATGCCTAGCTTTGCAATATCCTGTCCCTATAGTGGGCTCTCCCATTTCTTCATGGACAATGTGACCCAGTTCCCCTGAGCTGCAGAGGCTTACAACTCAGAATCTGCCATCTGCAAATAGCCTATCTCTCCTTAAATGGCTGGTTCTACTCCACATTCCTGAGTGGTTTCTCCTAGCAACAGCCTCAGTGTCTCCTTTTATTATGGGAAAAGCATTAAAGAAGAAAACTCATCTTACTTTTATGGTCTAAAAGCACTGAGCTTTATCCCTCTCCGAGAATCCGCAAAGACAGTGGCCACATTTGCAGCTGCATGTGTGTAAATATTTAAGCTTAGTACAGCCCATCGCCGACAGTAAAACATTCGAGTGAGAACAGGAACTTCCTGCCCTCTGCAAAAACTCGAGACGTACACTTGTAGACAAATTCAAATGTTAAATGTGATGAGATCCAGAATGCCCACTTTGGCTGGAGACTATTTAAACTGGGACTTGCCCATGTCTATACAATGTCAGGCATACTGGTAAGAGAGAAATCATAATTGAGATGGTGACAGCGACACCCCATAGAGAAAATTACATCTGCTTTTGTGAGGACAATTTCTATTTTAATGGGAAGAAATGCTTCATTTTCTATGGCAGCATAAAAGCAACCATAAAGTCTCGGTGATGTGGCATCAAGCTCCAAGGCAGGCAGTGACTCTTGGCACACGTGCCAGAGGCTCTGCTTACTGACTCCCATTCCCAAATAACAACAAATGTGGAGGGAAAACACAGGGAGAAGAAAATTGAAAAGTGACAGATGAAGATACACAGAGACGGTCAAGCAGTTGAGCACTTAGCCCACACCGACAGTAACTGCCGCTCTAACTCAGCTCTTGGGTTTATTTAACAAATATCCCCACGGAACCCTCCTGGTCCTGTCCTACCGCACACACGCACCCAAACCCAGAGATTCCAGATTTGGATTGTACCTTTGAAGACATAGTGCTGGAAATCAGACTTGGAAATGGCCCCTCTCTTGTGAATTTGATAAAGCTTTCAGCAAAACTGTCTACAGTGAGTTAAAATCTAACTTCACATTCAGTGTTTCCATTTGCCTGAAAGATCGCAAAGTTTTTTTTTTTTTTCCTTGCATTACCTTTTCCAGGAAAGGAAATTAAATGTTCCAAAAGAAGATTCCTACAGTGAAAGGCAGCAGCAGAACAAGGTACCCTAAAACACAGCAGTTTGGCATAAGAATCCACGTGACACAGGCAGATGAAAAAAATGCTGATACCTAAGAATCCACGTGACTCAAGGGAAATAAGAAGACGAAGATGCTGGCTGGAGAGACTGCTAAGAACCTTAGGAGCATTTGTTATTCTCCCAGAGGATTTGAGTCTGGATCCTGCTACCCATGTGGGTGTTTCCCTGTAACCTAGAACTCCGGTTCCAAGGACCAGATAGTGTCTTCTGTTCTTTATGGGTATCTACACACACACACACACACACACACACACACACACACACACACACACACATGCACACACATACACGTGCACACACATACATGCGCATGCGTGGGTGCACACACAGAAACGCACACTCCAAAGTGAGTTTTAGAAAGCAGATACAAGAAAATCTCGATGTGCTCCCCATCTGCCCAGAAGAACAGGATTCATTTCTACGAGGAGAGACAACTTCTGTTAATCCAGGGGTAACAATGTTGGAACTTACCTAAGCAGCCCTTCCCCTTGACCTAGAGTCCCCCACATACCTACCATCCCATAACTTGCCATCCCTAGAAGCTCCAAGTCTTCTCTCTTTGTCTCATCACCTCTCCAAAAACAAAACAAACAAACAAACAAAACCCCCTCTGGTAAGATGCTATTGGTGCCACAGAAGCCTACATTTCAACATCCACTCATTCAGATCCCCCTATTTGTGACTATTCCCCCATGAATGTGCGGCGGATGTGTTCAGGAACCAGTCTTTGCTTTTCTCATGATAGCCTCTCTGCTGTCAGCTAAGATAACAGGGTCTCAGCCTGTAAACCCAAGGGATAGTAAAAGGAAAATGGGTTTGTCTTCACCCTCTAACAGGGGCACTAGAGAGACACAGAGCAGAGGTCCAATGTGTGATACTGATAAACTCACACACCTGCAGTCCAAGGGCTTAATGATCCCCAAACCAACAACCACTCCACAGTGTGGGGGCTGTGAGGAGGAGGTTGGAGCCTGCATCCAGATGGGTCCCCTTTCCTCAGTTGGTTCTTTATTAGATTAATTATATAATGACCAGAGCTTCTTTACTGTATCCTTCCATTCTTGTAAGAAGGCCTTCCTGCCATTCCCGAATCCTTGAGAGTGAACACACAGCTCAGACGCTGCTGCATCCTTACACCTGCCACTGAACCCAGAAGCTCATAGGAAGCTCTAGGGCCCTCCATGGCTGTATTCACAGTGCTATGGCATTTTCTTCTGGTTCGGGCAGATGCTGTTCTGTTCCAAAAGACATTTTTGCCCATGTATTTCTTCACCTCCAGAGAACTGTTACCATGAAAGTGGCCAGTGGATGCTTCCTTGTGCCAGCATTGTGCAGAGGAAAATGTTACTTAAAAAAATTTAAGCTCAGGCCGGGCAATGGTGGCGCACGCCTTTAATCCCAGCACTCGGGAGGCAGAGGCAGGCGGATCTCTGTGAGTTTGAGACCAGCCTGGTCTACAGAGCTAATGCCAGGACAGGCTCCAAAACCACAGAGAAACCCTGTCTCGAAAAACCAAAAAAAAAAAAAAAAAAAAATTAAGCTCACTTTACTCAATAGCAGACATTGGCTTAGGAGCTGTGGGTCATGACCATTGACTTCTAGAACCTACTGCGTGGAGCTAGATCTAATTCCACAGAGGAAGTTTAAGCCTTTCCATCACTGATGGATTTTAATTGCCTATTTGACGAACAGGTTTAACTGATTGGAGCATTTGCCAACCCATCACACACGTTCACAGTTCTCAACTCCTATGCACACCATTTGAGGCTCTAACGGAAGCCAGTGACAAGCGAGTGATGAACTTGACATTGGATTCTACAAATGATCCCCAACTTCTATTCTGAGGAGAGCAAATATCTCCTGCCCCTTCTCACCACTGCTAGACAAGTAGTTAAACTCTCTGACTTTTTCATAGTCAATATTTCACAACCAAGTATCAACCATTCATCACTTCACAAGGAGTAGATGCTGGGTGATTCATGGCTTCCTCCTCGCAGCTGATTTATCCACACACCAGAGTCACAGTGTTTACCTAAGGAAGATTCAAGGCAGTATAGATCATAGACATGTTAGCTAGTGTCCGGCCAAACAAGTTTATGCAGGGGATCTATCAGTACTCTTGTTAGAATCAATTTAGAAATGTCTTCATCTTCTTCGGTGTCGGATTTCATCGATAAAGGACTCGGTTGCTCATCTCTCTGTTTTTCCTACTAACAATATGTCTTTACTCCAGGGTTTTCTGCTCTGGGATCGATTCTCTTCCTTTGTTTTTGCAGCACTGAGAATCAAATCAAGAATGTGTGAGTGTGCTAGGCAAGAGGGCTAGCACTGGGCTGTAGCCTCAGGTTTTGGAACTGATTTTAGGCACTGTTCCTCCTATATATTTCCCCCCAGTAGCGCGCCTCTCCAGGTGCTCTTCAATAAAGGTGATAAGTGAGTCCGATGAACACAGCACCATGAATACATGTCCACAGAGTATCGTCAACATTGCATTACCGAATCTCAGCTTAGCACGCATGTCTGTGAGCCTGAATATGATACCAGCATAAAGGCCCAGGAAGTAGTCGGGAAAGTATCAGGACTTAAGAGCGCTCTCTCGCTCTCTCTCTCTCTCTCTCTCTCTCTCTCTCTCTCTCTCTCTCTCTCTGTCACACAACACACCCCTCCCCTAGAAGACAGCCCTCTGAGGATAGAAACCATGCTTTATTTATCTTTCTAATCTAGTGCTTGTAACAGTGCCTGGGACATAAATAAATGTTGTTAAATAAACATGAGTTGAATTTTCCTAGGGCTAGTAGTAAAATCCCTTTTGGTTATTTTCATGGATTACTTATTTAGAGATAAAAGTCTTTTAAACTTACCAACCAACTGACATGCTACAAATTCTGTAGGAACAAATTACCTTTACCTCTTGTGTAGAAAGGAAAAGGGAGAGGAAGAAAATATATTATTTATCCAGTGTTTCCCATTCAGCCCTCTAGAGCAAAGGGGCAGAAACCGGACCTCAGGGCTGACAGTATTCCCTAGGATCTTTGGCTTATGTTGCTTGCTGGAGTATCTCATGTTCCCTCTTCATGGAGTAAAGTTTCTTCAGTATAATGTGCCTTCAACTAAGAAGGAGTGCAAATTCTATGAACTCCAAACTGGACTCTAGCTTCTTCCTTGCTTTTCATTCTGTATCTCCTGGCTTTGTTAGTCTGTCACCATTCAAAGGCTGACAGGGGAGAGCATGCTTTAATGCCTGAGAGTGGCTATCAAGGACACCCAGCCTTTGGGCAGCCAAATAAAAGGCTTCTTCCTCTAGGCTCCATTTCCCTCTCTGTAAAAAAGCAGAGCATAAGATTTCACAAGAGCACCAGGCTATTGTGAGGGCTAATTAGACTTAGCGGAGGCAGACTGATCAGGTGGTATTCAAAGTGCCGTTTGAATTCCTCAAATATAATATTGGTTTAAATTAATTAAATTAATATGGAAGTGGAATCTTCAGCACTCATCTTCCCACATTACAAAAAAGAAAACCCCAGATTTTCTGATCAAAATCCTGTCCTAAGCATAATTTAAAAAAGTAAGACAGAGATCTATGAATTATTAGCCATTTTTGAGGTAACATAGTACACGGCTCAAGTCCTTCAGTTTTCTTTAATCTTCTTTTCCACGATGCATTATGAATTGGAAGGCTAATTTTGCGCAGTAACATAAAGAAGCAGAATTTGAACCAATATTAATCGATTTTCTTGGTTTCACATAGAACATTCTTGAAGTCCTTTAAGTTGTCTCTTCAAAGAATCATTTATCAAATATGGTTGAAATAACTTCATGGCATTTCTGGGCAGTTCCACTTAGCACTGTGTTCAAGAAGTTGTCAGTTAAAGACCTTTGTATTGCTCCCCCCCACCCAAAACAGTCAATAGATATTTAAGGTTAAGGCTGAAGGGAGGGAGGGCATCTAAATATTAATACATTTTATTTATTAATTTTATAATACTTTTAATTAAGTTAAAATTTTTCATTAGTAGCTGCAGGTGACACCTAAAAGACATGTGGGTTAAATAAGACACGCTTTGAAAAGGAAGCACTGTTTTCAAAGATGGGTTGGGTGATCTTGGGAAGTTGGGTACATCTGTTAGGTGAAAGACGCTACCCAGAGCGTTTCTGGCGAATGAACAGTTTTAACTAAAAGGAACCCTGTCAGTGTTTCCTTGCTGGTTTATTCCAGGCTAGTCTGGGGATCCATGGGACACTGCTTCTCTAAACTAAACCAAACGTCCTCAGCAATAAAAGATAACAGATATTCCCAACTTAACTTGCGTACTCACCAAGCAAACTTCTGGTTATTCATTCGGTTTCCCCGGACCCTGGAAACTGGGGATGGATGGACCCTGTCAACAGATAAAAGGAAGCCAGGGGTTGAGAAAACATAATTTTGACCACACATGGGAAGGCAGAAAGAATCTGCTCCATCAATAAACAAATGAAGTTCATTTGTTCTCTCTTGTGAACTTGACTGTCTCTTAGTAAACAGATGCAATTAAATTCCTCTGCTCCCAACCCAAAGGCTTCTTTCTTTATCTCTCCCAAGGTGGCAAGGCATCTGTGTCAACTGTAAAGGTCCCGAGTGAAGTACCACTGGTTTCAATGAACAGATGCACTCCTTCTGCAGAAGACACAGTTACTGAGGATGCAATCCCGGCCTGGGGGTAAGAGTGAGTAAAACAGCATGGAGGCCATGATACCTGCCCTCACAGAGCCCTCTTATGTCTGTTGCCATAGAAACTGCACAAAGAGACAGTTAAATGACCACACTTTCGGTCAATTTCTAAATGTTAAAGTCAAGAAGACAGCAGGACCTCTTCCACGTGGCCAGAAACGGGCTGTGTGTAAACAGCGCAGGACGGAGGGGTGAATGGTCATTTGCAGAAGACAGGCTTTCTAATATTGATGCTCTCTGGCTGAGTTGAGGAAGGAGTGACTTCAGGAACTATAGCAGGTAAAAGAAGTAAATAGGTAGCTTCCCAAGCTTCCTAGGTTGGCGTCAGGCAGGGTTTGAATTTAAAGCCTTCCAGGTGCTGCTGGTATCCTCCAACTGGGGCCGGTGGCTGGACACCCTCCGCTTTGAGAGTTACCAACTGGCCAAGGAAGCTGTTTGGCTACTTCAGCAGCCCAGCGGCTCACTTCTTGCTTTTGGACTGAGTCCTGATCTAGCCATTCTTTGAGTTCGAATCGTCATCACTCTTCACACATTGCTTTGATTCACAGGGAGGGAGGAAAGGAGAGGGGGAGGAAGGACGAAGGAAGGAAACAAAATTATCTTAATTAGTTCTAAGGCCCTGTTAAAACCAGCAGCCCAAGGTCCATCTGCACCCCAGCCCCTCACTGCTACTCAGTGAAAAAAAATCACATCAAAACAGATAGGGCAGGGCCAGCCGTTTTGGGGGTGGAGGCGGGAGCGCCATCTTTCCCAGAACCTGAGTTGGGTGGCACTTTGTAGCTGATTTCCTCTACCACCCCTTATTAGCATTCTTTTTCTCACAGCCTTCTCAGCGGTGGCTGCAGCTGAGTTGCTCAGCACAGATTTTCCGCTCTGCATGGGGGGAGGGGGCGATAATTATGCAGAAAGATGGAAGGAGGCCAGGCAGCCCCTCTGCTGAACCGCCTCATTCAAGCGCGGCCCACTTCCTGCTGTTCTGCAGCTACAAGGATCACCTGTTGGTCTTGGCATCTGTCCAAGCTGGGCCCTGGCGGAAATGACAGTGTCAGCTAGAAATGAAAGCCAGCTCATATTCCAGCACCTCAAGATACATACTTATCTCTCTCATAGATGCTTATACATATCAGACACACACACATACATAAGACTTACACAAAAGGAAACAAAACTCATTTCCCCCTGCCTTCTTCAAACAGAATCCTCAAGATGAACATTTGAGTCAAAAAAAAATTTACTCCCTAGATGACCAGATAAGGCCACAGACCAAAGGGAAGCTGCAGGAGACCACCAGGAACTCAACCCAGCTCCTTTCTGAGGCACTGGTCCTCAGAGTTAAGTACATTTCCAGAAGTCGTTTGTTCCAAGGATTCCCTCTCTACAGCACGCCAAGTCCTCTAAAAGCTTAACCCCTTTACTGCGCCCTGCTTAAGCATAACCGTACCCGGGATTTGTGTCTTCCACATGATCAACTCTAGCCGCTCCTATAGCAGCTGAAGTTGAAGGATCACAGTGTCTTATCACCGCCCATTTCACACCCCAAGTGCACACAGGCGAGGGGCACTGGGCTTCATCATTCCCTAATCGCAAAACATTCTAGATAGTGGTGTCTTTGAGAAAAAAAAAATCGGTGAGCCTAGATGAAAAAAAAAAAACCTTCTCAATACATGGTTCCCATCTCATGGTTTATTAAATTTAGGGGGAAAATCCAAAAACAAAAAAGTTCTGATAATCTATGTGAGCAAATAACAGGAACAGTACTTAAACTCAACCTAGGAGTTGAGAAATATTTTCTTCCTCTGAGGGTTAAACTTAACTTCGCCCCAAAATGCAGACAACGGTTACATGCCAGCTATCATTTAAATTTTTATTTCTTCAAAAGGCTATGCCGCGTTCCGGGGAGTTCCAGTTTTAAATGGCAGCGCCTCTGCCGGCTACCAGCCTCTTTCCACATATAGCAGCCAGGCAGGTAGCAGAGGCAAACACCCAGTAGTATAAACTCCTGTCTCATCTGCATGTCATGCATTATTCATGACCCTCTGATTTCTGCACCTGCATCTCGGCAGGAAGCTTGCTGGGCACATTCATTATTCTTCGCGCAGCCTCATGCAGGCTCCATTACTCCTGAGCCACTTTGTTCGGTAACTAAGGGTTCCAGGCCTTGGTGCTAACTGCTGGATGTGAGGAGAAAAGGACGCACCAGGCTGAAGCGAAGGATGATCTTGATGTTGTGTAACACAGCGGATCAGACAAGGTTCTCTACAGAGACTGATTGCTATGTGGGCTATTGCGGCTCACGCGGGGTGATTTACACCGCGCGCGCGGTAGAGACGGAAGTCGCACCACCGAGGCCCTGTGCACCAATTGTTCTATTTATACATACTGACTCATGTGGGACGGCAGCCTGTTTATAATTTCACTTTTCTTTAAAAAAAATTCCTGCTACGTTTGAAACTTTTTGATATCTTATCATAAAGACGACACTTTCTTCTTCGGGTGCAAGTTCTGAACCTGCTTCCCAGATCCTGTGTTATAATGACTATTGGAGTTAAGAAACTACAACAGTCTGCTTTTGAGTGTCTCCAGGGAGTTACGCCAATGACTGGCAGGAAGATGTGGGATGTGAAGTCTGGGTCCTGGACACACATTCTGAACCACGGAGGAGTTTTTGCCACTGTTCCACCCACCTACTAGGCACAGAAAGTGATGAAGCCAGGCAGGGTGCAAACTGTATAACCAGCTTCCATGGGGTTAGACCACAGCGCTGCAAGCTAATCACTGGGCCATCTAAGGCAAGTCACAGCATCGATCCATATCTCAGTATCCTCAGCTACGGAAGGGACATGGTACTGATATGGAAACCACACTCAGGACCACAGTCTGGAGAGTGTAAGGGGGCTGAAACAGTCCCACTGTCCAGTCACATCAGAGCCACCCTAGGGTCACATGGCCCTATGATACTGGTGTCAGCAAACACTGTGTTGTCATCGGCATCAACATATATCTCATACAACCATGTACAGTGCGCAGCATCCGACAGCAATGCGCACTGACCGTCACACTGTTACAGTTACTTTAGAGGAGACTACCCCTGCTTGTGCTGTAAAACAAACCAAAAATCAACATGTTCTCATCAGTACTGCGGATTGAAACCAGGACCTTGTACATGCTAGCCACATACTCTACCACTGAGATATATACCCAGCTCCACTCTGACACACGTCACCATGCATCCGACATCTCATTCACCAGGTCCCCTGGTGCAGATATCCATACCATCCTTGTTTTCAGATCTGGGGGTCGAGTTGCAATCTTCAAATCCCAGTGTCTGAATTTGTCCATCTGCACTTGGCCACTTTCTTGACTCAGTGATGGTGACCATCTTCTAAACTTTTCTCTTTCTCCCATGCCCCCCCGTTTGCCAGCCTGAACCACTAGTGTGCCTGGGGGCCTCCTTCCTATGTTCTCCTCTCTCCCTCGTAGATGCTTATTCTGTTATTAGTTGAACATGTTTCCATCATGGCTACGATCACCATCTCACCACCTACACAGGGACTGGATCAGGTAGGCCTTGTGGGTTACACTCCACCAATCGGTCACTCTTTTACCATGCCATTCTGACCAATCGCATTTCCAAGGAGGTGTCCATGTGGCGGGAAACCCAAGCATAAAAGTGGGCAATTGCCCTAGACTCTATAAGCCTAGCTTTCTGAAGACTCCCCTGGTGCAGAAGTCTTAGATCACATCAGTATACCACGCTTTCTTCTGGCTAACTTATGTTTTGTTATATGAATTCCATCCAGTCCACAAATGCTCTCGAAAAGGGATACCTACCCCAACCACCCCAACCACCCCAGCCACCATCAGGCCTCCATCAGACAGGGTTTCCCAATCCTACTGTTTCCCTGAGGGGACAGAAGGAAGGGGTCACCTCAAGAAATGGCAGCGTGACTAACAAGGCTGCCCTATAAAAGAGAACTTGCTTCCTACTGACAAAACAGGATAAGCTCTACACACCGAGGAAATCTGAAAACAAAATACAACAAAACAAAATCCAACCAACCAAGTAAATTGATGGAGGAGGTCATCTTTCTATCTGTTGTTTCACTGGTTAATTAATAAAAAAAAAAACTGCTTGGCCCTAATGGGACAGAAAACTAGGTAGGCGGAGTAGACAGAACAGAATGCTGAGAGAAAGAAGCTGAGTCAAGGAGTCGCCATGATTCTCCCACCCGACACGGACACAGGTTAAGATCTTCCCTGGTAAGCCACCTCATGGTGTTACACAGAATATTAGAAATGGGTTCTAGCCAATAAGAGGCTGGAACTAATGGGCCAAGCAGTGTTTAAAATAATACAGTTTCCATGTAATTATTCCAGGTAAAGCTAGCCGGGTGGCGGGATGCAGCCCCGCCGCTCCTATTACAACAGTAAATGAACGCACTGAATGTCCGGTTCATGTGCCCTGTATCAGAGACACTGCTTCCTATTGAGGACATCAGAATAAACTACTTCACAGAACAATAATATTTTTTGATAGGCAGCTACCCTATGTGTGTAATTAGATATTTGATAACTCTTAAAAACGATTAAATACTTATGCTTGCTATTCCATTTATTTTTTTCTATTATGTATCTGGACATACTTTCATTTACAAACTAAGCAAATGGTGCAAAAGTCCTTTTAATAACTCATTTTACTGCTTTGTTGAGGACTTAGAAATAATTCCACAGTTATTATTACATATCAACATGTTCTTATGCAAAACATACGAAATGATTTAGAATTGGATTTGCTTTAATTCTTACAGTCACAGCACTGGGAACAAATTCTCACGAGTATTCAGGCTAGTCCAGATGTTACTCTAATAGATGCACTACACCTGGGCAAATAATGAGAATGCAAATCATCAGATAAAGTGGGTCCTTTTCATTCTTAGCAAAAAAATTTATATCTATGATTAGATGACCACTAGAAATACCATATATCAAAGGGTATGAGAGATCTCAGTGTAGGGATTTCATGAATAGGTGTGAGCTCCTGGTTTGTAGTTTCACACCACTAAGCAGAACCAAGAATTTTACATACAAGCACATATGTATACATATTTATGTATATATACAATGCTTTTCTAGTTAGTATACAAAACAGATTATTTCATTATGACGCTGTCATCCACACTTAGGTTATCATTGCACCAACACTTATTTTTTTCAATGTTCCTTTTAGGACATTTTTGACATCCTTTCCTATGCAAGTATATTATTACTTTCAGAGGCATGGGGTGAACTGAATCACCACATGAAATTAATGTTATAATCATTGTTTTCCATGTTTACTGTAATACTTTTTCGGATGCTACAGACACTTAGGTGGGTTATGGTAAACAGTGTAGAAAGTAGAGCCTGGGCTGGAGAGATGGACAAGTCAGTAAAGGTCCTGACACAAAAGCATGGGCCCCTAAGTTCACATCCGCAGAAATCCAATAAGATTTGGGTGTGGCAGCATGCTCAAGGGACCTCGGTACTGAAAGGCAGAGATGGGTGGACCCTAGCCACAGTTAAGTCCATGTTCTTCAGGTTCAGTGAAAGAGTTTGTCTCAAAAAGTCAGATGAAGAATGAGAGAAAAGCAAATCTGAAATTGAACTCTAACCTCCACATACACACTCAGATGTGATATGCACCTGTAAACACACGACACGCCACATGCACGTAACACAACAAGAAGAAATACAACGTATTGAAAGGAAACGATGGCGTTCATTTCTGCTGCATGTTGACAGAGGCTGCAGATCTCCCAGGAGAACATTTGGCATTTCATTTCAAGAAATCTATTCATCCTAATGTCATCCCTCACTACCTCTCTTGCCCTCACCGACGCCGTTACACTGAGTGTTCCTCCACGTACCTCTGGTATCGTGTGTAGATGATGTGTGCTCCTCAGAGGTTACCCACAACATGTTCCTAGTTCTCACACAATGGGGTACCCTCCAGATGCTGAATGAAGGGTACATTTTGATGCACACTTAATTTATATTGTCTGTCTCTCCAACTCCACACGAATGCTTCAAGAAGGCATTCCTCTCTTTGTTCACAATTGTATCTCCACTACCTGGCACCACATAGACACTCAACAAAAAGCAGTTGTATGGGGAGCCCTGCTCTCCTACCAAACTCTAACTTCTATGGTGAATAAACAAAGGCTGTACTTGTATAAGTCACCAACGGACCCTTGGGACTTGGCACACACAATGTCCAAGTACACAGTAACAAACGAAGACACAAAGCCTTCCGTTTTAAATATGATCTATTTCACCAACTTACTGAACATTTATCTTCATATCCAGAACATCAGTAAATAAGTAATGAGGTCCGTCCGGCAGGCATTGCTTAATGGCTGCCAGGGGGAGGTGCTGGCACTGAGGGCAGCGACCGACAGACTAGCCGAGGCCAAAAAGTAGCTGCCAGAGGATCGGAGGCGCCGGAATGAGGAGGAGTTCCAAAGTCATAGGAGCAAAGAGAGAATTGCTTCAAAGTGTAAACTGCCAAGATTGCGCGAGGAAAAGACAGGATGCATGGGAAGGACAATTCCTAGAGACAGAACGGGACAGTGGCGGGAAGACATTGAAAGAAGAGCATTGAAAGAAGAGGTCATCTCAACAAGGGAACTGAAGTTGTGAGGTGAATCATTCCGCCTTGTCAAAGAGCGGGTTTAGAGACATTTGAGACCCGAATGTGAAGATGCCATTAGGATATAGATGCTCCAATAAATGCCTAAAGCACCAGTAGTTAGGACAGAGAGCTGTAAGGCTATCAGCTTTGCCTCTACTGCTCAGAGCTATGCCTGGATCCTTTATTGCTTTGAATTAGCCATCATGTACTGGATGCCATTTACTTATACCTAAATGCAGATATTAACCAAGCATTTCCTGGACCAGGCAATGTCTTAGGCCTCTAAGTGGATGGTAGATGCCTACGTGCTATGGCAGTTGGTTGCTATTGACTTTGACAAGAACCCTGGTTTCAGGCTGCGCATCCTACAAAGTAAGTGCACAGAGACAAGGGTCCACACTGTACCCTGTGCTGAGCAGCGGCAGGGCAGTTAAACCACTGAGGGGACAAGAAGAAAGCTCTGCAGTAGACGGAGACAGTTTCTAGCCGATAGATAGGGGGATTTTAAAGGATACATTTTGCAGCTAGAGAAAGGGGGAAAGGGATTCCTTCTGGAGAACCGGAAATGCTCTGAAAGGCGGAAACAGACAACCAGAACTACTGGTGGAGAGAGCGAGGCTAAGGGAGCTGGCAGTCCTAGAGGGGCCGAAGATTAAGGGTCTTTGTAGGATGCTAAATACTTGACTTAAAAGAATTAGAGGACAGCTACCAACGGATTTTGTGATTAGATATGCTACAATCAGGTTTATAAACAAGAAAAATCATCTTGGCAGCGCTGCCGAGCATGGCCTGGGGGGAAATGTGTGACTCATGAAGACCATTTGGAAGCTAAAGTAATAATGTCTCAGACGGCACAGGGGAGCAGTGGTGGGCAGAGGAAGGGAGAGGAGGATGGATGCGTCATAAGCTAGGATTAACAGCAGGTGTGCTGTTTCACACCTGCGATCAGAGTTCATGGCGGCGGAGGCTGAACGACTGCAACCTTGAGATTGGGCTTGGCCCTCTGGTGAGTTTAAGAATAGCCTGAACTGTGTAGGAAGACGTGTCTTGAAAATACCAAGCATGGAGATGTATGTGGCCAGCATATACAAGACTCAGGGTTAGACCCTCAACACAACACGCACACCACCCCCATCCACACCCACTTACAACCAACAAAACAGAAGAAGAAAGAGAAGTCAAACTAACCAACTATGGGGTCTAGCCATTATAACTCACTGTGTGGAAGAGTGGACCAGGCTACTGCAGTGTGATGTGGTTTAATCATAGACTATGGGCCCAAGAACTGTGAGCTTGTGCTGTTTGTAAAAACTCTGAGGACAGAGGGCTAATGCAAGGCTACTAGACAGCCTGTGTGAACTGGCTGCGGGGAGCACCTGTGTGATTTCATGGGTACGATATAATCTAAAAGGAGATCCTGTCTTCCTCCCCCACCTGAGAACTGGAAGGGTACCATGAGATGTTCATGTTGTACCCCAGCATCCTCTACAGCATCACATCATCTCCTGAACAGCTACAACTAGATTTAGATGTTACTCATAAAGGTTTCAATAGAACTTTGTGCAAACACACACAGACACACACAGAGATGTGCACGTGCACGCACGCACACACACACACAACAGTCTCTGAGATTTGGTGTAAGTGTAAGTGATGTGGCTAGGTGTGGTACTGTAAGGAAAGTTAAGGTAACAATGTATAGGCAACACCTAAGGATCACCTAAGAGAAGGGATGGAAGAAGCTGACAGACGCCATAAAGGAAAATTCCAGATTTAAAGAAAATCTCACAACAATGGCACAGGGCACTTGCTGTGCCTGCATGAGGAACTGAGTTAGAAGTTCTCTTATCCATGTAGAAAACAAGATTTCATGTTGCTGTAATTTTAGAAGACCGACAGAGAGATGGGAGGCCGAGAAAGGAGAATCCCCAGAAGTTCATTGCCAGCTAGCCTGGTGCACCCTGTTGGCAACAGCCATCAACTATGAGACACCCTGCCTTAAAGAACCAGAAGATGAGGAATGGACCTCAAGATTATCCTCTGATCTCCACATGTGTACTGGGCATGAGTGTTCATGCTCACGTGTGAGCGCAAATGCACGCGAGTGAGCGTACACACGCACATTTTTAAGTAAAGACATATTCATAGCGAGTTTCTGCCAGAGACACATAGAAGATAGACTTGAGCAGTGAATGCTGAGAAAGAAGTTGGAAATGTGAGCATTCTTGCCACATCAATATACTGCAATCGTCATGGAGGCCCAGTTAGGACAGAGGAACAATACAACAGGCCCGGTGTGCTGGTTGAAATAAAAATGCCCTGCCTCTACAGACTTACAGGGAGTGGCATTATTGGAAGCCTGGCGGTGTTGGAGTAGATGTAGCCTTCTTGGAGGGAGTGTGTCGTAGGAAAGTGGGCTTTGAGGTTTCAGAAGCTCAAGCCAGGCCTACTGGCTCACTCTCTCTGTCGGCTGCTTGCAGATCCAGATAGAGAATTTTCTCGTCTACTCTCCAGCACCCTGTCTGCCCGCGTGCTGCCACGCTTCCTGCTATGCTGATGATGGACTAGACCTCTGAACTATAAGTCAGCTCCAATTAAATGCTTTTCATTATAACAGATGCTGTGGTCACGGCATCTCTTCGCAGCAATAAAGTCCATAGGGCACCCAGTATCCCAGGAACTGTGACATCTTGGAACTCACAAGAAGTTGTTATTTCAGTATTCAGCTTCATCACCTCACAGGATTTCAGGTCCAACCCAAAGAGCGGTAGGAAGTGATGCTCACCTGGCCTTTATCAGGTGCCATGCAAGCCAAACGAAGGGAAAAAAAAAAAAGGAGCACTGAACTCATAGTGATTCTGTCAATAAATCCAGCAGAGGTCGCTGAGGGAACACCTCTTAGTCTTCCCAGTCAGCAGAAGGTGCCGGTGTCTCTGGTGCAACCTATGTTCTACTAATCCCCCATTTCTACAGCTAAATCCTTGTTTTAGTCCACCCCTCTCAACAATATTCTCTTGAAAACCAGCCTGGCAATTCATTTCCTATACTATGAGCATAGTGACTTACATAAAGATGTCTATCTATACCTATATCTAATCATCTATATCTATATCGATATATCTTTTATCTTTTGAGATTCTATATATCATTTCACTCTTCCTTTTCCTCACTCCAAATCCTCCCCCTATATATACACACCCTAGCATTCTTTCAATCTCATGGTCTTTTTAAAGATTAATTGTTATGTACATACACAGGAAACATATATATCTCCAAATATATAAATACAATATGTTCACTATGTACAATGTGACTTGTATGTATCTGTTTTCAGCATCCCTAGTTGCCTGTGGAGGGTTGATGCCTTGAGAGCTTTTCTCCTTCCTCACTAACAAGTCTACTGGTATCATCCTTGTTCATCCCAGCTTCTGAAGTTACTAGGAGACATAATCTCATAGCAAACTCCCAGTTTCTCTGGATCTTATGATCTTCCTGCCCTATCTTCTACAATGATGCCTAAGTCTTAGGTACAGGAACTGTATTTTAGATGTATCCATTGGAAATGGGATCTACAGCTCTACGTTTTGATTGGCTGTGGGTTTTCAGAAATGGTCTCCATCTGTTGCTAAAACAAGTTTCCTGGAAGAGAGGTGAGGACGACGCTCACCTGTGGGTATAAGGACAAATATTTGGAATGCTGTTAAGGTTCAGTAAGGTGTAGCTTCTCCTCCAAGATTATGACTTCACTCACCCCGGGGAGCTGGAGAGGTTTGCAACACTGGGCATAACTTTCCTTCTGTTGAACAGGTTCTAAGTCCATTTAAGAGAGAGGCTTGTTAGCACCGGGGTATGCATGCCACTGTGCACCCTTAGGATTATCATGTGATGCTGGTCATTCATTGTTGTGGTTCATAGGCAGCATAACTGGGTAAGACTGTTAATTTTTTCATTCCTTGTCAGCTTGCATGGCACCTCAGGGAGGTGACATAGTGACATGTTTTTTTTTTTTAAGGGAAAAATTATTTTTATTCCTTTGTTCCTTTAGTAATTTCCAGTGCTCTTGCAATACACCCAAGTCCCAACCTTGCCTTAAAGTCTGTTCAGGCCCTTATCCACTTCTCCAGCTTTCTCTTCTTTGCTACTCCACCCTTTGTTCTCAGATCCACTGACTCTGGCCACTTTTTTCTTGTCTTCACTCCAGTGCCTCCACAAAAGAGGTGCCTCTCACTCAGTATCTTTCTTCACCCTTTTAATTCACCCCTACCTTTCTGAGAGCATCTGTGCTACTCACCCTTCAGCTCTTCAGCTCAACTCCCCTTCTGTCTCCCCAACTCCTCCCATGAGATCTTACCTAACTATCACAGACCCTATCAACTCCGTCATTCATAACATTCGTGCCTTTAATAGTCCATATATGCAGTCACTGGATGGGAATGCTTTTCTCTTAGCTCATACTGCTTATGTAGTATGATGCCCTAATTTTCTAGTATGGAGTAGACTCATATTCAAGAATTGCTTACCCAGTGAAAATAAACATGGTAAGTCATAATGGTTCCTTTTTTGTTTTTCTGCTTATTTCTTGTAACAATCTATAAAAATAAGTCAAAGCATAAGTGTTTGTATCCACTTAGGTAAATATATGGGTATGTATTGCTACATAATAAACAGGGCGGATGAGAAGGTGAATCAAAGAGATATGGCCCAAAGGAAAGGTTTGGATGAGTGGGAGATGGTTTCCTAAAACCTGACTTAGCGCATACCTGGCACCTGTGCCCAGGGGCCACACTGAGCACACACACATGTATTTTCTTAATATGAAGGAATCTGTGGGCACTGTGGAATCCTAGTGGAATTCAGATGAGGTCTGTAGTTAGGTAACTGCTGAGGCAATTATAATTTCCTGCTTTGGATAACTCGAGGTATGCAATATATCAAGTTTAGGGAAATTGAGCGATGGGTATATGCTAACTGGTTCATTGGTACTTTGAAGTTCTAAAGTACCACCTAAGAAAGCTTTTTTTTTTAGATGCCATGCATTTGTTGAGATAAGGGATTAATATAACTCTTCTAGGAATAATTTCTTACATGTTTATCTCAGTGATCCATCTTTTTCATTTTTCTCAACAGCTTGTACTATAAATAACATCCATTATATGTATGCTTATGAATATATTGGTTATGTATATAAAATAATACACGAGTATACATACTCTCTTTAATAATAAACTAATCAGTCATATTATACTACATTTATGATTTTGTATGCAGTACAGAATAGCAAAAGTCATACTGCAGATTGGTAGAGAAAAGAGAGTAAGACGAAAAGGGATGAAGCCATTTTTAAAGGTTAATAAAAATAAAACTGAGGGTTGGAGGAAGGAATTTTAGATTGTATCTACAGAGTAACTCAAACTACATTATGGATCTGACCTTCATCTAGGTCACGCAGTTCCGAAATTCCTGCCCTGACCTGAGACAAACTGATAATTCCTTCAATTTTCCACTTGACTTTGCATGTGCATAATGCCTGACATTATTTTTCAGTGTTCTGTACACGGTGCATTAAGATTCCAGGCTTTTATTCTATGAGCTGAAATACTTTGATTTAGCCATTAGCGCAGATTGAGTTGGAGAAAGTTCGTGAATTGGCAGACACCCTGGCTGGTAGTTATTTCATTACTCACTGGCACTGCCTTTTCTTGATGGGGGCGTCCTGTGGGTTAAGAGGAGCAGGTAGTAGGGAGCTACTCCAGATGAGTTTGCTGTCTGGATGCATTAATTCTGAGAGGCCTCATTTGGGCTTAAAGAAGATCAAACAAAGTAAATAATTTTGGCATTTTGTGAGTGCAAGATGCAACCTATTCAAATTCAGCATTCTTTCAAAAAGGGGTTAAGCAATATTTTTTTCCCTTTCAGTAGGACATAATTTTATATCATTTTGTTCACAGATATAATAGAAACGATATAAGCTAGATGCTAAAGATAAATCATCTCCACTCGGGGAAAATAGAGTTTACATTTTGCTTCCAATAAAATCTCAACGGCTAGAAACCCCCAATATGGCAATTAAATGTAATCATTCTCTTTATTTATGTGTTTACAGAAATGGGTTTTGCCTGCGTGTATGCTGTGCGTATTTATGCGTATGGAAATCTGATTCCTGGCTTGTTCTTATTTAAGTGAATTTGAAACAAATCAAAGGGAAAAGCATTGGGGAGTCGGTTTCAGTGCTGAGTCACAGAACTCAGAGCCATAGGAACTGTTTTGAAGGTCTTGTTGCTATCCGTACTGGCAGTCAGGCTGCCTGGGTTTCCTCTAAGGTAAAGCTGCTAGCACCGTAAAAACCCACAAAATGCAGAGAGGCGCTTTAGTATCAGAACTGGGTGCCTGATGTTAGGAGCTGCCCAACACCTCAGTCACCTCCCATTCCCCACTGCACACACACACAGGGCCTAAGGTGTATGTGAAAATTGGCCAGGAATACATGGAAATCCACAGGTCAGTCCATCAATAGGATGGAATAAACCCTGGTGGACTCCTCTATACATGTCTCCAAAATGAGCAAAAGTGATAAGTCAGACAAATTTACCACATCCTGCTGTGCTGGGCTTCCTAACTGTACGTATTCTTCCCACTCTGCTTGGTGCAACTCAATCCAAAGAGGATGGATCTGTCTTCAAGAAAAACATCCTGGATTTTATTTTACTAAGCAAGTGACTAAGACAGAGTGATTAATGATTAATACTTTCTATGGGTCACTACATCCAGTTCTGGTTGCTGATGAAGCACACTCTCACTGATATAATTAAAGGAAAACTAAACAGGAAGGAACTGATTAAAACAGATGAGACTGCTTTGTCCAATACACCCACCAATCAGATTATGTAACATTAATCTAATTAATATGAGTCTTGACCTTAAAAATGACAACAGTTCATTTGTGTGAATACATGATAACAAATAATGGTTTAAGAAAGGATAAGCAAAAATAAAGTTCAGAATATGTGGTTTTCTCAATAGTTGGTCCCAGGGAGTAGATAACCCAACAGTTAAGAACTAGTAGAAGGATGGCTAGAGATAAGAGGACGAAGAACTACATCAGTTTCTTAAAGGGCAGGTTGTGACCCCATCTGGTTCAAGCAACTGGACAAGAAGGGTTGAAAAACACACAAGCAACAGGGAAAGACAACTCCGAGTACTTCAGAAGGGCAGGAGAGAAAAAAGTCCCTTTGTGCTGATGGTGTGAGATTAGCTCTGGGAATCATAGCATGTAGTTCTGATTGGACATGGGCAGACACCTAGGTGTTCTGCTTGATGTGGGATTCCCCTCTGTGTGTCGTGAATATGTTTTATTTCCATTGGTTAATGAATAAAGCTGTTTTGGCCAATGGCTTAGTAGCGAAAAACAGGGCAGCAAATCTGAACAGATACATATTGAGAAAAGAGGTGGAGTCAGAGAGGCACCATGTAGCTGCCAAAAGAGGCAGAGGTCATGGAGCTGCCCAAGAAGCCATGAGCATCACGGTAAAATATAAAATAATAGAAATGGGTTAATTTAAGATGTAAGAGTTAGTTAATAAGAAGCCTGAGCTAATAGGCCAAACAGTGTGGGAATTAATAGCGTTTCTGTGTGATTGCTCAGGTCTGGTGGCTGGGAAATGAATGAGAAGTCTCCATCTCCGTCTGCCTGAAGAATGCATCAAGAGCAAAAGAGGAGGAAGAGGAACTTGTGAAGATGCAGCCCAGCAGTGTTAATGGCTGTGATGACCACAGACGAGGATTCCGGGGTGTTCTCTCCAGGGTGTACATGCCACTAGAAGATTCTGTAAACTGAGGCAAAAATTCAGTAGCAATTGTTGTGCAGGTGAAGAGGAAAGTAATCTGGGATCAGGAGCCCACACGGGCAGTCTAATAATGGAGGAGTCAAGAAAACTGTGGGTACAATGAAAAGTCTCCAAATTCACAGTGGCCAAAAATTAGTTCAAACTCAAACCTGTAATGAGCACAAAGTGTTTCTGGAATAAGCCCTCATCTGTGCTGCGTCATGGGAACTCCCTGCAGCCTTGGTTCTGGATTGCACACCTCATGCCAGCATGTCACATCCCACAAATGAGAAGTGTCCCATGCGCCCAGGCTCAGAGTCCACAAAGCGCCCCATGGTCTGTTATGAACTGCAGTGCTTGCACTACATCAAAGTATTCTTGTGTTATAGAAACAATGCTTTGATTTTGAGAAACAAAGATTTTTATAGAATTTCCTACTGTCATTCACTGAAAATTTTTCACTTAAAAAATTACAATTTGAGTCACTGGCTTGAGTTTCTCATATAGTCAAATGAATTTCTATTTGGGCTTAGGGTAGAATTTATAGAATTTTGAAAACAGCCCAAATACACTTCTGACATTTTGTGTTCCATATTTATGTCAAGTAGTGTTCTCAGCCTTGGTGATAATAAAATCAAAATATGGATCAACTCTGAAAAATGTAAAAGATGCTCTACATTCTGCAGTATCAAACATTTGGCCAAGATTTAATTCTTTATGTAAAAACAAAGATGCACATCTCTTAGTTAGCTTCAGCTCTCATCAGGATACAGCCCAGGGTTATCCATGTGAGTGTCATCTGGGGTGTTGCATAGATCAGACTGACCTGTGGGCGTGTCTATATGAGGTCAACCTCACTATGGGCAAGGCAACCCCTGGGCAGTGGTCTTGACTTTTATAAAAAAAAAAAAAAAAAAAAAAGGTGGCTGATCGCTAGTCTTAAGGGGGACAATAAGCAACATTTCTTCAGAGCTTCTGCTTTAGTTCCCGCCCTAATGGGCTGTTACCTATATTGGTTATGGTGTTTATCACAGCAATAGAAGGCAAACTAGGGCATCTATTACATTAGTATGAAAAATATAATTTGGTCTTTAAGAAATAGTAAAGTTGAGGGACATCTAGGTTGTTTCCAGGCTTTGGCTATTGCAAATAATGCTGCTGTGAACGTAGTTGAGCAAATGTCCTTGTAGTATCATTGAGCATCTTTTGGGCATATGCCCAAGAGTGGTATGGCTGGGCCCTGAGGTAGGTTGATTCCCAATTTTCTGAGAAACCACCATACTGATTTCCAGAGTGGTTGTACAAGTTTGCATTCCCACCAGTAATGGATGAGTGTTCCCCTTACTCCACATTCACTCCAGCATAAGTTATTGTTGTTTTTGATCTTAGCCATTCTGGCAGGTGTAAGATGGTATCTCAGAGTTGTTTTGATTCGCATTTCTCTGATGGCTAAAGATGTTGAACATTTCTTTAAGTGTCCCCATTTGAGAGTTTTCAGAGTTGGGTGCCTTAAAATAAACAAGTTGCCAGGAGGAAATACTTCCCCAGCTTCTGATGCTGTATCAGGCCAATGACTGGCTTCAATGAAGATTGAGCACCCCCCCAACAAACATACACATACCACCACCCTACATACATCATAGTTTAGCAGGCAGACATTTGGGTCAGTTGATGACTCCAGCAATATCTGGAACCTGTATCTTTGAACACTGAGCTCTTGGCTTGGGCAAACTCAGGGATGTCACCATCAAATTAATCAAATTGTTGAATACACTACTTATGTCAACACATTAGAAAATTGCTTTTTGGGGGGATACATGATGACACAATTTATTATTCAAGGTCACATGTACTAAATTTTAATGAATTTCTTATGTCTTATATCCAAATGTGAGAATTATTCTTATGAAACCACTATCAATAACTGAGATTATAATTTTAAAGCATGGAAAATTAAACTATTAAATTTCTAAAATTTGGTTTTCTTGACGTTATTCTATCGCAAACACCAATATTAAAAACATAGACATATTAATAGTCTTAAAATACAATTAAGCAATATTTAAATCTACCAATGCTGATAGTCAATTTTAAGTAATGGAGACAAAATGAATTTACAAAATATAATTAGTTGGTTTAAATGTGTAGTCTTTGATTAAATACAGATGGCTTACAAAATAGACTAGTATGGAAATTATCCTCTTTTTTTTTTTTTTGCTTTGGTCAAAAAGAAACAAGGTTCTTCAGAAGTTGCTGAAATACATACAGAAATGTAAAAATAAGACAACATAATTGAACTTACTAAAAGTCGCTTTCTATCTATAAAATAAACAATAACACTTTTAAACCACAGGGAAAAGTTGTATATTGGTAAATGCTTAACAGCTATACCAGAATTAAAATATAATACTAAATTTTTTTTTAAAAAAATCAGTTGATTCTTTCTGTTTTGCATTCCTGTCCTGGAAAATTGAGAAAGTAAATAATAAGTGTCAGTTAATTATACAAGTGGAAAAATTATACCTCAGTGCCCAGAAAGAATGCCTGAAGCATTTCTTACTTTCTACCAAGTCAACTAGGTACTGGGAATTCTTAGACAACTAAGATATTATCCCTGCTTGAAGAACTTTCAAGATAGAGAGTTCAAATGTCAGGAAATTTCAGGAAGAGCTAGAAGGTGCTTTAGTAGGAGCAGACTCATAGACAGATACAGCAGCTTACTGCTGTAATAGTACATAGAAGGCAGAGACAGGTGGATAAAAAGCTACTCTGGATTATACTTTGAGTTCTAGACTGAACAGTAACATAGAAGAACGCCATCTCAAACAACAACAACAACAAAACAACAAGCAAATAAAGCAACAACAATGTAGACCAGACAGCCTCAGTTCAAATTCAGGTTCTACCACATCTGGACTCCATGGACTATAAAGTCTACTCAGTTATGTTTCAATCTCCATTCTTTACAGTAGGGAATTATTCCCTTATTCAGAAGAAGGCTTTAGAGTGCTGTGGTAGACAAGTCTTAGTTTTACAGTCTTGTCTTTGCCTATTAGAGTTTCCATGGTGTAGTGGTGCCTTCTGCTTATTGTTACCCCATGACTCTGCTCCTGGCTACCCCATGAGCCAAGAGCAATGATAGGCAAGACATCCTATATATCTCTGTATCCTGTCGTTGACTGGGCTAACCACTAAGAGGTTCCAGTGAAGACTGTTTCAATACAGCTAGCCCCCCCCCCACACACACGGAAATTCACTACAAAATGTTTTCATGCTTCATTTTAGAAAAAAAAAAAACTAACCAACATGTTGCAACATACTGCTAAATAGCTAGCAAACTTCTACCGCGGCAGTGATCCCTCTTAGCATTCTGTAGGAATACTAGATTACAGATAGAACCGTCTGCTGATTGGAGGAAAGCCCTTGAGTTGCACTGTGACTTCAGTCGTAAGTCTGCACATTTTCCTATTTGAGGCTGATTATGTATCCAATGAGTAACTGGCAAGGGAGTCAAGGATGTTTATTAACTTTCTGTCTGAAGCTTTAATTTGCTATCTTCTAATCAGAGCTCGTGTTGACAAAAGCATCATCAAATTGTCCAGGGAAAAATGAGAGGGTCAGGCAGGCTGATTTACTGTGGTTTGAATGCAGAGCCGAAGAGCAAAAGCCTTGAAATCCTCTGCAGCTCACACATGAGTCGTTACACAAGCCTCCCCGCTTGCTAGAAACTTTACACCAAGCTGAGCACGTCTTGGACATATTACTGTCTAGCTCCTTTATGTAAATCAGCTCAGGGGCTGAATGGCAGAATACTTCTCCTTTCCTGGTATTAATTACTGTAGGGTGGCAGCTTTGTTTAATGAAGGGCTGTGTGGCTGTCCCTTGTGTTAGGCTACAGCCATGCAATCTGGAACCAGAGTTGTCCACTATTATATTATATAATCGTGCCTACATTTTCATATCAACATTTTCATTTCTTGAGTGTGTTGCTCTGTCAGCTGGATACAGGTCCACCATAGACATGTTCTCCTCCCTGCCTGCCAGGTTAAGTTTCTGTGGGGAATACTTTCGCTAACTCTAATCCATCCCCAACATCAACATTCTGTAAAACACTGCTGACTCCATTGAACGTTTCAATGTCAGCCTTTTTAGTTGGCATCAGCATTTTTATTTTCGAAAAGAAGTGACTGATTTAAGTGATTTCTGTTATTAAGTTGCCTTTCTTGGTCTTCAGAAACATAAAGAATAAAAGAGATCAAACAAAATAAAGCCTTCTACAGTCATAGCCTAAGTTGCTTTCACGACTGAGATTCTGAAATGGTCCACATAAGCCCAGTCTTGTACCACTCTCCATATCTGCTTCCATCTCCCGACATCACTATTTCCCTCCCCTTTCCTTTCCACCCTGTTAGCACCGCTCTGTTAACTCCAAAGTAATGTGACATTTACTTTAGTCCTCATTTTAATTCAGTATAGACTTATCTCAATAAACTAATTTTCTTGATTCACTCAGAGCTAAAACCAACACTTTTGGGGGTTCCTGTCTCCATTGCCCCATTCTTTTACCTGCTGGCCAACATCTAAGACAGCCACCACCTCCCTCTTTAGCTCCTGATTTTTTTTTTTTTGTTTATTCTCTTAGGCATTCTTTGAGGCGCTGGTCTCTCCAAAAGTCGTATCTTTGGCTCAAATTTTGCACAAATTCTAATTTTTTTACTTCCAGCCCCTTACCCAGTTGGATATCTTACTCTCTGTTCAAACTTAGCCTGTCTAAGACTCAAATTTGTCTTACATCCCCAGAGACTGTTGCAACTAAAGTTGAATCAGTGTGTGAGCAAGCTGTCATCGGGCTAACGCCTATAAAGTCTGTTGGGCATGTGAGACAGAGGGGATGTGCAAGAAGGAGGTCTTCCAGGAAGAGTGACAGCAAAGACTAGCCTTACTGGGGCAGCTGGGAGGAGAGAGTGGTGTCACGTTCTGTCTGGAATTTCCACTGCTGAGCAGGGTAAGGAAGAGGCATTGTGCCAGCTGTGTGATTTGACTTCTTTGGTTGGCAGAGCAATATTTCATAACTCACTCTACCATAAATTTTAAGAGAAGATTCTATTAACTGAAACGTATGAACCATAAAACATTTGGCTAAACTACTCCCCTTATTTAATCCCTCACGTTCTGTTCCTGGCCCAATACTGCCATAAGATGCTGCCTTTTGTAAAAAAAAAAAAAAAAAAAAAAAATCTTCCCTTACTGTCCTGTGTGTTCCACTGTAGGCCTTCAGTTCCATCACTTTGCCCAGGGAAACACCATTGTGATTTGTTCTCTGACAAAAGCACAGAATGAGCTTCATGGCAGACATAAACACATCCTTCATTGCCTGGGGGAAAAACTAGCCTTTCTCATTCACTCTTCTACACACATCAGTACAGTACTATGCCAGGGAATGTGTTCTCTCTCTCTCTCTCTCTCTCTCTCTCTCTCTCTCTCTCTCTCTCTCTCTCTCTCTTTCTCTCTCTCTCTCTCTCTCACACACACACACACACACACCAAATCTCTGTAATTTCATTCTTGAAGATTCTAAACACACCAAATCTCTGTAATTCTCATTCTTGAAGAGTCTGAACTTTAAGATCCAACTGTAACAACTACAAGTATACACTAACTTAATTGAGCATCTAGGATTTATGCAGATATTGAACTGGGTACTCCTCTTATCTCATTCCTGAAACAACCACACGACTGCCCTGAAAACAACCAAATATATCCATGATGGCATAGATGTGGGAAATCACACGGCTTACCCAAGGGCATGCGGCTAGTAAGAGAAGCGAGACTCAGTCTCAGGTCAAACGTGGATACTGGACTTAGGTTATCATTGCTGTGATGAAACACCACGAGGAAAGCAACTTAGTGAAGAAAGGGTTTATTTGGTTTATACCTCCTCATCATCCAAGGAAGTCAAGACAGCAACTCAAACAGGAGCTGATGCAGAAGTCATGGAGGAGTGCTGCTTACTGGCTGGCTGCTTGGGGCATACTCAGCCTGTTTCCTTACAGGATCCAGGATCACCAGCCTAGGGGTGCCCTGCACACTGGCCTCTCCATGTCAATCATTAATTAAGAATTTGCTCTATAGGCTTTCCTGCAGCCTGATCTTATGGAGGCTTATTCTCTAAGATGTGCCAAGTTGACATAGCGCCAGTGAGCACACTACTCAACTGTATTCCTAGTAGGGTAAATTATAGTCCTTTTACAAGATTGATGGTAGACGGACAGATAGATACTTCTCTGTAACTACGGATGAAGCGTTCAGCACGTTAATTTTTGAACTGCTCCTTTCTGGAGACCTTATTAATTACCCTGATCACTCCTAAATATTTCATGTTTATTGCTTTACTTAATCTGCTCAAGTGCTGCAGAGTTTAATTCTTCTCATTTTAAAGATGGAAGGCAGGCAAAGAAGCATCAGCTTAGAGAAACTGGGTGACTCGTCATGATCAGAGTTAGTTTCATCATGATCAGAGTTAGTTCAGGGCAGGCTGGAATTTCTTTACTGGTGTTTGTGTGTATAGATTCATGTATGTATGAATTTTTAAAGACAGGGTCTCATGCTGCAGTTTCAGCTAGTGTTGAACTCAACTGTGTACCCCAAGATGACTTTAAACATACAGCAATCCTCCTGCCTCAAACTGCCAAGAGCTGGGATGTCAAACATGAGCCACTATGCCCAGATAGTTCCGGAATTTCTACTTATGCCTACAGCTCTAGAGCATGGGCACTGAGGATTTACATTCTCAGATATGTAACATATGATACATCTTGTCATAAGTTTTTTTTTTAAATTTTATTTTAGGAAAAAATTAAGAAAAGAAAAATGATTTGAAAAATAACCATTTCAGAGCATTTCATTTTGAGACCAGTAAACTATACAGCTACCATGACCACTTAAAATTTCATAGCTTCCTGAGGTAGATCTCCTTGGTGACTTTAATTCTAAAAGGACACGAGGAGATAGATGGAGACAGGGTGAGCAGAAGGCCCTCCAAACTATCTCAATGAGAGGGAGATGGCAAGTGACATCTCAGCCCTCTTCACACTGGTCCACGCTTATTTTATTTAACGAAATATCTGGGAAACTCTCTTAGTTAGTGAAATAGCTGTTGCAATCTCTCAGTGTATTTTTTTTAGATCTATAATGTAGTTCTCTCCCTATTTACCTAACTTGTGATCTGTAAAATTAAAGTTTGCTATGTATTTATTGGTTCCTCTAACACATTTTGTTTTTTCCTGCTGAAAATGATCAACGGAGAAAATCTGGCAGGTGCAGACAATTACTTGTCTTTTCAGGGACTCATTCGATTGAACTGGCTTTGAATCTTGAATTTCAGAATAAGCGATGGAGAACCACAGCAAAGAACTAGCTCAGCACGAAAGCACAGGTCCTTTCTGAGGGTGGCTTTGTCCCATTTCTTATTCTTTGCGTCATTATGGACCTCAATAAAGGGACTAAATGAGGGTCTGTAGAGAAAGCAACCATCTCCACATTTCAAACGCACACGCAGGCAGATGTTGATCCTGACTGCCAGATTCTGTAATGACCACTTTGCACAGTGCTGCGGTGGTTGGTCCACATGGGGGACAAGGAAACCCACTCTGTGCTCTAGGAGCAAACGCATAGATTACTTTGTCCATATAATTTCTTTCTAATTTTTCTTAAATCACAGCTTGTGTCTTTTGCTAAGATGTTTTTATCTTATTTTTTTGCATTTGAGTTTTAGAACATTTCTAATAGTTTCAACTACTTGAACGGTGATTGCTGGAGCACAGTGGCCGTTTGCCTGTGTGAGGAAAAGACTTCCCACACATTGTCTGGTCTTCACAGAAGTCCCCAGCAGGATTAGAGGTCTTAATGACAACATTTGCATTATTAATGACCCCCTGATCCCTGAAGACCTGAGAGAGTTGATAGATAGAAACGAGAATTCTCGGGTAAACCACACACCATTTATTGGGCTCTGAAAGGAGAATCTGGCCATGTGGGGACTCACAGTGTCCATATTCTTCCAGAGTGAAATGCAAACAAAGTTCACAGCCAGCTGGGTGGGGCTAGGTTTGGGCCCTTGCTAAGTGCTCAATCTCTGAACCTGGGCATGTTACTTAACCCTGTTCAACTTCGGGTTCTCCATCACAGCAGTTGGACATGAACATCTATTCTATGAGATTTCTGGGATCACAGGAAGCTGGGATGTACTGCGTAACACCACTGTCTCACTCAGTTTATGCGGAAGAATTACTGAGGGGCCACATATGAACAGCTTGTTCTCAGCATGGATCTATTGGGAGTGGTGGAGAATTTAGAAGTGGGGCCCAGTGAGAGGCCTTCAGCTTAGGGAGGGCATTCCCAGAGCCAGGTGTAATCCCAGTCTCCAGCTTCCATCTTTTGAAGCCCCCTCACCTGAGCCCATCAAACCTTGACCCCTCTCCATGGAGGGTCAAGGGAGCCTGCCAAACCTTGACTCCCCTCCCCAGGAAAGGTCAAGACCACTCGCAGAGGCTGCTTAAACTGCTCCCCAGAAAATAAACACATGGTCTTCCCTCTTCTGCTTCAGTGGTCATGTAGGCTTTCTGTCGCCCCACCCTGCTTGGGCCACCCAAGAGTGCAGACGTCCAATTAAACCTGGATATCTTTTAATTTGGTTTGATTTGGTCTGATTGGAATTATTTGCATCGGTGGAGAGGCTTGTTTTTTTAGGACCATTCCTAACACCAGGGGTTATCAGGTTTTACTCCGACACATGCTCCAATGCCATGTGCTACCATATGCCTCAAACAACGAGTCAAGTCTACCAAACCTTCAAACTGTAGGCCAAGAGAGCCCTCTTCATAATCTTGGGTGTTTGTTATGATCATAAAAAGCCAATAATGGAAGAGGGAAGGGGGAAGAAAGGGCGTGGAGAATAAAATAAAGTAAAAACAACCACAACAGAAAAGAAAACAAAAAATTGAAGCCAATACAAGCACTTCCTCTCAAGTCTTGTCACGAAACAATTCAGCAATCCATAATATCTTAGAGATGTACATTTTAAATGTCTTTGTTTCTTTCAGAAGTAATCTTTAATTTCTTTTAAACTAAGGACTCTGCCTCTTATTCATCCTAAACAAAGCACCAACTGGGAACCAAACATTCCAATGAAAGCCTGTGGGGTTATTGTCATCCAAGCCAGCACAGCTTGGCTGTTATTATTATTATTATTTTAGTTATGTTATATTACATACATTTATGTTAACTGATCTAAATCCCTTTGACATGGCAAAGGAGAGAAGTGAGAAGTGCTCTATTTGCTGCCATCGTCAGACCAAATGCCACGTCCGCTGGTCTGGGATTCTGAGCCTTGTGTCTGCCAGTCACACACACAGCAGTCACACAGAGCTGGAGTTCATTAGCAGCATGCTGGAGGCGGTCAGAAATGATGCTCTGCAGCATGCTTCTGGCTTGGCAGAATGTACAGAGGAGACAGACCACAGGGCAGGCGACGGGCTTTCGCCACACAGTTCAACCGCTTCCCTTCGTGGTCACTGTCATGTACTTCTTCCATGCATATCCACGACCTACAACCCATGTTCTGGAGGGTATGGGAAAGAGCTATGGATCATTTTTAAGTAGCATGTTTTATGCACAGTTGCAGAATCCCAAAGTGCTGAAAGAGAGAAGCAATACTCAGTTGTAGTAAATTTATTTTTGTGAATGAAAGTAGGGGAATGAATGAAAAGGAATTTTATGAACATAATAACAAAAGCTGTGTTTAAATAGACATTATCATCTTAATAGTTTCATGCAACATTCCGCTTTTCTTGCATTATGTTTTAATTGAAGATTATACATGATTCAGAATCCACTGCAACCCCCAGCTCCTTGGAGACAGCCTGTGTATATAAGAATAATACAGATTCCTGCTGGGTGGAAACTACTATAAGAGTCCAGATCATTGCCTGGTAGGACAGCAAAAGACAAACTGATTAGTCTAAAAATATTCTATATGTTCGTCCATATGAGGGTCAACTCTGTGGCATACATGAAAATTAATGAAGCTGTTCATTTAAGATCTATGTTGTACCTGCAGACACTAGAGTACAGAGCAGATTTGGGGTTCAAACAATTTCCAACAGAAGTATACACTGCTATTCACTATTGTAAACATTAGAAAGCAGGGACACACTCATTTCTCACACAGCATTTTAGCCGCCCGTGCCAGACCTTCACTTGCTATTATCCACGTGACTACAGGCACTTGCCTCTGGCACCGTGCTGACCACGCATGCCTCACTCTGCCTGACGTTTAATTCAGTTTGGCACACGGGTGCTCCAGTAAGGTACTCAACTGTGCCGTTTTATGCGAGTGGACATGTGTGCGCGATAACTCGGGAAGGGCGAGTACAAGGTGACAGCCTCTCTCACCAATGGGATGGAGTAACGAGTCGTGCCAGAGATCCGAGGCTGGACTGCGTTCCTGGCACCACGCTGAGTCCTTACATTCGCTGCTTCAGGAATCTCATTTGTGGGAATCGTAAGCACATGCGCTAAAATGAGATCTGCTGTGATCTGTCTCCAGAAAGAAAACCCGAAAGTACAACGCAGTGTGCTTACTGCCTGGCAATTTATAAAACCGCAGGAAACTTGCATATTTGCAGTTGTGCGATAAACGCCATTTCAAAAATAATTAAAATTTATCTGAATGAGCCCTATACACTTCTGCAAAGCATAGGAGCCTTTGGGTACTAAAAAGCATTTTAAGAACTCCCTTGCTGACATCATACCTAAAACTTCACATTCTGAGAGTTTATAGTTGGCAAAGACCTTTGTTTGCCCATAGTAATAATAGCTTGGAGCTGTAAGCCAACTTTCTGGAGCAGAATTCCCTCCCTGAACAATTGTGTTCATTATTAGCGTCATTTATTATTTATTATTGTGGCATGTTATTATTATGCACATGCCACGGTGTGTGTGGAGGTCAGAGGACAACCCCGAGTTGGTTCTCCTCTTCTCTAATAGGTTCCAGGGATCCGACTGAGGTCACCACGTGTGCACAAGGACTTTACCCGCTGAGTTATCCTGGTGCCCCTTATCGGTATTTCTCACGCTTAAGTCTCTTGATGTTCTAACTGCCCCATTTAGGATCCACCGTTAATATTAAAAATGCTGTGTCCATTTTATTTGATGACTAAATAAAACATTATATAATAGTTTAATTTTAGACACTAGCTTCTACACTTCTTCACGTAAATTTCTGCATTATCGATTATTAAGGAACAAATGTGTAAGTGTGGATCAAGCTGTGTCATATTGCCCACTCCCTGCCTAAAGGAAACTATCATTTCCAAAGTCGCTGTACATCATGTGAACAGAGCAGAACACACCCAGACCACAGGAGCGAAGTGCAAAGGACACGGGCAGTCACAAGAAGTTATATTTTGCCAAGAATTGCTCAGCTTTTTCATGCATGTTCACACTACATTACAGACTGAAATAGGATCTGAGAGATCAATTAGCATAATCTCTAAATTAAATTTTGTGGGAGGGACCAAATTACTGGGGTAACGTTTCAGGTCTTATTGCTTGAGTGTGACAGACCAGAATCCACTCCTCAGTGGACCCCTGGAAATGATTCTCCACCATATAATAGGAAAGAAGTTTCAAAAATTCAAGTACACAATTAACTGTACTTGTAATAAATATATAAAATTTATATATTTAAAACATTCAATGGGACTGAAGAGATGGTTCAGTGGTTAAGAACACATTCTGCTCTTCCAGAGGACCTGGGTTTGTTTCCCAGCACTCACATAACCTACCTCACAACCTTGTTCCAGGGGCTCTGACTCCTGCTTTTGAACTCAGCAAACACTGCATACACATGGTTCTGATACAAACAGACCAGAATAAATAAAAATTTAATTTAAAAAAATTCAAAATTGGTATGTAGAATGATTGCGCCATGATTGTCCTACGTGAGCCACAGGCCAGCAAGACCATTTGCTGTGATGTAGAGTGTTGCATACTTGTATGTCGCATTTGTTTAACTCTGTGGAGCTGTGTGACTGTGACTGTTGAAAACACCCGATTGGTCGAATATAAAGCTGATTGGCCTATAGTGAGGCAGGAGGAAGATTAGGTGGGATTGACAGGCAGAGAGAATAAACAGAAAGAGACATCTGGGAGGATAGCCAGGAGCAAAATCAGGAGGGGCCAGCCACTCACTCATTCCAGCCAGATGTGGAGTAAGAAGAAAAGTAAGATTACAGAGGTAAGAAAAGGGGAAAAAAGGCCAGAGGCAAAAGGTTGATGTGATAATGATAATCTAAGTTAAGAAAAACTGCTTAGAAATGAGCCAAGCTAAGGCTGGGCATTGATATGTAAGAATAAGCCTTCGTGTGTGGTTTATTTGGGGCTGGTGGCAGGCTGCCAAAAAAGTAAAGAGTAAAAAAACAAACAACTACACTCATTGTCTAATAAAAGCCACCGGATACCCTGGAGTTCCCCTTAAGAAGTAATTTCCCAAACTGTAATTCTGTCCACTGCTAGTGTGCCTTTCTGATCTTTTAATGAGAGTATTGAATTTTTAATTCTCTTATTTGTTTATGTTTGTGAGTATGTGGTACATGCATAGCAAATGTGTGTGCTTGGCAAGCACAGATGAAACAAGGCGTAGCATGTCCTTCTCCATCACTCTCCTGATGGATAGCATCTCACCGAAGCTCAAGCCAAGCTGTCAGTCAGCAGGTTCCAGCCATCTTGCTGATCCAGCGCCAGGATAGCACAGGTTCTGGTCTGTAGGTCTTACGATGACTACGCTCAGCTTATATCTATGTTCTTGGGACTTGATCTCAGGCCCTCAGGCTCCCTCACTGAGGTCTACCTCCAGCTCCGCCCTCTGACCTTTACTCTAAATATAATCCTCCTTCTATTTTTCTTTAAAAGGCATCCTGAGTAGAACACAAGCTATATTTAGATTAACCTACCCATGTTCTGAGTTCACTTTCTCTTTAAAGAGAAGACAAAACAAAGTATCTTAGAAAAATAACCACATTAGACTGTAAATACACTCTGCTCTGCTCCTGGACGTGGTGACCATAAGCTTATAGTGATCCAAGGGGACATTTGCATTTCTGAATTACCCTAGGTGCTGGATACATTTAGGAATGCTTCATGAAAGCAGAACTTACTGTAATGGTAAGAAAAAGTGTAGCTCACTCAAACTTTTTTTTGAGGGTACACACCAAAGATATCTTAGTGAGCATCAGGAAATCAATTCTAGCATGTTAAATCATGCCCTCCACTTCACAGCCCGGACACAGGGTCTCATGTATGGCAGATGCTCTGGAAGCGCCATGTGGATGACGGGAAATAGCGAGGTGGATTTCCCTCTGCAACAGGGTCACATTCCTGTGCTGAACAAAGAATTTCTCAGAGTAGCAAGTCCCCATGTCTTTCAGCCATGTTGGTGTGGAATTTTGCAATATGAACAACCAGGCAGTACCTACAGATATTAGAAGCACAGGAACCTGGAAGCTGCGTAAGAGACAAATTTCTCCCAGTGATAAAGATGGCGGGACTGGGGAGCTGTGAGGTGTGAGAAAGAAAGGGCACGAAGGCCTGGGTACGGAAAGGCTCCGTGTCTTCAGCATAGAGCATCGTTCAGTCAACGCCTTGGGTTTACAGCTCGCAAGCACTTGTTCACATTGGAAGTTAAAATATCACAGGAAGGTAAGATACTTTCAAAGTCTGTATGGACAAGAAGACAAAGATGTTGGAGCTAGAACGAAAATCAAACAGAGAGAGGAGGCTCAAACGGCTTTGGTAAATGTCAGTTCTATAATATCCTGATAGTTGACATTTTGGATGGGAAAACGTCATAATTTCCTCTCTCCAGGAACATACTGGAAAGAAAAGGACAAGACAAATAAATTTATTCTGTATAGATAAAAGGGTTTTTAAAAATGTTCTTTGAAACACAATGATTTGAAGAACACCTTCCTTTGCCCCCTCTGTAGATGTGTCTGTCCTGCATGAATGACCGACACTCACAGGCTGCCATTTTTCTTTTCTTGTCCCCTCCACAGTTTTGTTTCCACACATGCTTTCAGATAACTTTAGTCTCCTACTTAGTTACCACTTACGATCCCTTCTTCTCAATCGGTGGCATACTGGTTTGTAAGCAAACAGTTGTAAGTAAATCCTAACACCTAGTGACTCTTGCTAAGTGGGACAAATTTTTTTTTTTTTTTTTTTTTTTTTTTTTGGATTTTGAGACAGGGTTTCTCTGTAGCTTTTGGTTCCTGTCCTGGAACTAGCTCTTGTAGACCAGGCTGGCCTTGAACTCACAGAGATCCGCCTGCCTCTGCCTCCCGAGTGCTGGGATTAAAGGCGTGCGCCACCACTGCCTGGCTCTCTCTTTCTACTTCAGAGGGATAGGGTGTGTTTTCTTAGTCTTCTCTAAGCCTCTAATGTCCTCTGATTAAATATCCTTTCTGCCTCTGTGTCTTCCTTGCAGAATTTCATTCAAAACAGATTCCTTGGCCTCTGTTTCTCTGAACTGAAAGAACCTTTGTTAGCGATACCTTACATGAAGACTGTCAGTACACAATATCAAAGATGCAGCACTAATGCATGCTGCTGGAGGGGTGTAGAGGGATGCAACACCTTTGCACCTGCTTCTTCCCCAAACCATCAATTCCTCTCTTTGGTATTGATCTAAGTGAAATGAATGCATGTGCCCACTGGAGAGCTGCATACATATGTCCATGCATTCCTACATAGAGTCCCAAATGGAAGGCAGCCCCATGCTTATCAGAAGGGGAATGGATCAGTAGGTTGCACAAGAAGGATCATGAGTTCCAGCCAGCCAGAGTGATAGAGCAAATTTGCCTCAAAACACATAACTGGGCCACTGCTCTGGCTCAGAAGGTAAGCGCTTACTGACAAGACTGGTTTGAGTTTGGTGCCTGGGACCAATAGAGTGGAAGAAGACAATGTATAACAACAACTTGCCTTCTGATCTACCTATCTACCTACACACACACACACACACACACACCACAAATAACTAAATGCAATTAAATGCTTTATAATTAGTTTCATATTAGCAGTAGATATTAGATACCTTGACTATAACAATAAATTTCATTTTTGTCTCTTGCAATTGTGCTCATACACAAAAGACAAAACAGAAAGATTACCCTTTCCACCTGTAAAGTCGTGGAATTTTGCCAGAGAGATATCTTCTTTAAAGACTTAGATAACAGGTTCAGTTTCATTTTTATTTATATTTTATTACTGTTGTAGTCCATAACTACATAAATCTTGAAGTCGGGGGTGGGGGGAGAAGCCACAGTAGTTGATGGTTTTCTGTTGCTGTGTATACCAGGAGAGGTTAGTCAAGGTTAATTGGGACTTACAGATGGAAGTTAACTGTTTCCCAGTCTTCACTCAGGCAGCTGGAGTGGGTCTGTTGTCAGGCTCTTTACTAATTTCACTGTGTTATACTTAATGAAACATTTCCAAGAGTCAAAACCATGTCAGGATTTACAAGATGAAATTGAGACACAATAAAGACACCAGTTATTTTTGATCTTTAAAAATATATGTAACTGAAGAGTCTAGGGAGGGTTATGATAACCACTGGGACATTGACCAGACATTGTTAGGAGGATTGCTAAACCCCAGAAACTAAATTAGGAAAAGGAATAAGTCTGTTCACTGACTTGCTGCTCTTGTCTTTCAACCATTTTAGCATCCTTGCTACCCTTCTCCTGAGTCCCTTATCTACCTAGGAGGAAGAGATTTCTGCTCTCATTGGCTTGGCCATGAAATTTTATTCACATTAAGAGGGGGTCCCAATTTACACAGAACTTTTTGACTTACTTTAAAGTTAAAAATCAGGTTGATTTAAAGAAACTACTTAGTTTCAAAAACCTAATTATATTCAAACTAATTTTCAAGTACACATAAGTTTTAATGTGCTATTGTGTTCTTTCACAGTGGGAGTAAAATAATAAAATATTACAATTGGTACAAAATACACATTGGGTACTGTAGAGATAGGAGCGGTGGGGCTGCATCCCCGGCACCCGGCCGCCTGCATAGCTAGCTTATGCCCGAAATAATTACACGGAAACTGTATTCTTTTAAACACTGCCTGGCCCGTTATCTGTAGCCTCTTACTGGCTAGCTCTTACATATTAATCTAACCCATTTCTAATAATCTGTGTAGCCCATGAGGTGGCTTACCAGAGAAGATCTTAACCTGTGTCTGTCTGGAGTGGGAGAATCATGGCGACTCCTCGACTAAGCTTCTTTCTCCGAGCATTCTGTTCTGTTTACTCCACCCACCTAAGGGTTGGCCTATCAAATGGGCCTAGGCAGTTTCTTTATTAGTAAGAAATCACTCCCACATCAGGGTACTTTCTTGTTTTGAGATGGATTTTCCTCTGTGTAATAGCTCTGACTATCCTGGACCTCGCTTTGTAGACCCGGCTGGTCTCAAACTCACCAAGATTCACCTGCCTCTACCTACCAAGCGTGGGATTAAAGTTGTGTGCTACCACCACCCAGCTTGGATACTTTTAAAGCCAAAATTGGGAGCATTGCATTTTAATTTATGTTAATGTTTGGAATTCTTTTTCTCCTACTAATAATTTTAATTAGACTAATATGAAAGAGTCTTGAATTTTGCAGACATTTCTACTAACTGAATGTGATATGTAGTCTAATATCTACGATAAGTCACCATGTGTTAAGTGTAGGTAGCTGATGGCCAGTAGCTGGGTGATCTTGAAAATGAGAAGGAGAAAAGACCATGTAAAATGCCAGCCTGGTAAGACTCACTCCTTTTCAACCTTCATTTTCATACATGTACACACATACATACACACGTATATACAGACATACATGTTGAGTATTAGACCATTTATGAAAACATATCTTTAGGTCCTTTGCTTTGATGCATGGAAATAAATGCATTCAATGGGGTTCAAGTGTGTATCACAGTGATAAATGTGAGATAAAGTTACAGTACCAGTACAACAGCTGTACCTCGTGGGCGGCAGAAAAACTGGACACCAGGTCCAGAGCATTTGGAGACTGTGTCCTGGTGAACTCTGTCAATTTCAGCTGTGTTACTGTTCGGATCTGGTTATGTGCACTTTTGCTGAGTATACCAATAAATAGTGATGAATGGTTCTGGGAACTTCTAATGTGGCTTATTAATATTTAAACATTATTATTGAGTATTTGTGTCAACACACATAAAATGCATGAAAAATTATTACCTACGCTCTCTAGAGCCACTAAATAAGAGTATACATGTAAGTATAAGGTACCTAGTTTGAGTAAATGTGCACTGGGATTATAGATTGAACATAGTAGCAATAGAAAAACAACATGAAGTTCTCAAGTGCACTGTGAGCACATGAAACACCAATATATTTTCACTTGTGAGTGCTTAGAAATAAGCAACATATATTTATAAATTGTAAACAATTTATAAATTATAAACGGAGGTTAAAACAAATCACCATTTATAAGCAAGTAAGACAATGAATTCTCAATTCTGTTATGTAATCTGTAATCTTGTCACCAAACAATTGAATGGAAGGCTCGAGAGATAGCTCATTGCTTAAAAATATATATTGCTCTTGCAGAGAACATGGGTTCAGTTACTGTACCCACAGGGCTGCTCAAAACAATATGCAACTTAAATTCTGAGAGATCTGACACTCCTGTTCTGGTCTCCAAGGGTATCAGACACATACGTGGTACACATACGTACATACATATAGGCAAAATTCTCATATATAAGAAATAAAATTAAGTATGTCATTTAAAATATATGAACAGAATATATATATATATATACACTTGTGTGTGTATACACACACACACACAACTTGTATGTCTGTTCATGCGTTCATTCATCATTTTAAAGACAGACTCTCAATAAGCACATAGCCCATGCTGATCCCAAGCTACAGGCAATCCATTTTGTCAGTCTCTCCTCCCAAGTGCTGTGAGGATTGGCACTAACCACCCCACCCTGTCAAACACCTGTCTTTAGAGTGCTTGATTTCTGTTAGTCTCGTTGGTACCCACCTTTAATTCTAGGATTTGGGATGCAGGGGCAGGCAGATTTCTGTGGTTTTTAAGATTAGCCTGGTCTACATAATGAGTTCCAGGCAGGCAAGTCTACACAGTGAGATCTTGTCTTGAAAAAAAAAAAAAACCAACAAAAGAGTCTTATATAAAATTTCAAATTGTTCACTGGAGAGTAATTAATTCACAGAAGAATAAGATAAGGCACAAAATATAGAATTCATCGCTAGGCTAAGCAGGGAAGGTTAAATAAAGTTGAGGGATTTTTTTAGCACTTCGCATAGTATACAAAATGTCAATCACAGCAGCAAGATATACAAATCCCTCTTCATAACAGAACATATCTGTGGCAATTTTTAGGATAGTTTTCAAGCCTCACAATGACTCATACCCAGAAACTTCTGAAGAAAAGCTACTCACTGGAACTAAAGCAGCATCTTCTTAGGAAAAAAAGTACCTAATGGCTACTTGAGGATAAATAATATATGAGCCACTCTGCAGGACTGCAGACAGCTTTGGCTCATTGGGGGAATTTTCATACATTGCAGAAAATCAAATATAAGGTGGACCTTTTGAAAGAGCACCCTTAGGCAAATGTGTATTATTATTGAAATGACTGGCATTCATGATAATGGGGACATTTTTCCTTTCTTTGAAGCAACTTATATAAGTCTTTGAAGAAATGCCTACACGTGTATATAACTAGATTGCAAGATCCTTACCAAGGAAGCAGCACAAAGACAACCACAATTTGAAGAAGAAAATGTTTTGCATGATTTAGATGTGAATTTAAACAACTGGCTTACAGATTCCTTTAAGAAGACAGACCAACTTGGGGGCTGGGGATGTGACAGAGAGTATAATGGCACAGAATGGAAAGCTAGCATGAATGGAGACACTCTGGCATGCTCTCCTGATGGCGCTACAAGAGCCATAATGTTAGAACCATCAGCAGGCCTCTGGAGAACTCTGTTGCTTTTGTGAAATCAAGGAATTAGAGGTAGGTTCTTCATTTGGTCACTGAGAATGACAGCTAGTCATTACCCGTGCTTCTCCCTTAGGAGCTCCACGCTTATTTCTTGTCTCTGGGCACTCTTCTTTTTTAGCTCTCTGCTGACTTTTTCCTCACACTTTGTCCTTATTTTCCCTTTCTTTCTTCTTTCTTTCTTTCTTTCTTTCTTTCTTTCTTTCTTTCTTTCTTTCTTTCTTTCTTTCTTTCTCTCTCTCTCTCTGTCTCTCTCTCTCTCTCTCTGTCTCTCTGTCTCTCTCTCCCTCCCTCCCTCCCTTCCTTCCTTTCTTTCTTTTTTTTTTTTTTTTGTCAACTTTAAACAGGCCAGAGTCATTTGAGAAGAGGGGACATTGGTTGGGAAAATGGCCTCCAACTGATTGGCTTGTTTTCAAGTTCACCATGGGCAATGCTACTGGATGTTCCTGGGTGTTACACGAAAGCAAGTGGAGCAAGCCATGAGGAGGAAGTCAAAAAGCTGCATTCCTCCATGGTCCCTGTTTCAACTGGTGCCTTCAGATCCTTGCTGAGTTCTTACCCTTGACTTCTCTCAGTAATAGAGTGAGAGCACAGAGTTGTAAGCTGAAATTTAACCTTCCCCTTCCATGTTGCTTTTGTGACATTGATGTTTTACCACAGCAATAGAAACCCTGAGACATATCTTCTTCAGTAAACCAGGCAAGACATTATCTGAGATCTTCCCTGCCTATGCTATGTGATTATACTGCCTCCCACCTCCACACTGCCAGGCTACAAAGTCTCTTTGCTACATCTGTGTAAGTCTCAACGTCTTCAGAACTGTCTCCCCCTACCTTCTCCACTTAAAAGCAAGTGCCACAAAATGAGTGATTAGTGTACCCACAACTTTTCTGCTGTTCAGAACAGAACCCAAACAGGTACTGCATTAGTTTTGTCTATTGTTTGTGCAAAGAAAGCTAAGACATATTGTCTGACAAGTGAGTAGCTCCGCATATTGAAAACGGTGTGTGTGTGTGTGTGCCTGTATCTAATTAATATACGTAGAATTGATACTATGAGACCCTGTGTCCAGTTTTAGAGGTTGTAGTCTCCTAGGTTGTACAATTCATATTTAAGGTGATATCTGTGGGATTTTTAGGGGTGCATAGTACTAAGTCTGTGCAATCACACCCAGTTTTCTTGAGATTGATGTCTGGAAAGCACATTGGTCGTGTTACTATCATAAAAAAAATCCAGTGGTGGCTCCCACTGTCAATGGTATGCATTCATCTTTCCCGAACTCATCCTTTCTCGTCCAGACTAATGCTTGCTCTCTCTAGGTAGCTCCATTGTCCATCTCGCCTCCTCATGCACTTTGGGCATCAGCCATGAAGAATGTCTGCATCCCACCAAGGGAAAGCTCTGCCATGCTCCAGTGCAACATAAGTGTCACTAGTATGTTCTCTCACGGCAGCGCCTCAGTCTTCTGTCTCACTAGACTTTACCAGTCTCACATAAGTGCACTATGAGTTCTAAATAGTCAAGGAGCTGAGTCATTCACTCTATATCCCCACTAGGAGACAAAAGGTTGGAGAAATGAATGAATGAGCAAGTGCCTCGCCTAACGAATACATGCTCTAATTTGGTAATCCATTAAACTATTCAAATGGTAAGTGATTAGACAAACTTCACTGCACTTTTTATACTTAAAACTGTTCCAACAAAGCAGATAAATGGGACTTCAAGTGGACATATGGTCTCCATCTCCCTCTAAATAGTCAGAGAATGAGTTATGAAGTCATCACTGTTTTCTTTTCCAGTCGCAGCAGATTGGTGGGTTGATGCTAGCCAAGCGTGGACTTTAGACTTTAGTCTGAGACCATGCTCAATAAATCAGGGCTTTTTTAAAACTTTCTTCAAGAAGAGAGCTGTCACACTATGTTTCCTGCAGTGGGCTGGAGTGAATGCTTCCCCTCCTTCTGCTTCAGCGTTGGCACCCTAGACAAGATGGTTGTGGTCACTACTGACAGCTCGTCTTTTCTCTAAATGTCTCAGCCCAAATGTATTTCTTAGGTGGGACTGGGAAGTATTCTAAATCTTATTAGGCTTATGAAAAGAAAACATAGTTTCATCAAATACAGCCCGGGTCTGGAAGGATTCTGAGAGCGAAACTGAATAATCCAACCCTTAGCAAGTACAAAGCAAGTGTGAGTTGGTGCTGAATTTTCTTCAGTGCCCAGTCTACCCACTCCTAGCAGAAGTGATGTACAGATTCTGAAACCTCCCAGTGGGAAAGGAAAAGCATCCTTTCATCCCTCATGCATTTCCCATCACAGCTCAGCAGAAAGCAATCTTAAAAAGAACGTGATTGGGGGGGGGGAGGTCTTTCACACATCAGCACATATGCTACAAGAAAACATACCTGAAATCACATTTCTTCCCAGAAGTATCTTTTAAACTAAAATATAGTAATGATAATGTTTATTTTAAAAGCACTCTAATGTTTTGCATTTTATTTCTTCATCTTTCAACATAACACGTGGTGCTGGTGACGATTAATCCTTTCACGATGTATCTGAGAAGTTACCTGACAGAAGTCTTTCTCCCTTAATGATATCCTACTTAAAGTAAGAACGCGTTTGGAGAACAGAGAGTTAGATCCCTTGTGCTGGTTCCTACTGGAGTTAGATCTCAACAACACAGGTACGTTAAGATAGCCACAGTAGAGAGCTGAAATCCACAGCATAAAGCAAGCCTTCTACTGCAACTGTCCCTTCCTAAAGGAAGGTGGTAGGGTTGCAAATGTCTTGATTTGACTACCAACTCTGCAAATGACTTCCTGCAGGACCCTTAAGGGGGGAGCAAACCTCTCTGTGCTTCCACTTTCTTCCTCGATGCGATAAAGGCAGTACCACAGGGCAGATGAAATGAAAACTGTAAGAGTTCTTGGAGAATCTGCCAACTGTAAACCCTCATAATAGTTTTCATTTCCTTTCCTTCCTCGTCTCTAGTGCTGTTTTCTGGTGTGATTTAAAAGACATTAGCAGAACCATCAGGAGGAAATTAAGGCAAGCAAGGCTGTGTTAACTCTTTAACAAGTTCGGAATGAGAAAAAAATGAAGAAAAAAAGCAGCCTAAAAACACCAGCTAATGTGCTTTCTTGAATCATTAAACACAGTTTTCTGGCGGTGTGTGGACTGGCTATGGGGAAGTTGGAAGTAAGCATGTAGTCTAAATGGAACTCTGTTTTCTCTTTTGAAGTGCACTCAGGCAAAAGAAGTAGCAAACATAAGTTTGTTTTTCTGAAATCTCTAAGTTGGCTTCTCTAGGAAGAGGCATTTCACAAAAGCATCTTAATAAGATGGGACACAGGAGACATTGAAACGATGGAAGTAGTGTGACTGGGATGGACAGAAAGTCATTTAAAAACTTTTATTTTAACAGGGACAGATGTCAGGATGCCAGTAAAAAACATCTTCATCTGCTTCCTCCAAAGCTTCGTCCTTCCCTCTTCTCTCTGGCAGAGATCATTCTCTCAAATCCTGCTCTACTCGCTTGATCCTGGGTAGGATTAAAATTTCTCAGGGGTAGGGGTGGGGGCGCTCTCACATGCTACTCACTTACCCTGGAGCTTATGAAACATGCCCATTCTGTGTACACTGGAAGGACCAAGAATGTTCATAATTTAGAGAAAGAAGAAAAAAAGAAGAAATGAGAGGTTCTGGACAACCAAACCTCAAACTAAAAAGTTCACTGTTTCAAAAACACCAGTGTTGGTATAGAATTAGAGCTAATTATAACAATTTGCTTCTTTCTCTAAACACTTCTTTCAGAATTACATTTGCCAAGCTGTCAAGGTGAACGACCCTATTTTACCATGGTTCAGGGCCTGAGGGTTGAGACCCAGACGGAACAGCTGCTCCACAAATGGTGAAATTTGTCTCTGTCAGAATCACCGCATACACAGCTGTGAACTTCAAGAGAGTCTACAAGATAAAGACAAGAAGGAGCCCATCTCTGAGGCATGACCTAGCTGGTGTTTGCTACTTAGTTAAATTCACTGACTGAGCTGATGGGGGGGGGGGGGTCAGGTTAGTCTATGGGAAGGTTGAGGTGTTCTTTTCAAGAATATGGATCAGTGTCTTCCTGGAGTAAATCCCATATAAATGGAGAAGACCGTGGCGCACTCCCTTTTATTTGAAGACACATCTGAATTTCTGTGGAGAAAATACATGCTGACCAACAACTTCTATATATCAGATCAAGAGAAACCACTTTTTAAACCCAAAATTTAATTTGAAAATCCTCCTTAAAAAGCAGCAGAATGAATATTAAGGTTTATTCATTATATACAAATGCTAATAAAATAAAACATCACATTAAATGTCAAGCTACACTGCCTGTAAATAAAAATTCCTGGAAAGAACCACACCTCACATTCATTGGTCCTTTAGTGACTGCAGAGAGCTTGGAATGCTGTAAGTCCAGAGCCAAATCACTTTGAGCCAAACTTGACCCTTTCACCCTTAATGACAACTTATTGCTCTCCTCCATATGTGAGCCAACATTTTTTTGATCGACAGGCAAATCCTTTGGAATGTAGAAACAGAACCCCTGTTTTCTTCAACCAAAAAACTAAGAATGCTGTCACGTACCATCTGAAGGCAGCAGCTGAAATCTCCCTACTCTGCTTTAAACTGCCTACCTGTACCCATCAATGCCCTTAGAAAGGGCATTGATTCATGACTTTGTTCATTCTGTTACTATAAAACTTTAATCAACCTATTATCAAGTGGAACAGGGTGACTTGAAACCTTTCCTGGGCTAGGGTCTGTCATATTTGTCTACAGAATAAACTGTGTCTTATCTTTCGTGAGATGAGATTTGTGTGTGTGTGTGTGTGTGTGTGTGTGTGTGTGTGTTTCTGTCAACATTGCAGTACACGAGGCCACACTGTATCCAGATGAATACAGAAGCCGTCTTGGTTTGCTTTCAATTTCTGTGACAAACATGACAGCCAAATGCACCTTGAGAAGGCTGGGGTTTATTTCAGTTTGTAGCTTATAAGTCCATCACTGAGAGAAGTCAGGGAAGCTCAAGGCAGGGTCCTGGAGGCAGGAACGGAAGTACAGACCATGGAGAAACACAGCTCTACTGACTTGTTCTTCATGATTTTCTCAGTCTTCTTTCTTATAGTACCGTGGAACACGGGTTCCATGGTCCAACATTTCCCTAGTGAGCCCGGTCCTCTCATTTAAGCCATTTATCAAGAAAATATCCCCACAGACTTGCCTATAACAAATTGGATGGAGGCATGTTCTCATTTGCGGTTCTGCCTCTAAGATAACTCGAGCTTGTGTCAAATTGGCAAACAACTAAGCAAGCAGGACAGGGACAGAGAGCGTCCGCTGGACACATCTGCTCTGCATTTCAGCCTGGTGTTATGAGTCGTCATCAAAAGTCTGACACATCCTAGTGTCAATCTCCCTAAATTTCCTCCCCCTCACCCATCTTTCTGCTCTCAAGGCCAACTCTACATTGCAGCTGAAAAAGGAGATGCGGGAAAACCATAGGGTGACCTTAGACCAGCGCACCACTGCCCTATAACTGGAAAGTCAAACCATGAACTCACTCCCTTACAGTTTAAAACTCATTCATCTGCTCTGCAGAAAACTGATTTCACCATTTTCCTCCTGCATGCTTCTCCACCCAATAGTCCCAGAACAGGTCTACAAGCACAGAAAAAGGAAAGACCCTCAGGAATTCTCTTAAATCTTCTCCTTATTTATATGCTAAACTGGTGTTTTTAATAGTGTGAGTTAACATTGGGCATCAGCTGAAGAGCAAGAAAAAAGAGGTGAAAGAGAAGGTAATAGTGAAAGAATTACACACATCAGGAGTTCAAGAGAAAACAAGAGCAAGAAGACAAAGGCACAACTGAAGAAAAACATTGAAAATTAATGCTAACCAAAACCAGGGAACAGAATTTTCTGTAATTTGACATGGATTGTATAATTCTGACAGTAAAATTTTTTCTCTATATTGCTAGAAGTTTGTAAATATCCCTGTATTTGAGAGACTGTTTCACGGCATTCTGGTTGTTTCACCCGAAGTATCTTAAGTACTTTTAAATGCTTGCATGCAGAGTCCGACTTGAGGATGGTGTATTAATCATTGATAATTCAGGTATTCTGCAGCTTTCTAGGTGATAGACGCTCAACATACGCTCTACTAACCTTTTAATGAAAACACCAACAGGAATAATAAACCGAGCTCCACTGAAAATGCATACATGATTGTGAGAATATTTTCAAGGACAAGGACTTGCATTTGTACATAAAATCTTGTAGCTTGAAACTGCATCTCTCAAGCAGATCAAAGAGTTACCACTAATTTGCGGGGTTATACAAGTCGAATGTAGCAAAACAGAGCAGGGTAGTAGGTTACAAGAGATGGGATTCGGGGTGGAAAAAGTTTCAATAAAAAGGTAAATTCATAATCTGGCATATCCCATGGTAACTAAAGTTAACAACACTGTCCTGTATATTTGACATTTGCTAAGAAATAGCTCACGTGCTGGAAAGATAGCTCAGGGGTTAGGAGAACTTCCTGGTCTTACAGAGGACCTGGGTCTAATTCTAAACACCTATATGATGACTCACAACTATCTGTAACTTCAGATCCAAGGAATCAAATGTTGATCCCATCCTCTGAAGATATCAGGCATGTACATGGTAGGTGGACTTACATTCATATACACATTCATATACCAAAATACCCATACACATAAAATAAATAGATCTTAAGGATCCTGAAGAGGAGCAACAAAAAGGTATGAATTAACTTGACTGCGGTGATCATTTCACTGTCCTGAAGCCTATCGCATCCATAACTTGTACATTTTACATACACACAATCTTGTCAGTTCTATCTTAACAACGTTAAAGATGTTATTGTACACACGGGCAAGCACACGTTCTGTCCTAGACAGAACACAAATGCTGTTGTTACAGAACAGTCTACAGAAAAGTACGCGAGGACACCACAAGTTGCGTCCCACACGGAGACGACAACAATACAAACGCAGTTGTTTTCTGCAAGCAAAGATTGATTTCTTAGTCTGTGGTCCAAGTTAAAGAAAACAAAGAAGAAAAATCTCCATCGGAAAGGTGCCTATGATTTCTGTTCTCCAGAGTCCTGACACAGCACCCTCCCAATTTAAATCTCCCATAAAGCTATTCTGTAGTTTCCTATCAAAGCAACAAAAGGGCGGACTGGAGAGATGGCCCAGAGATTGACGGCAGTATGTGCTTTTAACCAGGGCTGGCTGCTCACACAGAACTGCATGTAAAGTCACCTCCAGGGGATCTGATGACCTCTTCTGGCCTCCACAAGTACTGCAGTCACGAGCATACACACATACAATTAAAACTAAAAATTAAAAAGCATTGAAAAGAATCACAATAAATACCAAGATAAGGATACATGAAACATTCTATTGCCCTACCCTTTGCAGGAGAATAACGATGGCCATAACTGGACACCAATATTCAGAAAAGACCAAGGGGTCTTTGAAAGGATGTGCAGAGTTCTTATGTCTAACAACAAAACCCCCCACTCTTTTGAGACATTCCATTCTTTGCTACAACCTGCTCCCAAAGCATGCAGGCAAAATGGACAGCCACAGCCACACATGCTGGTTGAGATCCCGAATGCCGCGCCTGAGGAAGCAGAGAGGCTTCACGTCCCATTATCCACAGATCACCTTGCAATGCTCATTGCATTCTGGGAATGCGGTACTTACTCTTGGACTGCTCTGGCTATGGAAAGGGCCGTGGATCCAGTTTCATTAACGCTATCTAAGGTCACATTTGGCAGGTCATCATCATCACTGTCACTTTTACTTTGTCTGGGAGATAGGCCTCGGGGGTCCATTTGTGCTGGGAAGAAAAGGCATATATAACGAATTAAAATTAGTGTGCACAGCTGAACTCCATGCTGGACCAACGTCGAGCATTCCCACGAGCAGAATCCCGGAAACTCCTGGAATTAGTGTTTTATACACTGACCATTCACAGACACGTTTTTCTTGTCCCTTTGGTGAACACCATTCCTGCATTAGATCCCAAGAGTTCCCTGTATGCACTAGAACAAAGGTCATCAATATCAGTAAATTGTGATATTGCCAACGTGGAGTGGTCAGAGCTAATAACAGAGCTCCTAAGCAACCTGTTCCACCCCCTGGTTTCTCCTGCTCTCTTCTGTTGCCAGGCTTCCAGCCACACCAGTTTTCATTAGCGTTTTCCCTAGAGGACACAGGGCATGAGGCAGAGAAGGTATTATTCGCTTCACACTCTCATGCGAGGTTAAAAAAAAGGAACAAAGTGGGCATGATATTTTTTTGTTTTTTTCTTCAGTGACCTGTCACCTTGCAGTTTACCACTATTGCCAGTGGGGCAGAGCCTTGACTACATAAAAATGGCGGAGGTGGAAGCTCCAAGCACTTCTAATATCTGTTTACATGTGTTGCAAAGGATGCTCTCGTCTCTGTCATGGCTACAGCCTTTTCAAAGATATTTCTACATATGATTCTTCTGCTGCTGCAGACTTGTCAAGGTAAGATGCTGATCTCCTGCTGACCAAAGCCACCTGAGCATTTTGATGAGTAATTCAGTCTAAAATAACCCATGAATTTTAAAGTTAGATTTTTTTTTTTTTGCCATTTTTCCCCCTCTGTGAGTAGCTTTGGAAATCGGTGCCTGAAATTTCAAGTCTCACCTCCCTTAGATAGAAAGCACACCTCCTCATTTGAAAATCCCCTTAAGCAAAAGTTAAAATACATGATTCCAATCCAGAAGTTTACTTCTCAATGGAAAACAGAGGCTTTCCAAAACCACCACTGTTAGCCAAGGAAAGCAACATGTACTTTAAAACAAGGTTACAATGACTTTTGGGGTACAACTACATTTCAAATCAAGATTACAATGGAAGTTAGGTTCAATCATATTTAAAAGTATGGTTAGAATGATATTTGGATACAATTGAGCAAAAAGATACCTTTTATTTTTTCAAATATCTTTTTTTTTGCAGCTATGCATTATGGACCCAAAAGTAAAGGCTGATATTTCATCATGTTTCATCCAGGAAGAGACAATTTGTGGTTGTCCACAATATTTACAGTGTGGCTGGAAAAAACTAACCCTAGAGGGTCTCCACAGGTTTTGAACTGAAGAAGCTGGTACTCATTGCATCTCGTGGATGCTAGTCTAGATGACACACTTTCTCTCTCTAGGTCCATCCAAATAGAAAAGTGCTTTGTGAAATGATATTGCTTGTTAAATACTATATGAATTAATTCAAACACTCTACAACAGTCATCTTTAAATGTGGATAAATTCCTCACTGGTCTGCCCCAGAGATTTTAGGAGAATATGGAAATAGTTTGCCTGTCAAGTCTTGAGAGGTAGGGTGCTACTGGAGACATAAGACTGTTATTGTCATATTGTAGATAAGTCAAGGATATTGCTGAATAGTCTATAATACTCTAAACACTCAACCATCCACACTAAAGAATCTATCACTTTAAAATGTCAATGATGCAAAGACTGAAAATTTTACCCAGAGAGTTAAGAGCTTAGACAAATGGGGGTATTCTGTGAATGACATGTATTCTGTGAATAATAAATGTTCAGTTGAATAAATGTGTCCGAGCTCCAAAGTCTCTGACAAGAAAATACTGATACACATTGGATTACCTATATTCTCTAGCTTTGTCCTCAAATACAGCAATTAATTCTCCTTAAATCAGAGGGCAGAGTCAAAATTCGATTGGCCAGAATTAACCGCAGAGTTTTTGGTGGACTAAGATTAGGATAGAGAAAAACAGGATGGAATCAAGAAGAGCTTAGATTGATTCATTTGCAGGCCTTTTGATCTGCAGGTGTGGAGAGGCAGGTTCAGCTGATCGTTCCTCTGTTGTTCTTCGGATCTATCAGGTTTTAACCCCAATATCTGACTCCTGAGTTTTATTTAATAATAGAACGATACAAATAATCATTTCACCTGTGTCCATCGTGTGGCAAGATCAAGGGGTGCCTTTTAAAGCCACCATTTCTCCGAGCTGCTGCAGGTCACTGGCTTTTCTCAGTAGGGCTTTTTTTCAGTATGTAGTCTCTTTAATAGCCACGCTGGGACTGCACATCCCAGCTCCAAATCTGCAGTTGCAGCCTCCTGCAGGGTCTCCAACAGCCTGAGGCAGCTGCCCATTGCCAGCTCTGTCATCCAGGCAGCCGGTGCCCTCCAATGCTGTGTCCTAACCTCATGGGCTCTTCCCACACCATCTCCCCATGCATTTTTCAGAGGGCTCACTTCTCCTTCACTTGTGGTGCTAGAGCAGCTGCAGTTACCCTCAGCTTGGGTGTGTAGCACAATGAAGATCTTCTGCAACCCTGTTCTGGGCACCCTGCAGCGCCCAAAGTCCCTGCTTGCACAGCTGAGCACTGTCACTGTGCTCAGCTTCCCACACATACCTCCAGTGTTGAAGCTATGGAAAAACTGAAAAGTCAGCAGAGCAGGTGAGGCACCTGTGAATTCTTAGGGAGGCAATCAGGTTTTATTTCTTTTTAAAAATCTTTTGCAAATTAAGAATGGGAAACAATATCATGATGCAGGGAGTTAGGACTCTATATAGTTCCACAAAGGAAGGTTTGAAAATTGAAAACATTAAATGAAGGGATAATCAACTTAGCTGGGATTGGCATAATATTGGTCAAATAAAAATAAAATAAAGTAAAAATAATATTTTTTTTTTAACAAAGATTGACTTAAGCTGTAAATAGAATGCTCTCAGATCCTACTGCATCTGTTGGTTTTGTGGGAGCCTAGGCAGTTTGGATGGTCACCTTACTAGACCTGGATGGAGGTGGGTGGTCCTTGGACTTCCCACAGGGCAAGGAACCCTAACTGCTCTTTGGGCTGACTAGGGAGAAGGACTTGATTGGGGGAGGGGGAGGGAAAGGGGAGGCGGCGGTGGGGAAGAGACAGAAATCCTTAATAAATAAATAAATAAACAAACAAGAATTTAGACAAATATTAATTTGATCTTTGCTAATTCAGAATGTAAAAGGGCAATCATTCCTTTAAAGGTAAGATCAGAACCCGTGGATGAATGGGCAGATGGGGAAAGAAAAGCCATATGTGACTAGCAGAGCAATGAGTTTATGATTTGTTACAGCAATGGAAAACACATATTAACATTTCTTCACTCATAAAATAAAGAGGGCTTCTGAGAGAAATATTAAAAGGTATTATCAAGAATAGCTATTGCTATTCAGGTTGTACATAGGCAGGGTAAAACAGCTGCTGATCTTCGAAAGGTACGAACAGCACTACCTTTAAAATGGTTAAATGACAAAATTGGCTAGATAGAACAATGGCCTTTGGCATCAAAAAACTACAGACATTAGAACACCTGGTGAGGGAGCAGCTAAAGGCTCAACATATTGAAGAACTGATCAGTCTTTGGAAGCCCTCTATATTTGTCATTAAAAAGAAGCTTGGAAAATAGAGAAAAATAATAGATATGAAAGCTATTGATAAGGTGATTCAGTCAATGGACTCTGTACAGCCTAGAATTTCCCCCCCCTTTTTTTTATTACCTAAAGGCTGCTCTACTATAGAAGACTGTTTTTTAAACTATACCTTTACAAGAACAGGATAGAGAAAAATTTGCTGTTACAGAGCCTACTTATAATAATTTTCAGCCTGTTAAAAGGTATCAGTGGAAAAGTCTTCCAAAATGATGTTAAACAGCCCTACCTTTTGTCAATATTTTGTACAACAACCATTCGAAATAATTCATAAACAGTTCCCTCAATCTATATTTTACCATGATATCTTTGTTGTCATTTCAAAAAAGCAGCATGAGAGAGAAATATGCCATGTAACAGAACTCACGTGCAAGGGCTTTTTATTAGGGGTAAGGTAACATAAGAAAAAAGGGAAGGGGAGGGGTGAGGGTGGCCTGTGGGCAGAGGAACAGCAGAAGAGAAAGGCAGAGAGAGAGAGAGAGAGAGAGAGAGAGAGAGAGAGNGTGAAGACTGGAAAATTATGTGTATGTGGTGTGTGTGCGTGTGTGTGTGTGTGTGTGTGTCCATGTCCGTCTGTGTGTGACCCTTCCATTAGAAAAGCTAATTACTTAGATGCTTGTGTAAACTGGAAAGTTGTGTGTGTGTGTGTGTGTGTGTGTGAGAGAGAGAGAGAGAGAGAGAGAGAGAGAGAGAGAGAGAGGGAGACAAAGACAGAGACAGAGGCAGAGGCAGAGGCAGAGGCAGAAAAGCAGAGTGAGAAAAAAGAGAGATGTGGGGTGGGCAAGGGCCCTTTAAAAGGGATCTTAGAGAATGTACATAGAAGGTGCTCTTAGTGGAGACAGCTGAGGACAAAGCCTGTCAGAACCCCAAGGGGAGGCCAGTACAGATGCCTGACTGTTAACAATCTTCAGTTGATTCAGACACAGAGACTTTAGAAATAATGTTTGATGAAGTAAAGAGAATTTTGTCTTGTTTTGTGTTACAAATTGCTCCGGAAAAAAAAATACAAAGAGAAGATTCTCTTAATTACCTAGGATATTAAATAGGTTTACAGAAAATTCAACTACAGAAACAAATCAGGAGAAATAAATAATGAACTCTTAATGATTTTCAAAAATTGCTAGGAGATACTAACATGTCGTGATAAACAATCAAGATAACTACTCAAGAACTATGTAATTTATTTCAAAACTTAAGAGGTGATAAGAACTTAAATAGTCTAAGGAAATTATCAACTGAGGCAGGGATAGAATTGGCTTTTGTAAAAGAGAAATTACAGTATGCACACATGAATTGCCTGTATCTAGAACTCGAATGCATCCAGGTCATACTACTGCCTACTCATTTTCCTTGAGTAATTTTTAGATAGAGAGAAGATAATACCTTAGGATGGATATTTTTACCACACAAACAGAGTAAAAAAAATTAAAGTCCTGTGTAGGAAAGCTTTCTGAATTGATTCTGAAAGGAAAAATGAGACTCTATCAATTAATAATACTAGACCAAACAGAAATTATGATATCTTTTATTAATGCTGAAATATCCTCATTATGTGCAGAAAATGAATACTGGCCAATAGCTTGCAGTAATTTATTGGGGGAAATTAAAAACAAAAGATTTCAGTTTATAAAAAGAACCAGTTAATTCTCCCTCATAATGTATGAGAAACATAAATTTCCAGAGCCCCTACATTCTATACTCATATAAATAAATCAGAAATGGAAGGTTATAAGTCAGGAAAATAAGTAAAGTAGCTCAAAGCCCTATGGTTCTGTTCAAAAGTCAGAATTATATGATATTCTCATGGCTTTATTAGATTTTCCCAGAATCTTTACATACAATTACTGCCCCTCGAGATGTAGAGTTGTTTTATATATTGAAACTGCTGAATTTATTCCAGATGATTTAGCATTAACTTTCTATATTTAATTACAAGAAATAACCAGAAATAGAAATAATCCCTTGTATATAACACATATCAGATCCCATACGGGTCTACCAGGACCTCTAGCACAAGGTAATGAGGAATATAGATTTATTACAAGACAAAATACAAAAGGAGTTGTCAAAGACAGCCCAGCTAGAGGAGGGCTTGGTTTGTTCTGCAAGAGGATAAAGGCCACTGTCTGAGATATCCCAGGAAAGGCTGGAGCTTTTCTATGATCATCTAAATAATGTGGTGCTTACATAAACTAAAGGATAAAATATGCTAAGGAAGTTATCAGTTTGGATGTGCTTTTCAGGAGGATCCTACTTAAAGACTTCTTTCCAATATTTTCAATAAATATTATAAAATACATCTGCTGCCACCATTCTGGGAAATTCCTCATATTCAAACCCTCAGCCAAACTAAGAAAATAATCAGAAAGGCTTTTTAAAGTTTGCATTGCTGATTAGGTCAGATGATTAGCTTATCTACATACTTGCATAATTCCACTCTGCTTTTATTAAACGTGGAATAGGGACATCTCATTCAGTTAACCTCCGTTAGTCTTTGCACATCTGAGTCCATGTTAGGAAGGATCAATTTTCTTGGTACTCATTTCGGATAATGCAAAAGTTTCCAGGGCAACCAGAACATTCATACCTCTCACACATTCAATCTCTCTTTCTCCCTCCCTCCCTCCCTCCCTCCCTCCCTCCCTCCCTCCCTCCCCCCCCCCCCCCCTCTCTCTCACACACACACATTCACACATATACACACACAGAGTTCTGTAAAGTAAGAGAGCAAGAGATCATCTGTGGCTGCAAAGAATTTATCTTGGAGCTTGGCGTGGCAGTACACACCCTTAACCTATTCTCAGGAGGTAGAACACAAAGATATCTCTGAGTTCAAGGCCAATCTAGTCTACCAAGTAATTTCTAAACCAGCAAGAGTTACTTGGTAAGATCCAGTCTCTCATTAAACACACACACACACACACATACACACATACAAAACAGAAATATGCCCATACACACAAACCCCTCATATTTAAGATTTTATACATTTGAAAAGTGGAAAATGGATTGGGATGTTTGGAGAAACTCAGTTCTTGAATTTGGAGGTGTTCTGGACAAATCCCAGGATGAAAACTGCCGAATTCCAAACACTTGAAGTTGAGCAGATTGATTTTCAGTTCCAGTTGGTGACACAGTACCACTAAGCAGGTTGTCCTGGATAACATCCTTATCTGGCCACTTCTAACAGTGACTCTGCTGGACTCTATGGCCTGCTGTGGTTAAAATACATTGGAAGATACAACACAAGCGGGGGCTTGAAAAGAACTTCCTCACTGGGACTCCTGTTCTGAGAAGGGGGTCACCCTGGGAAAGAGCTTGGACAGAGTTAGTTGGAAAAGATGCGCTGCTTAGCTGGCCACCCATCCCAGCTAGTAAGTTCGCCATATTTCATTAGCTATTCTCATTCCAATCACCAGAAGACCACATCTATACCAGGAATTCCAGATGTGGCCAGTGTGAAAACTCTTGGTCTAAACCCATTCCAAATTCTGACCTTCAGAACTGTGATCCCATAAAGCACTTGCTATTTTAATCAAACTGATTTAGGAGTGATGTCTCCTCAGCGCTGTGGACAAATGACAGCCAGTCAGACCACCCTTAGGCATTTTTTTTTGTTTTTCTTTTTTTTCTTTTTGGTTTTTCGAGACAGGGTTTCTCTGTGGTTTTGGAGCCTGTCCTGGAACTAGCTCTTGTAGACCAGGCTGGTCTCGAACTTTTTTTTTAATTTTTGTTTTTCTTTTTTTCTTTTTTTTTTTACCCTTAGGCATTTTTGTTTGCCAAAGGCAGCCTTGCATTCAGTAACCAAAGCCCAAGTGGCGCTCAACATGACGCGCAATCCTCTGTTCTTTCTGCTTTTCAGTTACAAACCTTCCAGGTGCATTTTACAGCTCTTTCTATGTAGGAGAGGCCTGAGTGACAGCCTGGGCATCACTCAGGGGCATTCCCTACCTCTATGGGGCAGAGGGCAGAAGTCCCTGCCAAAGAAAACCCTTAGCAGTTTCTTCTTTCTAAGTCTACACTTGACAGAAAGTCCATCAGGTGCCTCTTTTGAGGCCTGTGGATACCCTTTTCATGCCCCTTTCAACACACTTAAACTCTTTTTCCTCCTGTGGACTAGTGGACAGACACTGATACATCACACCAGAGGACATGGCCCCTCAACATCCTCTCCAGCCTAGGCACTATCAAAAAATGAAACACTTCCGCTGAAGATAACTGGCCCGTTCATGCCTTTGCTTAAGAAATTTTCTATAAATCATCTTATTAAATGTATGTGATAAAATGACTTCTGAACCCTAAAACATAAGGACTAACATGTCCTTTAAAAAAAAAAAGAGAGAGAGAGAGTTGGGAGGGAATGGTTCAGTGGGAAAGCTCTTCCTTAGCATGTCTATGACCCTGGGTTTCCTTGTGAGCATTATATCAGAAGAAAAAAGATCTTAGAAAGAGGTACAGAATCCCTTTCCTGCCTATTGGGGCAAAAAAGAGAAGATCCTGAGACCTGGCAGGAGTAGGAGGCGAGCAAATGATGTCACATTGCTCATCCCCCCCCCCCCCACTGTGGCTTCTTGGAAGTTAAGGAGGTAATTAATATGCGCAACCCGGTTAGTAGACCCTAGCCTGAATAGCCTGAAGCTCAGCATCCATCATCACACTGCTAACCCTGCCATTGCTAGCAATGCTTCTTCAACCATAGTGGGACATGCCACTTCTGTAGCCTAGGCTTCTTCATCTCTAGCAACAGTTAACTGAAATAAATTCGCCCTCCTCGTTCCTAAACTGGCCAAACTTAATGGATGCAGAACGGACAGAAATGTTACTGATGGTGCCACATCTCTCGATCCAAATATCCATGTATGTATTGAGGCAGTGTTCTCATCGGACAGCTACAGGGTACCGGGCATCTTTCAGAGTGTTGGCAAAAGTGCCGTGACTTGGGTCAATTACAGTAGCCTGATGTCACACTGGTGGAGAGGATGGTAGTGATGATGGGACTTATGGTAAACAATACATATATAAGTGAGAAAATAACTGAACATTCTAGATCACCTAAGAGCCACAGAGCCAAAGGAAGCAATTGAGGCTGTCAGGGGTTGCTGAGAGCTGAGAAGACATCCTTAGTGATGGTAGTAGCTAGGAATCTAGCCTGGGAAAGATTACATAGGAGTGGGAACCTGGAGGAGTAGATAGAGGCTTGCACATGGGCTGGCTTGTTTTCATTTTGGGGGAAGGGTCATGATAAGGACAGCGAAGAACAGATGCAAAGACTCTGAGCTGGCTGTGGGATCCAGATGCCTGGGATTCCTGCTGAGGGAAGGATGCAGCTGGAGCTAACAAAGGGAGAAAGAAGTGAACCAGGGAAGAGGGAATTTGTGTGTGTATGGTGGTAGTGGGTGGAGGAGGCTAAGAGTCACTGGAGTGTTCTAGCAGAATAAAAGCATGCCATCAATTATGGTCTCTGTGAAGAATCCAGTTTGGTGTGCCTGCCCATCAAGGTGGAGACCCGCACACAGGAATCATTAGGGCTAATAGTAGTGTTCTTGGGAAAACCGCACTAATCATCTTCTCTTGTTTAGACACTACTTCATGCTGGCTACGCAGTGCACCCAGTTAAACTCAGGACACTTGTGTTGTTAGGAAGTATGGTCTTCATTCTCCTTTTGTACAACTGACCTTTGCTTTCAAACTATGAGTTGTTCACTTACATGGCTTCCTTTCCTAGGCATCAAGACATATGAGGAGAGAAACAGCTGAAAGTAAGCAAAGCTTGGCTCATGCTAACAGTGGGCTCCAAGATCAGAACCAGCCCCTCCCCCCAGAGTCCTGCCTACCTCCCAGGATCCTAAAGATCCTTGCCTCTCTCTCCCTTCACTTTTGCCTTTACAGAGCAGAAAGTGTGAGGTATGCATGGAAGCCCACGTGTGGACTTAAAAATTCCATCAATTCTGCAAATCTTGAGATGCTGCTAATATGTGGATATAATATGCAATTTTGTTCATTTTCTCCTTATCCCTATCTGTATACTTGACAGCATAATGGTTTCCGCTACCACTGTATTAAAAACTAATCTCGTAATGTTTGTCTAGTTCCCTAGTGCAGGGTCCACTTCTCTATAACAATGCTGTTGGTCCTCTGAATGACACTCAGCACAATTGCTTGCTCCATGCATTTTCAGTCCCAATTTCTTCTGAAAACCCTCTCTGTCCTATGGTTCGAGGGATGGGCAAATTAAGGCATGGGGGAGTTGCCACTTGTTTTATGAATAAAATTTCATTTATCTATTCTCATTTTTAAAATTTGGTCACTTTAGTGCCGCGATCTAAGCAGAAACTGTCCCAAAATTCATGTGGTTTCTTATAAAACAAAAATGTCTCTTTTGAGACAGTTTCATTGGCTTTGCCATGCACTGCTAAGAATTATGGGGCTCTTTGCGCCTATGATTGTCTGTCCTACATTTTCTGGGCCATTCTACAGAATCCTCACTGTATATTAGTTTGTCCTTTAGGCTCTTCTCTCCATCTCTCTGTTGATAAGCTTCTCTACAGTGCCGCGCAATCTCAAGATTACTGGCTTTATGTGCTCAGCTGTGACCTCCCTTCCACGCATCTTTCAAGCATCTTGCTGACTCTTTCACCACCGATACATTCAAAATCATCTCAAGCCCTACCCTTTCTTCATGTTTCTTAATTCCAATAGAGAGAGTTCCACACTGGCACTCACTTCAAAATTCCCTCATACTTCCCCTCCCCCAAATTAGCTACTAACTGTTCTTGCTAAATCCCCGCCCTCTTTTCTTGCTGAACATTCTCAAAATCCCGCTGCATCCACTTCCTCCATATAAGGTTTCTCTACAAAACAATGAGCACAAGCCTTTCCTAAAACGTTCTTCACTTTGAAACCCTTGAATGCTTTCCGTCTTCTAATAAATAAGGTTTGACAGCACCCCGTGATCATTTCCCAACTCTAACCATGAATAATACCTCGTACCCCATCTTGCCCCTGATATTTACTTTAGTTTGCAATTCATCCAGTAAAACCCCATGAACCCTCTGGCATATCTGGTCCTTCTTCCTTTAGCAAAATCTAATAACGCCTTGGAGAAATCCATACTTTGTATTTGTATATGTTTGTGGCACTCTATTTTCAACTCTAGTTGAGTACATGTATACATTATACCCTCTGTTATTCTACTTGCCTCTTGAGAGGAGAGGGACCATATGAATAATAACCTTTTTTTTAAAAGATTTATTTATTTATTATGTATACAGTATTGTCAGTATTCTGTCTGCATGTGTGCCTGCAGGCCAGAAGAGGGCACCAGATCTCCTTACGGATGGTTGTGAGCCACCATGTGGTTGCTGGGAATTGAACTCAGGACCTTTGGAAGAACAGGCAGTGCTCTTAACCACTGAGCCATTTCTCCAACTCCAATAATAACCTTTCTTATACCATAGAAAGTAATGTTTGCTGGAGAAGACTATAGGGTAAGTGCAAAGTTGTAGTTAAAATGGTTACAGCAGTTGCAGATTGTCATAGGCTTCTGCCACAGAATGACAGAGTGGTTCATTTGCATTTCCTTTCAAAAGTTACATCCTGGCTTCCACTCTAAAGTTAACATTTACTTATGGGAAGTTATAATTATTACATCTCTATGACTTTGTAAAGTCTTAGAATATTATATTTGGGGTTTACATAGACCATGGCATGACACAAGTGGAAATATCCATATTTTTGTTTACTTTTTAGCTAGATTACATTTAGTATGGTTGTCTGTCCTTTCAGGAAATGATCTCTCCATATGCTGCAGTTCTTTCAAAGAAGTTACTGTCTAGAAATAGCAAAAAAAAAAAGGATATCATCATTAAAATAAAACTTCAAAACTGGATTGTGTTGAGATCCTCAGAAAAGTGACAAGGGTTTTCTTTTTTCTAACGAGGCGTGACCAAGACAACTTATTTGTGGCTGGGAAAAAAATGAAAGCTGAGTTTCAACTGCCTGTGTTTCCTGGAAGTATATCTTAGAGAAGAAAGGCTTTTGTGATTCTAAAAGCATTCACAAAAATCCCCCTCAATAAGCAGACTTTTCCACTATGCACGGTACCTGCAAAGTCCAAGGGCTTCCGTACATTACTGTTCCATTCCTTCCTAAATACTTTGCACCTGGTAAGCCATTCCAGCTGCATCAAAGCCTACCCAGTCAGTTCCAATTGATTTACTAAAACTGCGTCCACTTCAGGCAGAGAAATGTTATGTTAGTAATAGTAATGGGATTTTGAGGTGAGTGCAGGTGGGGGATAATGGTCTCCCCAAATTCATTTTCATCTACAATACACAGAGGACACTTCAGGAGTCATCAATCTGCGGCCTTTTCATTCACTTTTCTCTTTTCATGTAGTTGCTCTTTCTCCTGTCTGTATTTTCTGGCTTATGGATGGGGTAATGTCAGATCTAAGACACTGACTGAGATCAAGAATCTTATTCCATTTTGACTGATTTTCAGGCATTTTGGATGCGAGAAATTCTTTAAAAGGAGCTTACAAAAAATAATAATAACCCCGATCTTAAGCTTGCTTCTCTTCTCAAAGTAGAACTTTACACTTACCCCACAGTCTCCTTCAGCAGGAGAAGTTAGCCCACCGCACAATGTACACGTGGGCTAACTGACCACGACAGAAGCTTCATATGGTGTTGCCCACCTGTAATCCTGGTGCTTGAGAGGCTGGAACAAGAGAACCTCCATGGGTTCAAGACCAGTCTGAACTATGTAGGAAGTACCAGGTCAGCAAATCCTAGCTTTAACAACCAAACAAATAAATAGACCTACAGGGTGTACCTCAAAGGTAGAGATCTTGTCTATCAAGCCAGAGGTTCCATTCTCAAGACCCAAAACCATGCACAATTTGAGATGGCGAGACCCACTTTAAGTCTGGGACCTTAAGTCTTGTGGCAACCTATATAAGGGACCTGCAAGAAAGGAGATCTCTATTTGCTTGCTTGGCCCTGTTCTCAGTGGCAAATCATTCCTTCGCTAGTACTAGAGTCCACCTCCTTAGGTTTCTGAGATATACTTGAAGACCCTATAGGACATCTAGCCCCATGGACTGAATAACTATTGGATCCTTGAACTTTTTGTGTGGAGATATCCATTATTGGACAAGCCAGACCACAGCCTGTAAGTCACTCTAATAAATACATATATATGTATATGCATATATTCATTCTATCAGTTCTGTTTCTCCATGGAACCTTGACTAATAAAGATGTTTGTGTGAGTGCCAGCTTGTACTGGATTCAAGTAGAACTGATCAGCTTAACCAACACCATCTCTGAAAACACCGCTGTTCCAGATCATCTGCTAGACGGGAGCAGAGCACAAAAGAGGAGGTACACACCAGGTTTTCCCATTCTCCTTCATTCTCTTTTGGTTTATGTTAGCTTCTATGCAAAGTTCATCTTGGTTTTGAGAGAGGAGTTTGTTTTTGAGGAAGAAGGGGTAACGAAAGAAAAAAATGCGGTTTTGGACTCTCCCGGCCAATGCCTAGTACATCGTGTGCTGCTGTATTTGGATGGAAACCAGCACAGAACTTTGATCCTGTTTCCTTCTGCTGCAGTAATGGGGAGAAACGGAATTTTGCTTGGTAAAGAGTGGTGACATCCGTGTGTGACTAACCTTTGGGACATAGACTGCTCTATATTCTCGACATTATCCAGTTACTTTTTTTTTTTTTTTTTCAAACAAAGCTGCCAAGTTCCTCAGCACTAAACCCTGGCTGTTCCTGAGGCCAAACAGAAAGGATCTGAGAGCATAGATGTCTTGTTATAATCCAAGTGGCTTCCCCTGCTGTCAGGAGCACAGCTACGCTCCCTGTGAGCCTGTGTAGTAAAACCACCACATCCAAGGCCCTCTGGCTACAGTGGTTCTGTACTATCTGGATGTCTCTTTCACTCAGTGGAGTAGTGAATCTAAATTATAAACAGCAACTTCTTCCTGTTATTCTCACATCTATCTATGCATGATGTGAAAACCACACACAGAATCATTTAACACGGACCCGAATACTTAACTCGGCTTCACACGTTCCATGTGTGCAAACGAAGGGCATCAATGCCATTTAACAAAGCATAAACAATAACATCGTATTATAAATTTACTCTATTTCACTCAGCATGGCATGTGAGATCGGTTCAGACTTTTTGATTTCCCTGTTTTCCTTTTCCGCAGTCTAATTGAACTATTTTTTTGAATGGACCACTAGTATTTATCTATTTTCATAATGAAAATTAAGTTTTCAAAATATCCACCGCCAGCTATACTGTCACAAGCTGCTTCATGGAATATATCTGAAAGTCATGATGTTGTTTAATTCATGCACATTGCCAAATTGTTCTCCAAAGTGGCTGAACCAATTTATACTTCCACTGATGTGTGCACATGCTACAGCCACCGACGAGATTGATGTTGCCAGATTTAAACATCACTCTAATGCATACAGCCATTCTGTATTACCTAATCTCCCAGAGCACATGATTTAGACTGCTTGGTATCTTGGGAAGCTGAGGAAGGAAGATCTCAAATATGAGGCCACAAGAGGAAGAAAAGAAAGCATATTCTTTATCCCTAGGCTTGACACATTTGTGTGAGTTATAACCAGAGGCTATATATTTCTGAACAATTTTAAGATTTATGGTTTGTTGAACTTTATTTGAAGAGGAAACGCTACATTGTCGTCCTGGCATGTGCTGTGCACAGAGCATCTCGGGAGGTTTCTTTATGCCTCGTGTTTGATGAAGTCTCCGCTCTGTTGTCAGCTGGGGATTTATGTTAGCCCGTCTACACTCGCGGACTCATCCTCTCCCTTATCGTTCACATATTTCTAGGGATCTTGGTGAGTTTTGCAATGTAATCTGATCTGGTCTCGCGGGTGGATATATTGATATATTTTAGAATACTTCCATTCCTGTCTGTTTCATTTCTTGCTTTGACAACTTTTCCACTCAGTCTTGCTCCCTGGGTAAAGTTCCCACCGCAATCCTTCTACCCAAATATCCTTCCATTCAACATTCTGGACACATTGCCGTTTCCCAAAGAGAACCTAGGCAAGGTTCTAGATTCACATTTTCTCTCACCGTTGAAATCCATTTGGCTAATAAATTCCACTTAATTGCTTTTGAAGTGACCACTGCCCAGGCCTTCAGACAGTCCTGGCTGGTTTCCAGACATGACCTTCTGCTGCTTCTGCTACATCTCCCAGCCTCCACGGCCTCCATCCTTTCACATACGGACGCCAATGCTATCCTGTTCACTTCCACCCACGGCAGCCTTCTGTGAGTCCCTGAACTTGCAGTAAATGTAAGCCACCTAGCTTATCTCAATTTGTAGTTTGACTAATACACATCCCTGTCCTAACTACATATATAGTGTATAGACAGTACCCACAGCAACGACCACAGTGAAATGGATAAAGCACATCAAAGTCAACAAATAAACCTCCAAACAGTGAGACAAGTCTCAGAGACACAAGCATGGGCTTATGAAAACCACGTCCTTGAACATGCCTCAAGCTTCATTTCCAGTTTTGCATATCTTCCATTTGATCATATCTGAGCATCCTTCCTCCTGTACAATCAATCTACTTCCCCACCAGGATGTACTATGGTAATTTGTAGTTCAGGGATTTGAACCTATAAAATTGGTCTTGTCAGTCTAGATGCTGTGACTAAATCTTTCCTCGGGAGCAGCCTTCTCCTGATGTCGACATCACCCTCTTCCATTTCTCAACCTTGTGACTTTCTTTGCGCACCACATCAATCGGCCTATGCTTGGCTATCTTGCGACTCTTCTTACTGTTTCCTGGCCATTTCATTGTGGGTCTGCTGTGGGTACCGTTTGTACACTAAATGCTATATATGTGGTTAAAACAGGGATGCCTGTTAGTGGGACTACCAATTGACATGGATGGAAAGGAATGTGAAAATTCTTGGTTAAGGCAAAAAGTTAAAAAAATAAATATATTTAAGCCACGGATGATGATGTGTGCCTGAAATTTCATCTCTCAGAAGTCTGAGCTGGGGCACTGGTGCAAGTTTGAGACCAGCCCGGGCTACAGAGAGTGTACCAGGCCAGCTAGAACTATATAATGAGATTCTGTACCAAGTGGAGGAAAAGGCAACTAAAGACTTCTGATTCTCGGTGTCTTAACTTGGCAGCTCTAATTTTCCTTTAAGAAATGAATCTGATAGCGGCCAACACCATAACCTGGAGCTGAAGCCATCTCATTTATTGAAGTAACAGACAAATCTTTACATTTCTGACAGACCCTCATGTCCCAAAGTGAGATCTTGAACTAAGCATATAGTTGGGAGTAGCCTTCAACTCCTGATCTCCTTGCCTCTGCCACCAACCCTGGGATGACAGATGTGAGCCAGGACTAGGCTCTCCTTTTCTCATTTAAATGGTACAATATAGGGCATAAATTGACGAACTTTATAATAAGTCAGCTAACTCTTTAGTTTATGAAATATAGCTGTTTCCTTAAAATACTTTTATATGAACAATATATATGTCAAATATTAACTTATGCTTATGAGCATATTTACATTCATACATAGAAGCCCAAAGAAGGGGCAATATGAAGTCTCACGATAAGTATATTCTAACATGTCTAGGTACTTGATGGGCATTGTGGACTTTACAAACATGAGAGGCCTCTCTAAGTAAACTGATTGGCTGGGCAGGTGCACAACTGAGAGTTCAGAAACAGATTGAACAGTATCACGAGGCTGATTTTCCTCATGTCTCTTTTGGAATAAACTATGGCCGGCTCCCCAAAGTATGTGATAGCCCTCTCCTATTGTTGCTAAGAACCGCTGCTTTTCCAGTGCTTATAAAATGGATTGCAAAGCGGGAAAACAGCAACAATTCACTGGGTTGCTGAGATCTATAAGTGGGAAAGATGCAGCCTCCCATCAACATCAGATCAGACGTCTTTATAGAGCTAAAACTGGCTTCACATTGTCACTGAAAGCGTGTTTGCTTTGAAATACCAAGGGGTTATGATGGTGATTAACATTAAAATAATAATCACAATTGGCCAAGGAAGGAAGAAAAATAGGCCTGCTAAGAGTTGTACTAGTTTCAAGGTGGATAATGAGATAATAAAACACATAATTGGAGGTTATACTACCTTGATGACTGCAGATTATACCAATGGGCACAATAATGCCACTAATGAGTGCATCACCAAGCGCCACCCAGTTGTTAGATGAGAAGTGGGTTACACTGCATGAAAACGGTGACTGGAGGAACATGGTAAGATGCGGCACGGTGCAGGTGTGATGCCTGTGCACTGGACTGCAGGCTGCAACTTTGACTTTGTGCGAAGTTCAGCAGATAAGAAAAGAATGCCACGATATGTAGCAACGACATGGAAATCAGAGCTGGAAGACGTCAGTCCCTATTAAGGGGCCAGCTAGTCTCCGTATCCAAACACACGTGTTTGAGAATTTATTTTCCAATTTGAAGAAAACATTTCTAAACATCTGCTACACGAGCTTGGACGATTCTGAGTGTGTGATGCTCTAATGATGATTAGCTATTGGCTAGTGTTCAGGATTTTTATTGAACTCATTAATCTAAGAAAAATAAATATAATTGTACCAGTAACACAGTAACATTAAATGCTGGCTGTGTCTTTGTGGGTTTTTTCCCTTGTGGGTTTTTGTTTTTGTTTTTATTTTTGATAACCACAAATAGGATGAGGCAAGATACAACAGGCATGTTTGTGTTACATGTGTGTCCTTTTATCCCTTTTCCTCCTCAAAAGAGCTCCAGGCAAGGACCAGATATGTCTAAAAATGACACAGATGTCAGTCTCTGAAACCCAGTGAACCACACTGTGACAAAATTTCCCTGCACCTAGAAATGTTGACCTACAGCTCGGGGCTATTGTTCTGCTGCAAGATGTTGGGGGAAACTGAAACATTTAATATACCACACTCTAATGGCAATACTTAGCTGTACAGAATTACATCATAGCGTTCATATGTGTGCAGCCACAGCTGAGGCTACACGGACATGTTTTATACCTCATGAATCTTAAACCTGAACCAAAAGCACAGGTGATTTTAAAATGCAAGATTTGATGTTCAGTTAAACAGCACCTGACCGGGGCAGTGGGGGGGATATATAGGGTTGGGGTGTTAACAATGACAAATTCTTTCAATATTTTAAGCTTATTGGTTAAGCATCAAGCCAAAATAAGGGGAAATGATTCTGAAGTAATTTAAAATCTGATTTAATTCTGGGTGCTACCTCTTATAGACTGAACCTTTAAGGAGTAGAACCACAGAGGTCTTTATTTTCTAACCTATGAAAAATGGAAAGCAATGTCTACATTGTAATTTTGGGGGGATTTAAGGATAAAATATGTACATCAGAAAGAACATACAGTCAACAAAGATTATTGTTGAAATAGTTTCAACAAATACATTTATAAGATTTACTACATACTTTGTTGACTTCCTCAAACAGACTTAACAACTATTTATCATTCTTTTGTTACTATTGGTCTTTATTTCAAAGGCAATTACGATGCTCTTGGTTAGTATTACCTCCAAGGACATAGGTGTAGGCTGTGTTGCTGTGTTGATGTGGGAGTGTCATATCAATCTGTTGATTTCATTGGCTGAGCAATAAAGAAACTGCTTGGCTGGCCCTCATAGGTTAAAGCATAGATGGGAGGAGAAAATAGAATAGGATGCTGGGCGGAAGAGGAAGTGAGGGCAGACTCTGCGCTGCTTCCAGAGGGACCAGTGAGACACCATGCTCAGCTCTCCCGGGCAGATGCACGCAATGAAGCTCCTCCGAGTAGGCTAGAATCTTCCCGGTAAGCGCACCTTGGGGTGCTTACACACATTATTAGAAATGGGCTAGTCCAGGTGCGAGAATTAGCCTGTAAGGGCTAGAGTTCATGGGCCAAGTAGTTCTTTAAATGAATACAGTTTGTGTGTTGTTATTTCGGGCATGAGCTAGCCAAGCGGCCGGGGTGTTGGGGACGCAGCCCCGCCGCTCCATTTCAACACTGTGTAACCCTATTTACTCTCAGCCGGGAAGCCATTCTTCTGGGGCATCAAGTTTTTACTTTGATAATGATGTTGACATCTCCTCTTTCTGCCACCTTTAGTCCTGAGTGTCCCAAAAGATAAAAGCCGATTTCCTAATTTGTGCATCCGTTTCAAACAAAATAACCAGAACAGAACCTGAGTGAACTGATAATTCAAAATCTGTAGAAACATTTTCTTCCTGGAAGGAAGTCTATAGAAAGCCAAGTGTTACAATTTCTTGGGGCTACTGGGAATATCTAAAAATCTACTGAGGATGTGTTGAAACACGTCCAAGGGCCCATGTTGAGATAGGAGCGGCGGCAGGGCTGCGTCCCGGCACCTGGCCGCCTGCATGGCTAGCTTATGCCCAGAAATAATTACATGGAAACTGTATTCTTTCAAACACTGCCTGGCCCGGATAGTTCCAGCTTCTTATTGGCTAGCTCTTACATATTGTTCTAACCCATTTCTAATATTCTGCGTAGCCCACAAGCTGGCTTACCAGGGAGGATCTTAACCTGCATCTGTCTGGCGTGGGAGCATCATGGCGACTCCTCGACTAAGCTTCTTTCTCCCAGAATTCTCTTCTGTCTACTCCGCCTACCTAATTTTCTGTCCTATGAGGGCCGAGGCAGTTTCTTTATTATAATTAACCAATGTCCTTCCCCCATCAGGCCCAAACAATAAAAATAAGGATGGTAAAATATACCTTTCTCTTACTTCCCCTTCGCCTTTTTTTATTTACTTTGTTGAGTCTAGGCATAGCTCGAGATTTACAGTCACAAAGAGTACGAGAAGCAAGTCTAATGTAAGAGTTGAAAGCCTTGAGAGCTGTGATGAGCTCAGATATTTCCTGGGGGTACAGGACAGTACACATCACACATGCGTGCTTTATAACACACGCAGCCAGCACATGTATGGGAAAACGCATGAAAACAGACACCGCAATGGAATTATATACTTTCTGTTTTGTTTTTGCCGTCTATTTCTTCCATGGTCTGACATATTCCTACCCACGCTGATGCTGGAGTTTTATGCTTCCTCATCTTTCCCTTCAAACATCACCTCTTCCACCTTCATTAGCCCATTCTGACTTCTTCCTCTGTGAGGATTTACGAGTGAGGGCCCCAGAAGGTTCCCTCTGTTTCAAAGGTCCCCATGTTTATAGAGGATTGATTGAAAGCATTCACTTGCGACAAAGGCCATAGCAGAGATGATTAGGGAAGCCTTTAGATTCAGCACAGAGAAGACAAAAATGCAATCAAGAATCTGACAATGACTTCTGAGCACAGAAAGGTTCCAGACAATTCCCACAAAGCTGTCCGAGATTTGAGTTTTTGTTTAATACACCTTTAAGGACAGAGATCTGAAACGGGAAACAAATCTCCCTTTTATGGCCTCAACAAACGGGCTGGCCATTGTAAATACATCATTGGTTCTCTCTCACAAAGAGATACTTAAATGCAGGGCGCAAGAGAGAGGAGCAATTTCTTTCGACTTTAGGTTTGTTAAAGAAAATTTATGTTTTTAACACGCACTGCAAACACGGAAAAACTGATTGTACCATCATGGGCGTTTAAATCAAAACAGCTTGCTATCTGGTAAAGACAGGCATAGCGGTCGATTTATTTCATAAAACTTTATGTACAAAGAGACAGTGTCTATGAACTTAATGGAGAGAATATTGAGTCTGGAAGGGTAATTTTTATTACAGTTTATGGTGGATTATCCATACTCCACAGTTTCCAGATTTTATGGTAGCGCCATGGTGATGTAGTTAACTGTAGCATGGGGGGAGGCATAATTTCTTTCACCCTGACTGGGAGATGAAATTGGCATGACTACTATATACATTTATATAAGACACATCACTGATTCTATTAATTATATGGGTCCAATTAAAGCCATTTTATCCTATGTCCACAGGTAAAATATTTTACTAAGCAAAAGAAGAGGTGAGGACTGACTCTAATTTCCACACAGTGCATTCGTTTTTACTGTGACTCTTTTGAAACCTTCAGAATATTGCTCACTCACAGGAGTTCAGCTCCAGAAACCATCAAACCTGTATTATATTAATGATCTATAATATAACACCAAATACTACTTGTTAATCCTAAGCACTGTGGAGTTAAAGAGAGTCAAGGATAGTGAAGATACCATATCCTCAAGAATCCAGGATTCCAAATGCTTCGCTGGAACAAGCAGGAAAAGCCTTGAGGATGGCAGGCGTGTATTCTGCAAATACTCGAGAGTTTTCAATGTGTCCCACAGAACAAATAGGACCTTGAGACCCCGAGAGAAGACGTGATGGGGGAGAGAACGAGATTATTGAGCTGTACATTTGGTATGTACCTCCATAGAAAAGGCATTGCTGAACCAAGGCTTTTGAACAAGACCCTTTCTGCATGGACAAAGGCCATGTGGCATCATAAAAAGCCACGGCACGTGATTGGACTATGAGGCGTGTTTAGTGGAGGACTAAGCACTAGATTGGGAGAGGCTGACTGGCATTTACATTGAGTCTTCTTCTATTTTATAATACAAGGAAGATTTCTCTTTGGTTTGGAGTTTGAAGTCTGGGACTGTAGGTCAGTACTGGCCACAGAATTCATACCCCATCATACCACATACTGCAAGTTCTATTGATAAATTCTGATGCTCATATATCCTTTTATAAATCTATGCTGAGCTTTTGCCGGTATCAGACACAGTGTTGGAGAAACAGGAAGAAATAAATTGCATATTTCACAACCCTTACCTTTCTATGAAGAACTTTGTTAGATACCTTTCCCAACGTCTGATATCACAGTAATGATTCATATGAATGACAAATTATAATTTATAAACTATATAATTATCAAGAGAAGAACTTATTTTGACCAGTGACCATACTACTTGGTCCATTTTTTCTTTAGGGAAATGGGGAACTGTTATCCATCATATGGTTACCCTAAGTTTTATCCACCCTCCAGCAAACTTCTCAGTCCTGAGCTGTCAAAGAGTTTCTCTGCTGTGTTCTTAGGGCTAGTCTTATTTTTCTTGGGCACAGCAAGCTAAACCCCTGTCTTCCTAAACACATAACTCTTTGTTTTCCTTTATCTTCTCTATGATGATGACTTCATGCCCAATGGTTTGTCTCAATGGAACTTTCTAATGGCATACAAGTTAGCAAACACATACTTTCATATAGGGAAATTTAGAAGGTACACCTTACAAATGCAAAGCGGTAAAACAGAACATTTTAATTTTACTATGCAAAGGATAACAATGTATAGAATAGAAAAAATAGGGTGAGTGTGCAGAAATCACACCTTTTCTTCTGAATTAAATTAAATAAGGTCTTTAATGTATTAGGTAAATATATTGTCAAGTTCAAGTTTGAGGGTTTTTTTTTTCTATTCAAGATGGGTGGCTTGAGACAGGGAGGGTCTCATGCCGCTTAGGGTTGGTTTCTAACTTTGTATGTAACTAAAGTTGACCTTTGGCTCCTGCCTCCGGTGCCCTCAGTTTCATTTCTAGGATTATAGATGTGCACCATCAAACTAAGAATGTTTTCTTAGAAGGGATATATTGTACTTCTTTTGACTCTGAAGGAGTTGGCAAAATCCAGGGGCCAACCCCAGTAGGAAATGTGTCTTGAGTAATATAGTGCCCTTGAGTCTTTCTGTGTACATTTTCTTTGTTTTTAATTTATTTTTTGAAAACAATCTTTTCTCATTTTGCATACCTATCCCAATTCCCACTCCCTCCCCTCCTCCTGCCACTGCACCTTCCCCTCACCCCAGCTCCTATCTACTCCTCAAAGAGGGTCAACAAAGTCTGACACATAACTTTGAGGCAGGACCAAGGCCCTCCCCCTATATTTAGGCTGAGCAAAGTATCCCTCCAAAAAGAATGTGCCCCAAAAAGCCAGTTCAAGCACGAGGGATAAATTCTGGTCCCACTGCCAGTGACCTCACAGACTGACTGCCCGAGGCACACATCTGTCACCCACATTCAGAGGGCCCAGTTTCTGAATAAGTTTTTTCTAATTTGCTACCACTAGATGGCAGCACAAAGACTCTGATACTTAAGGCAAGTCTCAATTCCATAAGACTTGATGACATATGTCAGAGAAAGATAAATCAAGCCTCAAAGGAAAAGAGTACAATAGCCAGGTATGATGGGACAGGCCTGTAATCTCAGCACACAGCACACAGGAGGTGGAGTCAGGAGGATTAGCAGTTCAAAGCTGCCTCTGCTACATGAAGAGCATGTAGCCAATAGCTGGTGTAGGTTACAGGAGACATTGTTCCACACCCACACCCAATATCAAATGGATAGAATGGTAAAGAATGGAGGCAGGTAAAAAGAACTAAGAGAAAGAAAAATAGAGAAAAGTCACCAAGGAGTCTCTTTTAAATGGTGGTCCAATAGTAAGATATGCACATTTCAGCATGGACTGGATCACCTACAACTTTAGCCTGCCTCAGTACATTCTCTCTCTCTCTCTCTCTCTCTCTCTCTCTCTCTCTCTCTCTCTCTCTCACACACACACACACACACATACACTCACACACAGACACACACAAAGCTGGGGTCCCAATTCTACACACACACACACACCTGTAAATAGGTTAATTACCACATTTCATCAATTATATTTATTTGGGACATGGTCTCAGATTCAATTCTCACTCATTCCATTCTATTTTGCTTTAGAGTAACCAATTTCCAGTTTATTTCAAGTTTCCCCAACAGAAAGTGTTCACGATGTGAACAACACCGTTGCAGCGTAAGATAAACTGCAACCAGCATTGCAGAGCTTCGTTTATTATTAAATAAACTTTCCTTGTTAGTAGTGAAGGATGTTGGTACCATACAAGTGGCATATAAAACATTTGTTGAACACATAAGGTGAACGGAAGACAGCAAAGCCATAATTGGCCAATGATCAAAGTAACATTCACCCGACACCATGCTGGCTGGAGACAGAAGGAAGCATGCGATCATGGCTTGGTAATTTGCTACCGTTCCTTTCACTAATAGGTGGACTGGTATCAATCATATTTTTTCTAAAGAATACAATTAATATATCACTTCATCAATTCCCCCTTAAGAATAGGAAACAGAATGAGAGAGCTTAGACAATAGTAACATAGCATAGAACAGAGAGAATTACTAAGGAAGCCAGGAAAGGTGACAAGCACAAAGCAACCCCAGTGAGTTTTCAATTATTAAAAAGCTAATTTAAAACACTATGGTGATTCTCAGAGTGAGTCCTCCTCTTGGATAGTATAGTCTCCTGCTCAGGTTTCTTCCTAGAAGGCCTTATATGTCACTGAGTCAACTGCTTGCCAAACATTTGTCTGTTTGCCAAATAATATATTTCTTTAATGGTAGAGATGCCCAAATATCAAAATAGTTCTGTAAAAAATGACATCTGATGTTGGAAATGAATTCTTCTAGTATATAGCACTACCCGGACTATGTGAAATTGGAAGATTATATTTCGGAATATTATCTGATAAAAATTGAGTGTCTAATATTCTGTATTCTAAATGTCAGAGAAAACTTAGGTGGGAGAGAAATGAAGATTCCACTTGAATACTATATTAGTATAATGTGACATTATAGGCAGGAATCTATTTAAACATGAATTAGAACCCTTTTTCATGACAGAAACTTGTTCTGGGCAAATGAATATGGCATGCGAGGCTATTTTATTCAATAGCTCTTACTAACCTGTTCTAATGGAATGAATAAAGCCTACATTGGCAACCTCCAGCTTGAGCTACTTTACCTAACAAGTAGGTTTGTCTCCATCCTCAATCCTTGAGCAATAGCCACCTCTTTAAGCAAACCACCCTGAGGAACTTCCCGTTCCTTTATATCTTGTCTTTGTTTGGTGCTTACATTGTTGAATTAACTCAGAGAACCGGGAAGCCAATCAAAACCGTTTGCTGGCATCATACAGTGTGTGGGAGTCCCCCACAGGTTGATCTTTCCTACCCGTCTCTAGAAGCGACACAGACAGCTTAGAGAGCCTTCCCGAGCCACTTACGATCATTGGCTCTCCTAGAACGGAGCCAGCCTGCGCACGATGAAATGGCGGAACTGACAGATTGGAGCAGTTTCAGATAAACAAGAGCACACGATGCCAATTTTTTGGTGGAATCTATTCAACCTTATGTGCATCCCCAGAAGTTAAAAAAAAATAGCTAAGTTTCTAATCAGCGTTGAAACTCAGGTTTAAAAAGAGCAACAAATCGCCGGTTTATCCAAAGAGAATCAAGCATCCTGACCTCCTAGTTAAATTTTTCATGGACTCTGACTCCCTCTCTTCCTCTCACTATTTACTAAGTTCTGGCCTTTGTTTGACAGTGGTAAGAGAGAAACACTCCAGTTTTGTCAAAGTCTCCATTTAAGAATAATAAACCAAAGAACAGCAAGACTCCAGTCACATTTTCCAATAAAGAGCATTAAAACCCAAGCTAAAGGACAGAACTCCTGGGTCTATCCACACAAATCTAGCTCCCAGTTAACGCATAAGTGCTTACTTTAAAGTATAAATCTCTACCTATTAGCTACTATATATAAATAGAGTAAGCAGAAGACATTTACCAAATGAGGAGGTAACAGCCGTCACTCAGAAGCCAACTGTACACATAAACAGAGGTCAGCTGCCCGGGACTATTCTGGTCCTATGGACAGATGACAGCAGGGTTCCAGTGCACAGTGAACTGAAAGATGACAGTCCTGTGTAAGGTGGACAGGAGAAGCACATGTAGGGCAGGACCTATGGCCCAAGACAAGGAAGCAGTGTCAACAGGTGGCTGGCTGACAGCAGAAACACAATGTAGTGAAAGCATGAACTGTGACCTGGGGAGTACTCAGTGTGCTGAGACCTGGGCTCAGCTCTCCTGCCGAGCTTTACAGCCATGCCTTGGATGACCAGATGCCATTCCACAAATGTAAATGGCAGAAGACTAAAAATAAACCCGTGGCTTCCTCCTGTAGGTTGCTGAGAAAGGCAACAGCCTGCAGGAAGAAAGTGGGGGATGGGGGGTGGGAGATGAGTATCACAGATTTTTCTGTGACCATCTGAAAGCCCTGAATGGACTCTAGGGACATAAGTAGTATTTGGGGGGGGGGAGGGTCTAATGTCTCCACATTTAAGTAGAATGATCAAAGGAAAAAAAATGCACATCCAAACTGGCGTGGTTTCTTAATGGCAGAATCAACTTGCTCTGGCCAGCTATTTCAGGAAGATATATTTTATTCTCAACGATCTGATACTGTGTTTGAGATAATAACTAATGTACTTATTGACCACATTAAGTTATATCACCAAATATCACACTATTTCAGCAATAAATCCTGAATAGAATAAAAAACATGTTTTGTATAATTCCGATAGATTTTGGTGTTGGTTTCGAATGGGTTATAGGCAAATGGCGTTGGACTCCTTTCCTGTGTGTGACCTATTTCCTCATTGTCACATTGTGCTGTGCAAGGCTAAGGAGAAAATGATAATGTGGAGGTGGCACACAGAAATATCTGGTAACCTATGTAAGATAACGAAGAAGGTCAAAGTCCGTAGGAGAGGAAACATTCTACCTGTGACACAGACACACACCCCAGCCCATACCCCAGCTGCACTGGGCCTCTTCAGGACCTGTTGCTTTCAAAGCCACTGGCCAATCACCCCCTTCTCTATTCTTGGGCATCAAGGTCACCTGCTCCTTTCATAAGAAGGAGAAAAGAGCAACTCAGATAATAAATGTTGGACAAAATCTGTGTTCTTTAGAGCGTTAACTGGATTTATGAAACTGGTCACAGCATTTTCCTTTAATTTTCTTGAATTCTAAAATGTAGTTACGTATTAATATCAAAATGTTAAAAAATACCTTTCAGAAATTAGAATACATTTTGGGGGGTTTATTGCCTATCTTTGAACTACTATATGTACTCCAAGGAGTGGTTATGAGAATATTTGATCTCTATTTATATTGGTTCTAATATCATTTTCATAATTAGCAATCGAGAACAAAGTTTATGAAAATTTTGTTTGCTTTGTATTAAACGTACCAGATCATTGTTTTGGGTCTCCTTTCCAATTACAATTATTAGTGGAACCTGTACTTTACTTAACACTTACTGTTATGTTCTTCTTTGTCACCTGCTTTTACATTTCCCCTCATTTTCACTATGCATCTTTGTCCCAACAGTTTTGTCAATACAGCGAATCAATGCTAGAATACAAATCAATTACTATGAAATACAGGTCACTCCACAAAACAACAGAAGCCCTCACATGCAACGAAAGACTTCATTCTTACTGTGCTCCCTGCCATAGAATGAACCACAGTCATCTGTCTTAAACTCTCTAGTGGATTATTCTTGAGAGCACACAGATATGCTGTTCTCTGCCTACATTGTAAGTCTCCTCATGCAGAGTAGGGATGCCTCGCCAAGTATCTATCTCCACAGCTCTTCAGGGAAAATCTCTGTAGATTGAATCTCACTTTCCTTATTTCCCCTCTGAACAAGAACCTATTTCAGTCCTTCATCTTCTCACTTCGTGGGCACACTCCTCATCATCAGCAAGGAACTCTCCCACCTCAATCCACAGCTCTCAGCTTACCTTTCACCCAGTACCTGAGCTACATTTAGTAGTAAGGGGGACGTCCCTCATCAAATGTCTTCATTTTCACATGTTGTCCTTGATGCCCTCATATCTTTCCTCAAAGCTCTCTAGCAGGTTGGGCATTGCTAGATCTCTCTTCCCTTTCTGACTTCTCAGGGATTTCTCTCTAGCTCTCCCTCTGAAGTGTGTCCAACTTGCAGCCCTGGGTAGTTATGTAGGTGATCCAACATATTTGCAGATTACAATGTCACATCACAATGTCCAAAGGCTGGATAAGGGCTGGAAGATGGCTCAGTTGACAAGCCCTTGTCACAAAAGTATGAAGAGCAAAGGTTGGATACTTAGAAGTCATCTACATAAAAGCCAGTAGTTCTGCTTGAGAGGCAGAGACAGGGGACCCACAGAGCAACCTGGCTATTTAGACTTGCTAGAATCTATTAGCTCTGGGTTCAGTGAGAGATCCTACCTTAATAAATAGGGTGAAGAATGATCAAGGAAGACATTTGATATTAGTATTGGGACCCCACACTCAAATGCATGCACAGACCACACGTAGGCACTCCTAATACACACACATACATGGGTTAAAAATTAAAGTTTGGATACATGCCTGTCCTTCTGTTTTGGCTCCCATCCAAGATGACCCATGGAAGTCATTATTAAGCAACAAATACCTCCTCTACTCTAATGGATCCCCAGTGCATTTCTCCTCCTTAAGAACCCCAGGCTCCGATCTCCAGCTACCATTCCCCAGTGTTCTAGTCAAAGGTAGAACAGGCCTGTTATACTGATAGAGTGCACCCTGAAGGAACTACTCCCTTCTCATCCATACCCCTCCTACCTCTAACACTTTCCACCACTTGTTCACTCTAGCCAACAGTCCTCTTTGTCCCTCGTCACACGAGTGATACACAATTGAACTCGCAGATCCTTTGGGAATTGTCTTTTGCAGAGCTTATGTGCACAGGTGATCTCTCAGAGGGCTTCCTTGATTATACCCAATAGCATCCACTTCTCTTACTAATGTTGTCACTTCCTGGTGTTTCTCTGTAGCACTCATACTGCCTGACACAAGTTCATCCCCTCTCCTAGTGCAATGGGATATTCAGGGCAGCAGGGCCTTGCTCACCTTGGAGCCGCAGCTCTCAGCACTGTTTGGCCTATAGGAAATACACATCGCACAACAGATGGGAGGAGCGTGCTACATTCCCTGTCATTCGTTCTCATCAGGCTGCTAACGGAACCAAGCACTATCCTGCCTCTGGTTTACTCTATGCTACATGGGCTTCTGCCACAAGTAGCTAAGCTACAACAAGTCAACACAAAATGAGGAAAAGTCCACGATAAACATACCACAGCTTTCCATAGGCTGGACTGAAATTCCCAGAGGTATCCTTTAGAGATAAGAACAACACCTCAAGGGTTGCAGCTTCTACAGTACCAAGACTCTCTCCTGCATGGGCGAGCTGTGCATCCCTCAGCCTACACTGGAGGGTATACGCTGCGTGTCCTCAGTCTCACAGCACTAGTCCAAATTATGTTCATGTATTGTACCTCTCAGAGCATTTTCCCAGGTTTCTTCCTATTTCCTGTTCTGTTTCATGCCACTGTGATACTGCCATACTCTGGGCTAGCTTACACCTTTCATTCCTCTAGACCAATATTCTTTCTACTTGGATGAGTTGCGGCTCTTGTTTCATCAAAGCAAGTTATTCAAGCATTCATGGTGGGAATTTTGTCTCATTCCTTCCTCAAAGCACGACCTCCATTCTTCTAGAGAGAATCCCAGTCATTTCTTCTTTCTGTATATAACAGTTCTGTGCTATATGACAATACTTTTGTCAAATACAACTTCATTTACTGATAATTCTAATTATCTTCTTACTGGAAAAGTCACTGGCTGACATTATGGAAATATTTGTCCACTCTAACCAAAATTAATGAGTATTCATTTCTAAGATTTCTTTAATTTGTTATTGTCCATTAGACTTGCAGTGATGCCCAGCCTGTTGGCTCTGCAATGTGATGCTGTCTTCTATAAAATTCATGCTCAAGGATACGTAATTTAGTGACAAAGAAATTACAAACAATATCTCTAAGTTTTAAGTATGCTTCCAATTTTGTGTTGGGCTGCATTCCTAGCTGCCCTCAGCTACATGTGGTCCACAGGCTTCAGGATGGATAAGCCAGGGAGCAGTGTGAGAGAGAAACAGTATCAGCTCTGTTAACCACTGTATCTTCAGTGGCAATAAAGACTACTGCTGAGAGATGCTTAAAAGATGCTCAGATGAACACATGACTTGAGCTACATGATATGTGAGTTTAGATATGGTCATATACATTCCCAGTCCTTTGTGTCACGTGATGTGTAGGCTCATCTACTTCTCTATCACAGAACATATATGGCATACCAATCTCAAAAGCAATGAGCCAGTAAGTTCACCTAATTTATATGAGTGATATTTTATACCTTTCATATTAGCATTTTGGAAAACCAACCCCCTTAGGGTATTTTTCTTTCGCACATCCATCGCAAGCAGACAAGCCCTAAGTGGAAAGGTAAGTAGGAGCCCCCTTTACTGTTCAGCCATTTTGGTGTGTTCAGTACCCAGCTGCATGTGTGTAAAATGAAGATTTGAAGAATTACCCAAATGCCCTTTCCTTTCCTCATTCTGTGAGGTAGGCAAACCTTTTCACTCGACACTTTTACTGTCTTCCAGTTAATCAGTTAAACAATAAAAGGTTATAAAATGCTATAGAAATATTTGTAGAATATGGTGATTATAAAAACTTAATATGAAGTAATAAAATTCAAAAATGAGATGTTTCCAGGCAATTTCTCATACTGATCTCTCATCCCTTATCTTTGCTGTGTGAGCAGCTTTGAGAAGTTGTACCCATCCTACTTCTGGGGCTGACTTTAATTCAACAAGTTCTATTCCTGATACCACTGTCACTATCAACTTTCTGTTGTATGCAAGGAAGAAAAGGAAGTGTTGATTATTGCTTGCAATATTTAGGAGAAGAGTAGTAATGATGAAAATGCAAATGTTTACAGATACTTGGTCACTCCATGGTATCTGTACTATGTCCTTCCATAAAATCCCAAGAAGGATCATGTTATCAGCTCCATTTTTCACTGATAAAAATGAGGATTGAGAAAATAATTTTCTACATTTATAAGTGAGAGAAGCAGCATTTTTACTTCACATGTCTATGGTCTTAAAAATCTTTGGAATGGTTGTTCACTTGGCTTATGATTAAGTACATTTTTATTTATGACATAAAAACTACCAAATGAAACTAATACATACCTCACATAGAGAACAAATGACAGCATTGTAGGAGACTCACAGGGCTCCTACAATACACATTTTCTAGAATATTAAGTTTTATATATATATATATCATATGTTATATCCCCCAATTACAAGAAGCATGTGCCATAAAATGATAATGAGAAATAAAAGGTATCTCTTTTGCTCATTTATTAGTGATTCAAAATTATATAAAAGGCTTATGATCAACATAAACATATTTACTAATTAGCTTCATAAAGAAAGTGATATTTCTGTTAAGTAGCATAGGCAGAATGTGGGCACAAATATAGGATCATAAAACTTCAGGAACACTGGAGTCCACACACATATAGGCTTATACTATATATATATATATAATACTATACATATTATATATAAAGATATGCTTCACTACCTGTAAAATGTTAATTCTTTGAAATTTATATGTCTCAATAATAGGCAAAACAAATATCTGATTTAGTACCCAGTTAGGTTATTATTATTCAAAGAGACTTGTTCACTGTACTCAGAGTCATGAGCAATAGCAAAGGGTGCAGCAGGAAAAGAATCCATTGAAAAGCACCTTACTCCCTTTTTCCTCCACTTCCTGAGTCCAGAGTGTTGCTGAGATATGTTTTCTGTTCCGTGATAGCAGATGGCACATAGTGTGTGGAGCAGAGAAAGCCCCTGAGTGAGTGGCCATGGAATCTGAGAGGGACACAAACATGTTAGAGAGAGCAATCAACTCATGGGAAACTGGCTAAGCTGTTACCCATATGGGCTTAGCTCTAGATGAATGGCTAGGCTTTCCTCAGGGAGTGTGAGTATGCGTGTTTATGAAAAATTGATCAGTATGCACAGACTCACAGCCATGGCTTCCTCCTCCCAGATGTCTACAGACAGAGCCTGCCTGCTTACAGAGACCATGGAGTCTAACCAGCCCTGGGATCATATCTAATAAACATGATGAGGTCCAGGTTGGTAAGTGGTAGGAAACCCCAACCTGATTCCAGCTTCGCCATGTGTGCACATGCATGTTTGCCTTTTCTTTAATCCCTCCACACCCCGGGGCTGGGTACCAGAACCAAGCCACATGGGCCTTGGAAGCAACATTGTTATATAAAGCAGGGAATGTCTACTGTCAAACTTGCAAACTGAAATTCCTGAATCAGGAGATTTTTAACTTTGCTCAAAGAGGGAAGGTGAGACTTAGTTGAGTGCCATGGAAAAATTTCATATTGATGAAATAATAATTTCCAGAGATGAACACACAGCTCCTATGGATGTTTATAAACATCCTGCCAAGTTTTCAATCATATATCATTTCTCAATATTGAATCCTACCTTTTACCAGAAGCAAAACAACCGTGTTGCCTAGCATTTTATGAGAAGACAGTGGTTTATGCATTCATCGATCATGTTTTAATCATGGGCATCAGTAGTAACACAGTGTCAAAGCAAAAAGCAATATCGGGAAAGTCTGATCCTAGCATTGTGTTTGGCCTCTGAATACACAAATATGCACTCAATTTCACAGGGAATAAGTCAATAATATGAGATTTTATGTTTGCAGAGAGGGTGGCTTAGTGCTTAGATTTGTATATGGGAGACATGGAATTTACAGTTTTTTCTGTTAAAACTCTGCATAAAGCAGTAACTTATAAGTAGAAGGCAATTCCATATACAGGTGCCTAACTACCACAATTAATGAAATAACTAAATATTATCACATAAACATGTGACAAAATAACTTTTTACCTCCTACATCTGAGAGACTCTTAAAATGTATTTTGAAATATTTCCATTCTAACTTACCCTGTTTTTTAAAAATCATAGTAACTGAATTAGAAGATGGCTAAAGCTATATGAAATTTTACAGATGTACATCTATTCTTATTACAGGTTACGATGGTCTGAAAGAGAATGGTTCCTATAGGCTCAAATATTTAAATGTGTAGTCACCAGGCCATGGAATTGTTTGGATTAGGAGGTGTGGCCTTGCTGGAGAGGGTATGTTGCTGGAAATGGGCCCTCTCTCTTCTCTCTCTTTCTCTCTCTCTGTCTCTCTCTGTCTCTCTCTCTCTCTCTCTCTCTTTCTCTCTCTCTGTCTCTCTGTCTCTCTCTCTCCTCTCTTCGCTACTTATGGATCAGGATATAAAGCTCTCAGCTACTGCTTAGGTGCCATTCCTGTTGTGTGCTTCCTGTTGTAATGTTCATGGACTACTGTGAGAAAGTCCTCAGTTAAATGTCTGCCTTTATACGTTGCCTTGGTCAAGATATGTCTTCACCATGAACAGAACAGTAAATAAAGACAGGATCTCAGTATGTAACATTGGCTGACCTGGAAATCTCTTTATATATATCAGACTGGCCTTCAAATCTTACTGGTCCACCTACCTCTGCCTCCTAAGTGCTGTGATTAAAGGGACATTCCACAATGTCTGGCTTAATCATTTTCGTATCAACCTAATTTAGAAGGTACTCAAAAATAAGTGTCTAGATCCTAGGCAATCCATCTTCATGGCATTTTATATTAATCATCTAAAAATGTCAAGTTTGAACATATACAAAAAAATCCTTACTTACTTTAAAATACACACAATGACCAATGTCCATAAGGAATTTATAAACTTCCACGTCATATATAATTCTACTGTCCATGGGCCGCCCCTCCCATTTTACCACGTAAGAAAAGCCTTATTTTAATAAATTAAAATATCAAAACTCTTGACATTAAATGACTCAATAAATAAGTATACGAACTGAGTTCGGCTAAGGTAACCGTCCATACATATGTGACTGCTTGCAATCAGTGTGGCCAATCAAGTGATCTGCATGGCTCAACACAGAGTGCCTTTGAACACAGTGTCTGCACACAATCTTGGTCCCAGTCAATGAAAAAAAAAAAAAGAAAAGAAAGAAAACCACATGGTTTTCTCTAGTGCTGAAATACAGTGGGGTTTTGTGTCTCTTACCTTTGCCATGGCTTCTCCCATCCTCCAGGAGTGGCACAACAATAGTGTTGTTCACATTTCCAGGTGACCTGACGGCTGTGTAGACAACCGGCACCGACTGTACCACCACAGGGATGCGATGAACATGACTGAGTTTGTTAGACTGTAAGTTCATGGGACTGGAAGGTGGGACAGGATGAATGATGTGTAGAAACTGCTGGCCGCCCACGCCAGAGGCAGAGGCAACGAGGGGTCCTGGAGATAACACTGTTGACGAAGACGATGCTGAAGATACTGATGTTATAACGGTGGGGGATGAGGCTGGACGGCTAGAAGATGAGGAGGAGGTTGAAGTTGAAGAAGGTGAGGAGGCAGACGCTGTCATGGAGACTGGGGAGGATGAAACGGCGGTAGGGGAGGTCCTGGCTTTGTTGATTGACAAGTCCACTGGCTCAGTTTGTGTCTGGAAGTGATCTACAGGCAATGAGTCCTCTGGGGGCTCCCCTTTCACATTATTTAGCAACAGGGGAACAGCTTCCATATCGGGGTAGTTGTGGACGTTTGGAGACTGCAAGGAGAAAATGGAACAGATTTATCATTATTAATGATATGTTTCAATAGATGCATGATTTCTTATTTGAAAGTGTATTAATGTTTCCTTATTGCAATGGGGCATTCTTTTATTCACTCAAACATTTGCAAAAATTTCATTAAGTCACCATGATGGACATTTCCGTTCCACTGGGAGGACAAATACACAACCTCTTAAGCTAAATTCCCTGTTTATACAAGAGGCCACTGGAATTTTTAAAATGATCAGTAAATTCATGTTGAATTTTCAAAAGACAAGCTTAGGGTGTAAAGCTTCATCTTAGAATTGTATAAACAAGACTGGTTTAATTAAAGCATCCCCTTTGTTATTCTGCCCCCCCCCGCCCCCCGCACTGGGGGTGGTTTTCAGTGCTTTCTTAGGAAGGAACTGGGAGTTTTCATCAGATGAGCTGAAACAGCTCCGGCTGTGGAGTTGTGCAATGTCATGAATGATTCTCCCCTTGTGCAACATGATCTGGAGCTAGAGCCAAAACATCATCCAGCAGCAATCATGGGAAACTTGCTGTGACCTTTCTACATTCGTGTTGGGCACCAGAGCTCCTAAGACACACTCATTCAGAGACGCCACAAGAACTCTCTAGTCTCCCAGGACGGCTCGTCAAGCTAGCAATCATCTGGCATCGTTGAATTATGACTCTCGGTGCCCGACAAGGTGTTTTTTCCATTAAGATCTCACTCATAATTATGACACTGAAACCCAAGGAAAGTTTTCAGAAAAATCTTACATAAGAAAGTTTAAATTGTCTTTTGACTTTTTGTCTAACTTAAAATGATAATTTTGTTTAAGTTCATTTGTATTCTTTAAGTTTTAATGAGAAAAATTTAATAATGAACACTACCATTCTCAGCATAGTATTAATGGGCATGCATACACTTTTCTTAATTCCTAAGTTGGAAAAGTATTTATGAAATTCACCCTTCCGGGACTAAGGGGTCCATGTTCTACTGGAGTGTGTCAGTAGAGCCTCGACAGAGAGAACCAGCCCACAGCAGATTATTGGGTTATATCTAATTTAACCAAAGCAACACTCATATTAGTATTATTCTGTTAGATGAAAACCCCAAATCACTATTTTTGGCTATTTTGTGGCTTCAGAACAACAGTTGTGTTAAATTGGTCACTTTATTCTTCATTTCAGGAAATATTTTCATCCGCTATTCTTTCTGAAAGAATAGAAATGCATTTAAAGTTTTTTTTAAATAACATTCTTCTTAAAAACTTTCATTATAGAATATAAATTTTAGTTCTATTCAAAACTTATAATAGGCAGTAGTGTGGAGGCGTTGTATTCAGCCACAATGAAAAGAGAGACAAAACAAAACAACAGTGGGACCAGGGCACATGGAAGGAAAATGGGCTGATGTTTTAATGCCTTTTCCCTATTCCTGGCTAATAGCTGCCCGCAAAAGCATATGAATTAGAAACATAAAGGCCAAATGATCTATAATGCTTCCTGTATGGAATCCTAACTAGGATTTGCACTTTAGGTATTAAAGCAAGGAACACTTTTATAAGCCATCCCAAACACATTAGGAAACAAACAAACACCAAAACACCATAAATTATACCACTCTTGTGCAAATTTGTCGACATTATCACTCCTCCTATTAGAGCGGTATGGTTAGTTTATTCCTAGCATCATCATTAAGGCTTTGTTCTAGAAGAATAATGTGAGTTGTCTCTGCACAGTATTTTATACGTGCATAGAAAAGTCCTGGATATTGCTTTCCTCCCAGTTAGTAACTGATTCATAATCCAAAAGTTGAACCATTAAACACACTGTTAAACAGTACCAATCTCTTTGGGTGGTTACATAGTAGACAAACTAGAGACTCTTACTTTGGAGACAGTGGTTATTTCTATCTTATGTAGGAACAGACTTTGACAAATAGAGGGTGGAGGAGCAGTTCAGATCTGTGGAAGCAGTTCCTAATGGAAATGAAATATCGCATTGGCAGATGATGACAAGGGGATCGGGATACATGGAGTTTATGTAAAGAGGTGGCTTCCAAGGCATTAATAAGCTTTATGAGATACCCCAACTGCTTTGTATTGTGAACAAGAGCTCATCACTAGCGTGGCACTCTCTATTTCCCAGCTGAGGAAAACACTTCTTCCATAACCATGGGACAGCATCAGATAGTGACTCCCTCTCAGTCCCATTGGATAGACTAGAACGTTATAAAGACAAAACACACAGAACCCCTAACTCCTCCCAGATGCCCAAGAATTCAACCGCTATTCTCCTGTGTTCTGAATCTTTGGATCAAACAGTAGGGGCCTTGGAAAATGGTGCATGAATTTTTATATGATGGCTACTCTCTAATATACAGCAGTTAAAATGAAGCCAGTATATTAAATAATTATGCCCCATCTATATCAAAACAATGACATCTTTATTTTACCCTTCATCTGCTTTCACTGTCAATAGGGCATCTTATCCCAAATGCTTTTACTAATCCCTTGAGACACACAATGTGGCAGGTAAAGCTGTTCACACTTCTAGCCTTGGACAGCACAAACCTATTTGTAAAGTCAGCAGTGTTACAAGATAAGGTCTCTAAATAGCTATGACACCTCTCCTTCCTCCTTTGAAGAAATGGGAAAGACCCACAAGGCTCAAACTTGGAATCATCATCAGGAATTCATTTCTTTGCTTCCCCAAAGTGGAAAATTGAAATGCATTCATTCTGAGGTTTGGATTCCTGTGTGGGAAGCTGGAAGGGGCTGCTGGGAAAACAGTTGGATGCCGAGAGGGAAAATAAGATGAGGGAAATAGAGAAGATGAAGAGAGTGCTGGAGGAGCAAAGGAAGAATGGAAGATAGGCAGACCTGGAAGGGGAAGGAGCACCAAGAAGGCAACAGAAATGAACAAAGATGGGAAGCACTACACGCGATGCTTCTGATAAAAGAACAAAAGGAAGGATTGCATGGTGGAATTTCACCCTTCAGCAACTGTTCACATCCATAGACATACACAGCAGTACCAACTAAGTAGTTTTTGTGGTCCTCCAGTGCCCAAAGATGATGGCTTGGGCAGCTGTCATGTAAGCTGAATTTCACTATTGATTGCCTTGGTATGGAAGATAGAACTCTTCCTTATGTTCTCACCGGAGCACAAAATCCAACTTCCTAATGCCAACGGGGCTGTATGGGAGTAGTGAATTTTTGTCAAAGAGGAATGTAATTTCATTTTCCAGAAAGTTATATAACGGCCCTCGGAAGGATCCACTATAAAATTTCAACTTTTTAATAATGTTCTAGGAAATTTAAGATGTAAGAGCTAGTTAGGAATATGCCTAAGAAATTTGCCAAAAAGTGTTGTAATTAATATAGTTTCTGAAACAAAGGGGAGGTGACACCAATAACTAAGGTTGTTCTATAAAGCCCACATCTCTTCATGGCAAGAATGCATGTACATACACACACAGTACACTACAGTGGTGGGGTGTAAGACCCTACAAAAGGTGAGGAAGCGCCACCTTTCCCCGCCTATCCCTAGAAAAATGCCTCAGGTAACAGTGCCAGCCTTTTCAGAAGCCCCAGCTATGTGTCATGTCACCTTATTACAAACATCAGGAAAATTCTTTCATATAAACAAACATTTGAGCCCCCCTTTTTTGGCTGCCAGGTAATATAAGTTCAGATTTATACAAGTTTAGGGATCAGAGAGGGTGATAATGTTTCAACTTTAAAAGTTATCTTTTCCACATGTAGTATTTATTATTGATTTATTTTAAGTGTACGTGTGTGTTGTATGCATGCATGTGAGCGTGCATGTGTGTGTGTGCTTGTGTGTATGCTTGCAGTGGTTCTGGATATCAGAAGACAAGTAAGGTCTCCTCTTTTGTCGGTTCTGGGGATTAAGTGCTTTAACTTGCTGAGCCATCTCACTCAGTAGGAGTCTTGAGTGTCACGATGCCATACTTTGGCTCATAGTAGCCACAGGGCACACAGTTGCACATGATCAACACTGTACATAGAATGATACTCTACTCACTGCATCCATGTAAGAACACAGTAGACCAGACTGGAGCCCAGGGAAGAGAGAAGCAATAGAAACACAGTAAGAAAGTACAGCTGTATCCCATCGCGAAGAATTTGTTTAATCAGGTGTAGCTTACAATGATGGAGGCAACCTCCCCTCGGTGTTCCTCTTGGCTAAAACACTTTATAGAAGAAGGACGGTAAAATGCCAACAGCAGGGTAGCTTGATAGTTGTCAGTAAAGTACTTGGTGGACATGCAGGTATCAGATGTTCACTTATAATCTTAGCACGGGGGGAAGCCGAAGCAGCCAGCCTGACTGCTCAGTGAGTCCCAGTCTAGTGAGAAAATCTGTTTCATAAAAGTGGATTAGGTGGATACTGCATGAGGAACTGAGGTTGCCCTTGGGCCTTGATATACATTAGCAAACATGTGAGCAACCGTACATGCACCAGTATACACACACACACACACACACACACACACACACACACAGTAGCAGCAAAGCTAACAAGGAAATTTAAAACACTGTTGTGTTGCAGGATGAGATTCTAAATGGAGACAGATATATTATCAAACTAGCTTGCAAAAGTCTTAGTACACATGTAAATATTTCTGAAGCATCTAGTTCATGCCATTTCCTCTCCATTCCCTCTCCTCCCCTTTGAAGCATAAAGGAAGTGACTTTACATTCATAGGTCATTCTAATATAAAAATACAATATTGTTTGGACTTGATACCCTCAAACTAATTCCACTGTGGACTTTAAAGGCTTACCAATGAGAATATGTTTTTAAAACTAAATATAAAAGCACAAAACAAAACAACAACAGAGAAAAGTTGAGGTCAAGGGAAGACAACAGATTCAGTCAGGAAACTTGTGGAATGAGCCCAAGGGGTCAGGTACCACCACAGTCAAGAAGCTTTTTAAAGAGAGCTGGTGTGTTTGGAAGAAAACACATACGGCAATCTTTTCAATTTCACACAAATAACTGTTTTAGATTGCTTTGAGAGAAAATTTCAAAGCTATAGTGCCTACTGATTTTGACAGAGTCTGTATTGATGGGTGATGTCCTTCTGTATATATATTGCTTTTATTGGTTGATGAATAAAGGTGTTTTGGCTAATGGCTTAACAGAGTAAAGCCAGACAGGAAATCAAAACATATATATACAGAGGGAGTAGGCAGAGTCAAGAAGACGCCACGTAGCTGCCAAAGGAGAAAGATACCAGAATCTTACTAGTAGGCCACAGCCTGGTGATGATACATAGATTAATAGAAATGGGTTAATTTAAGATGTAAGAACTAGTTAGGAATATGCCTAAGAAATTTGCCAAAAAGTGTTGTAATTAATATAGTTTCTGTGTGATTATTTGGGTCTGGGAAACCAGAAAATATATGTACAGTCTCCATTTACACTGTATCTCAAGCAAAATAGAGGAAAATCAGGGTGGTACATTCTTGCCAAGTTGGTTGGATGGTTTATGAAGCTATCCAGAGAAGAGGCAAGCACTCACATTGAAGTTGGGCATTAAAACAGATCAGGAGGGGCTGGAGAAGCAGTTTAGCAGTTAAAGCACACTGGTTGCATTTCTGAGGACCCAGGTTCAATTCCCAGCATCCACATGGCCTCTAACAACTCTGTCTCGCTCCAAGTTCAATGGCCTCTTCTGGCCTCTGAGGCACTGCATGCACATGGTACACGGACTTCTACGCAGGTAAAATACTCATATGCACAAAATAAAAATAATGTTCTTAAAAAATTAAAAACTGCCTAAAATTTAGAAAACAGTAATTTAATATTTATGTACTATTATACATAGAACATGATTTCTTAATTTGTTTAGTAACAAATACATCAAAAGTCTATAACTATTTGGTTAAAATATTTACAAATTTTTATGTTTATTATGGTTATAAGTCTTTCTTCCTAGGAAAACAGGGGACAAAGTAAATGAGTTCAAGGAATTATATTTGGACATTTGCGTCAATTTGGATTTTGACAAAAAAGAATAGTGGTGAAAAGTACATCAAATGACTGGGCACAAAAACATGAGGCAGCAAACAATGATGGCTTTAATGTAGCTTTGAACTGGGTAAATGTAAGGGACACACAACCAGCACTGTGGCAATCAGCGTAGGTATTAAGCGATCACTTGTCACCAGTGACTGGGGAAGTCATAGGTATAACACTGAACGCCACTGGAAACTGTTTTAGATAATGCTAAGTGGAAGGAACTGTTAGTGGGCAAAAGTGAACCTGAAGAAGAAATTTTGTCCCCAGAAAATATTTTGTTCACAAATGAAAATAAGGAAAAGGTCAGAAAAAATTTTTAGCTTAATGGAGTTTCCATTAAAAGGAATTATATTTCATCTTAAACTCTTTTGCTCTATTTATAAATACAAACTATTTTATATATTTATATTTTCTATTTATTTTTATTTATATTTTGCTATTTTTATATATAAACTATTATATATGTTTATATATCTTTATATTTTCTGAAGTGAATCTATGTCACTTTAAGATAAAAAGAAATACTGTTTTATTTTTCAGATACTATTGAAAACAACTCCTATGAAATGTATTTGTGTTGATTCCTAATGGACCCTCTTTTACCTAAATCCCAATCTCAATATTATTTGTTAATACGAAATATATTTTAAGGGAAAAATCTAAATCTATAGGTCAGTGCTTCATAATTTTACTTTAATTTTGGTGTGTGTGTGTCTGTTCTTAGGTTCGACAGCATCGTTATAGGGAAGAAAAAACACATTATATTATGATGAGAGAAATCACAAACCTCATTGAAGCTCAATTTGCCATAGAAGTTACTACCATCAGATTTTACTGGTGGCATGAATATTCTACGGAAATTAGTGTGTGCATCCATCTATCATCTGAAATTAAGCTACACAAGTGAGCTAAATATAATTTATCACTGCAGGCACGCAATTCTGTAACTACAGCGGGTTAAAACCGGGGTTCTCAGTAAACACCATCTTTGTACTTGAGAAAGAGCTGTCACCATTCCTCTACCAGGTTTCAGTATGACAAAGCCTTTCCTGTCTTGATGGAAAGCATTCACACTTAGCTGCTAAGTGTTTGATCAATGTTATAAATGTATAGTATTAACTATAGTATTTCACTATAGTTCATCTAAAGATGCGGTAAAAGAAGTAAGCCTCTCCCATCCCTGAAGATTCAATGGCATTTGCATCACATTTTTAGAGACTTAAAAAAAGAAATAAATAAATAATGAAGCGTGTTTCAACACTACGTGATGTGGGAGTGATTTCTTATTAATAAAAAAACTGCCTAGGCCCCTTGATAAGGCCCACCCTTAGGTGGGTGGAGAAAACAGGAGAATTCTGGGAGAAGGAGTCTTGGTGGGGAGTTTCCATGATGCTCCCGCTCCAGACAGACGCAGGTTAAGATCCTCCCTGGTAAGCCAGCTCGTGGGCTACGCAGAATATTAGAAATGGGTTAGAACAATATGTAAGAGCTAGCCAATAAGAAACTGGACCTAGCTGGGCCAGGGCAGTGTTTGAAAGAATACAATTTCCGTGTAATTATTTCTGGGTATAAGCTAGCCATGCGGGCGGCCGGGTGCCGGGAACGCAGCCCTGCCGCTCCTATTTCAACAGA
>NW_026067928.1:3634354-3688737 GCF_014885135.2 Alexandromys fortis
TAATTCTTGATAACTGTTTTGTTATATGTAATTTTGCTATGTTAAAGTTAAAGCCTTTCTTTTTTGTTTAAACAGAAAAAGGGGAATTGATGTGGGAGTGATTTCTTATTAATAAAAAAACTGCCTAGGCCCCTTGATAAGGCCCACCCTTAGGTGGGTGGAGAAAACAGGAGAATTCTGGGAGAAGGAGTCTTGGTGGGGAGTTTCCATGATGCTCCCGCTCCAGACAGACGCAGGTTAAGATCCTCCCTGGTAAGCCAGCTCGTGGGCTACGCAGAATATTAGAAATGGGTTAGAACAATATGTAAGAGCTAGCCAATAAGAAACTGGACCTAGCTGGGCCAGGGCAGTGTTTGAAAGAATACAATTTCCGTGTAATTATTTCTGGGTATAAGCTAGCCATGCGGGCGGCCGGGTGCCGGGAACGCAGCCCTGCCGCTCCTATTTCAACAACTACGTTCTATAAAAACAAGTGTCCGTTGCATGGTGGCTCATGCCTGCAATCCCAGTTCTCTGGATGCAGCGGCAGGAAAATTGTTCTAAGTGCTAGGGCAGCCTAGTCTACATAGTAAGCCCAGTCCAGTCAGGGCTGCCTAATGTGAATTTGTCTAAAAACAAACAAACAAACAAACAAACAAACAACAGAAGGCAGGAATGTTGAGATTGCTCAATGGGAAAAGTCACAGGTTCCCAGCCTGAAAACCTACATTCACTAGGGCAGTGCACTGAGCATTTAAGCAAGGGGTGTCAGTGTGTATATTTTGTGAGAACAGGTATAAAATCCTTTGAAATTATGACCTGTCTACACATATATATCTGTGTGTCCATATGTCTTCATCTGTGTAGTTTTCAGATGTGTGCTGTAAATACATGTGTGTGTGCATGTGTGTATGTATGTGTGTGTCTGTGTGTTCTGTGTTAATCAAGAAGCTCGTTTGGGACTGAAAAGAGCCAAGTCACAAATTCTCCAGGCAGTCTTCAAAACACTTAGAATCAGCCTATTCAGTGAAGATTCTGAACATAAGCCCATGAAATATCTAGTGTCCCAGAACTCCTAGGCACGCCCAAGAACTTCTTTCACAGGGACAACACCTTGCACGCATAACATGCATAGCAATGTACTGCTTACAGTTTACAGCACCTCGATGCAGAAAACGGGGTTAGGTGTATAGCTGATGAATGGAAAGAGACATGGGAAGTTCAAGAAACGTGTCAATGGTTCTATAGGTAGACACTAGTCAAACAGCCTTCAGTGAATTCTGACCATGAAATCCATGGCTGTATTATACATGCAATGCTGGCTTCCATGTCTGATTTATAATGTATGCATTCCTATCAGGAGGAGGTGATGTCACTGTCCTCACTTCTACAAGATATTTATCAGTTGTTTCATGCAACTCAATGACCATGGTGTCATTTCATAGAAAAGAAGGAGGCCAAAGGTTAAGCGAAAGCTCTCAGAGACGGCACAAACATTTCTTAGTATGATTATTTTTCCGCTAATAGTTTCCCTTCTATCTCTCAAGCAACATCTGCATGGTATTTGATTGTTTATTAGTGAATAAACAGAAAAAGAAGAGGCAGACCCATTCATCACGTCTCTCATCCAAATAAAAGGAGCCCAGTTCCCATGAGATAAAGTTACTCTGCGTTATGGCTTTAAATGATTCCTGTGATGAAACCTCAAATTAATTACTGAGTAAATAAGCAAACTCCTTTTTACATGCTTCATTTTCTCCTTAACGTCAGAACTTCCACTTGCAGTAAAATAGCCAGCATTCAATTATCTCCAGTCATAGAGGAGATCATGGTGTAAGTAATCCCTAGTGACAGATAATCCAAAAAGCATTTATGTAGGGGTTTCAATTCATTATATGATTCTTGCAGATTTATCACCATAATTGTATTTCCCCCCCCCACAGGCTCGTATTAAAATCCATTTGTAGTTCTTGAACATAGGCCAATCAACAGCGGGAAGGCGTGCTCCAGACACGTGCTGGATGAGCAAGGGAAGCTGATTTGTTAGGAGCATTGCTTCCCTTACAGAGAATCGACAGGGAGATGAGATGATCAGGAGTTGATAGGGAATCAGTGGATCGCATTTAGTGAGGATTTAAGAGATCTAACTGAGGGGATGTGGACTGTCATATAGTGGAAGAACTAATGGGAGAAAACGTGTAAGACTTCTGTCAGTGTGATGGCTCTGCCTTCAATCTGTGATCATGGGAACATTTCTTAGCGTTCTGGATTTCATATCCTTGTGCTTAGGGAAATATGGTGCTGACAATATCAGTTACATGGTGAAGGTGTTCAGAAGAAAATTGTTAAATGCACAGTGCTTAAGTCTTGTTGGAGCTTCACTGCAGCTTTATTACTATTATTAGTATTATTATGACTATTATCTATTTTACTCTAGAACTGAAACTACAAAGATTATTAAATCTGGTAATGAATATCCATTTTGTTCCTTCAAACTGAGAAGAGCTCTTACCATTGAATAAACTAGGGTTTACATGTTGGATTATGCTCAAAGTCTAGTCTAGCGATTGCTAACCATCAAAACTAAATACTGGAAGACATGGTTCCTTGTTTTAAACTGATGGTGTCAATTGTTTCAGAATGCACACTTCTGAGGATACTGTTTGGTTGGACTCTCCAGCTCACTCCTACTTGATTGGAAAGAGCCATTCCTCTCTCCAAACCCCACCCTCTCAGAGAATCTCCCACAGAGAAAAGGAGCCCAGTTCTGCATTCTTGGCAGCTGCAGAGGCTCCTTCCCTGAAGTTGCCAGTAGCCAAGACTCCTAAAGTAGTGAGGTTTTGACCACACTTGGCTACAAACCCAGCTTATGGTGGACATGCCATCAGAGTATATAAACTCTCTGCTTTAGCTTGGGCATGTGACTTCTCCAGCCTGATTTCTGCGGCTGGCAGATTCACCTGGGAGTTGCTTTGCTCAAATAAACATGTTTTTCTTGTTTTCTTTTTTCAATTTCACTTAATCTGGTTTGCTGCATAGGGGGTGGAAAAGCCTATTATCATTACAGAGAAAACCTAATAGATACATTACCTGGGGTAGTAGTAGATCCCTACACAAAGACAAAGAGGATTGGCATATTGTGTATGATCAAGTCCAACAACCTAAATTAGCTTTGGTGAAAATAACTCTCTAGAATTCTAAGGATTTTAGAATTATTAATATACTGTGGAAATTGATTAAATGGGATGATACCATTAATGTCAATTACATGGTCTTCATCCATACTGTATGAGACATCACACCATTATAAAACAAGATATTTAAGGAAGTAAAATCTTCCCTTTTTCACAAATGACCCTGGGTCATGTTTTGTACATGAAACTCTGAGCTCAAGTGACTATTCGGTCATACAGGAGACTGAAGATGTCTTGTTTTATACAGTGGTGGCATTATCCCTTTACCTCCACTTTACACTTAGGAAATAATTTCTTTGGTGTCCTTGGCTCAATAGTGAGCTGGAGTATAATGTTACAATGGTATCTGTGATAGCCTGTGAATTTCCTCTATGCCTTTACCAGTCAGTGTAATAAAAAAAAAAGAGGAACTGATTCTTTGAGAAAAAAAAAAGATCGCTGGTTTATAATCTATTTTCTAACAAATACACCCAAATTACACTATATTATTGAGAATAGATCTTAATGAGGCCAGGACTGGCGGAATTCTCCTTTAATCCAAACCATTGTGTTGTAGAGGTTGGCTGATCTCTAGGAGTTCAAGGCCAGCCTGGTCACAGAGTGAGTTCCAGAAAAGCCAGACTACATAGGGGAATTCAGTCCCTAAATAAATAAACAAACAAACAAATGGAAGGAAGGAAGGAAGGAAGGAAGGAAGGAAGGAAGGAAGGAAGGAAGGAAGGAAGGAAGGAAGGGAAAGAAGTTAGAAAACATAGTCCACAATGAAGTAGAGGGCAGAACACAGATATTCATTTGTTAAAGACTGAAATATGGGATTTATATACTCACTAAATATACATAAGTGAGGGAAACATTAGTGACCAACTACTATGTTCTGTCTGAAGTGGTATGGGATGTCCTATATATGTGTTGCTTTTATTGGTTAATGAATAAAGCTACTTTCAGCCAATGGCTTAACAGAGTAAACCTAGGCAGGAAATCCAAACAAAGATGTAGAGAAAGAGAGAAGGTGGAGTTAGAGAGAAGTTAGGTAGCCACACCAGGAGACAGATGCTTATGCTGGAGCCCCAAAATTTTGCTGGTAGGCCATGACCTCTTGGTGATGCACAGATTAATGGAGATGGATTAGTTCCGGATAAAAGAGCTAGCTAGAAATATGACTAAACTAATAGGCCAAGTAGTGATTTAATTAAAGCAGTTTCTGTGTGCTTATTTTGGGTCTTGGTAGCTGGGAATGAACAAGCAGCATCTGACTACACTGAAGTGTCTTAAATCACAACAGAATCAGAAGTTAGTCCAGTGACTAGACCAGGACAGACTGAAAATCCCTTTTTATCAGAAGCTATCAATTAATGGTAAGTTTGTCACTCAGTGTTAGTGCTGGAAAGGTAGAGGCAGATAGATTCCTAGGATCACCCTGCTGGTCAGCCTGACCCACTTAGTGAATTTTATGGGAATGAGACAGGCTGTCTCAAAAATGAAATAAATGGCTTCTGGGGTTGAGCTCTGATATCCACACACATGTACACCTATACAAATATCCCCTACACATACACATGCACAGAGATTCACACATATACACACATAAGAGAGGGAGACACACACAGAGACAGACACACACAGAGAGACACGGGGACACAGATACTTGTACACACATACAGACAAAAGTGTTTATCACTCAGGAACGTCTGACATGATAAACACAGTGAAATCAAAGGAAGACATGGAAAATGGACTATTGAATGAAGCCATGAAAATAAAGATTTTTCAAAAGGACTTAGTCCTGTCCACTTGGAATAATAGCTTCTAATCAAATTAAAAATGAAGGAATAATAGTTTTTGAAGCTGCAGTTTTCCTAGCATAGGACTAAGGGTAAACCCAATGGAAATACCTGATAGAGATGTATATACACAATAATGTAATTCAAAACCAGCAAAACTGAAGAGCTCCCTCCAAAAGGAGGAGTTTTCACAAAATGAGCTGATTATAAGTACCTTATTCATTGCCTCCAATGAAGCCCTGAAGTCATGGTTCATGCTATTAAGGTAGAAAACTAATATCTGAAAAGCTCTATATATGAGATTATCCCATTTTTGAACCACACATATTTTTTTACCCTTGTTTTAAAGCCTTCATTAAACTGGAAATTTTTCTCATGATAAGCTTCATGGAAGGAACTCAAGGTAATGAAATGGAAAATAATCTGAAATAACCTGGAAAAAAACAGCAGGTGAAATGTGGAAAAGACAAGACTAAGATTCAATGCAGCACTGTGATTTGGAACCAGGTTGTGAGACACTGTATAGTATTTTCATAAATGGTTGACATGATGATTGCACTCCAAGGAAAATCACAGAGACGACTACTCTGTTTCTGCTACGTGCTCCACTTAATCTTGGCTGTTCGAGGCCTGGTTGTCCTACTTGATCACCAACATAAGTGTCGCGAGGCAGAGATAGATGGAATCAACCTCAAAAGTGTGGCAGTTATTACAACACACAGCATTAAAAGGTTGAGTTAACAGGCAGCCAGCACAGCTGCATCAATAGCAATAATGTGAGAGCAGGGAGTTCCCCATCTCTGCTTCTTCAGTGGTGCTCATATGGATGCAAGGGAGACCAGTCTAAATCCCATCCCTATCCCTTCAACAGATTCCTAAGAATTTAATTCTACATTACATTTCTGACATCTTGGAACCCCTGGAGTGGTCTGTTTCCTAAATGTTTACTGAGTTACATAATTTTAAGAAGAAAAAGTATGGATATAGATGCTTTGAAAAGAAATGTAAAGAAGGGAAGTGGAATTCAGACAGGTCATCACCCAGCAACCACTGTGGGTTCCTGAGCAGAGTGCAGGCACAGTTCTACTGTCCTAAATTGCCCCTCACATTCCTCTACACTGGTTGTCACATGATATATGCAGGTTCTTCCTTACTTTCTAGGCACTTTAGAGTTTTTCACACCTTGTTACCTCTGCACATTAGTCCCTCTTGGCCATTTCATCCCCAATACTCAAAATGTTCCTAATGCAAATGCATCTTTGAGATAGATGTGTCTCAGTCTCTCTGCCATGAAGCACTCTGTTACTTTAGTTTAATTAGGATAAGAGCTTTCCTCTAAAATCATATATATATATACATATATATATCCAACTTTTCCACTTGTCATGATATATTAAAACTATCTATCTATCTATCTATCTATCTATCTATCTATCTATCTGTCAATAAATGAAGACCATAAACATAGTTAGCTCAGCAGTTTGGGAAGACATAGAATAAGCATTCAACCAATGAATAAACAGAGAATGATTCTATAATTTTCTCTTGTTCATTTGCTTGAAGTAAGTAGTCACATGCATTTAAAAGAATAAGTGCCTGTCTTTAATATTGTAGAACTTTTAAATCCCATTAAGTCTTTTATACAAGGCGTTCTTATTCTTAAGTCATATCTTTTAAGATGGAAAAAAAATCTGAGTGCTTAGTCTTGTTCTCTATATAACAGAAACTGAAATATTCTACTCATTATGAGTCATAGGATAGTTACTCTGAATTTTCTCATATGTCTGGCTATTCCAATGTAAACAGATTTCAAACTTTAATCTCTATGTTTATATGTTGCAATTGAGGGATTGTCTAAATCACTTTGGACTGTGGGTATTTCTGTAGGGAGGTGACATGATTGGCATTTGATACAGGAGGTCCCAGCCCACTGTGGGCAGCACCATTCCCTGGGCATAAGCAGCTTTCCCCAGTTTCTGCTTCAAGTTCCTGCCTTGGCTTCCCTCAAGGATGAATGTAATTCAAATAGACCCTTTCTTCCTCTAGGTTGTTCTGGGTCATGGCATTTCTTGCAGCAATAGAAATAAGAACACCTGGTTAAAAAACATAGTTTCATTTGGTATTTTTAATATTCAGAGTTTTGGATATGGTTCGGCAGTTTGCATTACTGAAATTCTGAGTATATGAACTAGGAGTGGGGGTGAGGAGAGCTTCAAGAAAGGAAGCTGGCAGGAGAGCCCAGTCCTTGCTCAGAATAGAATAGGAAACTTTGTTCCCACTGATCAAATGATCTACGTAAGAGAAGAAGTAAATTGTTTAGCTCTGAAGAAGCCATCACTGGTCATAACGGGTCATAAGCTGTTGATGGCCTCAGTCCTCTGTGGCTGGTTCACTCTACCTGCATTTGTTTAAGACCTTTCCTACCCCACTTTACTAAAATGTCCTTCTGAGGTCCACTATGCACCCTATTTTTCCCATGGGTGCTGGGGAAGAGAACCTGTGTCTTTATGCTGGTTCAGCCAGCTCTTTTATCCACTGAACCATTTTCTCAGCTCTGGATGCTTCCCCTCTGTCTGCCCATTCCTCTCTTAACTATTTCTTTGAACACTCCTGTCCCTGTTTCATCTGCTGTGCGGTTACAGTTGTGAGCCCGGAGAAAGAATCTTTATTATGTCAGGCGAATGTGTGTGTGTGTGATAATAAATGGTAAGGAGCATCACATCAAGACTTAGAGTGAAAACTGATTACATCATTTTATCCTCAAATGTTCTAATGGATTCAGCCACAGATCTAAATGACTATTTTTATTGCCTTGGCCATTTGTTAATGGCCTGTTAAAACAAGCTAATCAATGATCAATTTACCAATTCCATCCTCACCTCTGCCTCTCTTCTAAATGAGAATTCAGTGAGTAGTAAAAGAAATCACTTTAGCAGATGCAACTTCTAAAAATAAGCAGGCGGGAGGAAACTGGAATCATGAATAACCTTGTGGAATCACCTGTCAGATCACTGAGCGAGGATTTTTTCTCTGATATGTATTACTGGTAGTTCAGACCGCCATCACTTCCTCGTTGGTCTGATTGTAAACTGACATTCTCAAACCTCTGTTTTCTATTGACAAAAGGTAGTTATAGCACGGCTCTTGTAATTCATTAGAACTCATATGCTTCTCATAGAAATGCCTAGAATCATCTGGGTAGCACAACCTAACAGGCCATAATGACGTCATATCATGAAGGCACTGAGAATGTGTTGGAGGAGGTAGCTTCTTCATTTCTCAGCGGCCCAGACCCAAAAAAATCGCACAGAAACTGTACTATTTGCAATACTGTTTGGCCAATAGCTTAAGCATTTTTCTAGCTAGCTCTTACATCTTAAATTAACTCATTTTTATTATTTTATATTTTCCCACAAGGCTCATGGTTTATTGGCAAGGTTTCAGCACATCTGTCTCCTGTGGCAGCTTCATGGCATCTCCTTGACTCCGTCTACTCTCTATATATATCTTTTCCAGTCTGGCTGTATTTTGTTAAGCCATTGACCAAAAGTAGCTTCTTTATTAACCAATGGCCATAAAACATATTCATAGCATACAGAGGAGAATCCCACATCAGGAATAACTTTCTTTTTTTTTTTTTTCAAGGTAGGGTTTCTAGGTATAGTTTTAAAGCTTGCCCTGAAACCCGCTCTATAGACCAAGCTGGCCTTGAACTCATAGAGAACCCATGCTTTTGCCTCCCTACTACTGGGATTAAAAGACATGTACCACCACTGCATGGCAAGAGAGGGAACGAGTCTCTAAAGTCCCACTTTACTGTTTTATATGTTTATATTGTTATACATGTTCATATTTATTTTGTGAGTTTTTCTGAAAGCTACATAACGCTTTGCTCATTTGAAATGGTAATCAATTAGTGTCTAAAAATAAAGTGAAATTGTGTTCCATTTGTGTTTCAGGACAAATAGATAAGGTACGAAAATATTCGGTACACTGTTTTGAGAGGAAGAAAATATTGAGTTTCAACTATGAGAAATTACATTGCTTCGAAATATCCAAAGATAATTGGTATTGGTGATGGATTCAAAAGCCCAACTCTGGTGTTTAAGAAGGCCCAGGGCATTCCTCATTTGAACAGTAGACATATGGTACCACTCAAAAAAAGCACCGGAGCAAATAATTCACTAACTATGCAAATGAATACAAGTGAACTTGCTTGGAAAAAGCAAGTCAGGGAACCAAAGGGTAGCCCGGCAGTGAAGGGGTAAGGCTGAGGGCTGCTCACGGGGGAGCATAATGACGGGGTCAAGAGCAGCCCAGAGAGCTGCAGGCTCCTCATTATGGATGTGCCACTTCTGAATTTTTATTGCTGAGCTTTGGCTCACGCTATGATGATTTCAGATAAGGTATTTATGGAATGTCTGAATATTTGACCTTGGTACTTTATGGACACTAGATGGATTGCTTTTTATGGAAAAAGTAGGCAATTCTATATGGGTATATTTTTCATATTTTCAGCAAAGAAAGAAAGCTGGGACAGCACTGGGGGAGGGGAATAGAAACACTTCTCCTGTGAAACATTTTGTGGATGCTCAGTAAATTGAAGCAATTATGCATTTAATAAACCAGAACAGATTGTAAATCAATTAGTGAATCTTTCTAGAAATTCATATACTCATACAGAATAAATCACATGGATGCTCTTTTTGTGATGAAGTTCAACTTTGGTAAACCCAGTTATTTAGAAAAATGTCATGGGACTGATGTCAGCCTATTGTAAATTAAAATAAGTTCAAAACGGGAGTTTTATTATCTTAGTCAGAAAGCAATGTATTTAAACAAAAAGAGAAAGAAAAAAAAGAAAAGAAAGGACTTAAAGAATGAGTCTCAGTCAAACATGTGCCATTATATTATACCACCCAATATCAGACGTAGAAACCTTCATTGACTTATAGTGCCAAATGTTAATCGTTCATATCACCAGAACTAAGCTATATGAGAAAATGGACCATCACCTTTATAACTAATTTGTTATTAGTAGTGTGATACTTCTAAACTTTTCAGTGATTGGTTTAAAACCTCAGTAAAATGTTTCTCTCAGTTAAATTGAAACATTGAAGATTAAGACTCTTCAAGTTGGACCCAGGAACCTGAGAGGTTGAGTCAGGAGATCACGTGAGTTTAGGAGTCTGAGATGTTTGGAAAATACAACGAGACTCAGAGAATGAATGAATGAATTAGCTCTTAGTTTTTATAAAGTTCCAACTATCTGGAACCATTATTAAATATTTATTTTATTTAAGTACTTGAATCATTAGATCAATAATAAAACTAACAATATTTGAATGTTGCTTATTTCTTAGTCTCAGTCATGGCCATGGAAAGAAGATTTAAATAAACAAGGTCATTGCCCAAACTAGAAAAATCCCTAATCACTGGATATTTTTAAGAGAATGTTGATAGACTTATGTTTGCAGAATTTGATATATAGAAAAGAACATGATTGACAGAAGTAAGTTTTGTAGTGCAATAAATGGCCACAGTTAGCATTTTTCTGATAGCTAATATTTCCTTTTTATCAAAACTATTTTTATGACACCCAATAAAATTCGATAGATATTTTATATTGTTCTATATTTTCAAGTTTTCCATTATAATTTTTTATCTGCCCTAGAAGTAGTAATTTCTAAAGTTGTTAAATTTCCGTGTAAGGTTTTTAATAGCACTGTCTGCTTGTTAAATGCTGTCGGTAAGTGTGGTGTGACAGGAATGTTTAGAAGATTAGTGACGTTTACTTTCTGGCATATATTTTGGCCTAGTTTTACAACTTTAAAAGGATACTTTTTTTCGAAGCTATTTGATGTAGGGTTCTGTGTATGTTTATTCTGCCTTTGTCACTAATTTTTATCAGCCTTTCTTCCTGAACTCAGTAGCTGATGATAAGAAATTAAATCTACTGCCATATGGGAGAAGGAATTTTAGTTCTTCCTGTTCATTCACTCTTGCCTTTTGTTTTCTTTCTATTTTTCTTAGTTGTTCATAAGGTTCAATCACTACCTCTTCCTGATAAGTGAAGGTGAGATATCTCTCCCTCTGCAATGATGCCTTTTGTAGTAAAATATGAATGTTCCACAACCAAAGGGTGACCCTGCCAAGCCTGGTTATTGATCTTCCACCTTCAACTCTTGGTCTTGTATTTGGATATTTTGACATGAAAACTACATATAATTAGTTTAAAAGTTTTCAAATCTCAGCCCTTTGTCTTTTGTGCTTAGTTTTCCATTACTGTGAAACAAATTATAACATTCCTATTGACTTAAGAAAATAGTAAGCATTTTATCTCACAGAATCCAGGAAAGAATTCTTGGCCTACCCTTTCAACCTGATTAGTCTCTGCTCTTAAGGTTGCTCCAGGCTCATTTCACTATAATGGTCTAGGATTCTACATTCTAAGATTTGACTTTTTATAGCCTTTCCATTTGAAGACATTTCCTGTGACTAGTCTGGGAAGACTTGTCTTTTAGAAGGCAGATTCAGGCTTTTCTTAAAGGCAGCTGTGCTTTTGAACATAACGTACCCAGAGGTATAACATCCAGCAGATACACAGTTCCAGTGACTGTGCAGGGCAAATGCCCTGGGCTCAAGCAGACAGACTTTCAGGGGTCATCCAGCACCCTGCTTATCAGTGATACTGTCATTCACGTCTGCTACCCTTTTGTATTTATTTGTGCTTCTGCTCATTTTTTTTTTCATTTCTGAGTTAAGAAACAAAAATAAGGAGACTTGCTTTTGTTTTTCGCTATACTAATTCTGGCACATGTGTGTTGTACCCTTTGGTGTTTAACGCCCACTGTGAAGTTTCATACTTCAGTGCTCTCCTTCTAAAGAAAACAACTGAATCAAATGTCAGCCAAGCAGTAAAAGTATATTTAAAAAGAAATTACGTGTGTGAATTTAAGAAATATGAGCCAACTATTTGTCAGCATTCTCTTTACTTTGCAGATTGCTCTTTGGGAACAATTACTTTTCTTGAAGTGTAATATTATAGAAGTGGTGTGTGTGTGTGTGTGTGTGCGTGCGTGTGTGTGTGTGTGCGTGTGTGTGTTTGTGTATTTGGGTTTGTGTATGTGTGTGCATTTGTGTGTCCATGTGTGTTTGGGTGTGTATATGTATGTCTGTGCATGTGTTTGTGTGCGCATTTGTGTGTGTATGTGTGTTTGTGTGTGTGTGTGCCGATGCCTTTGTTTATGTGCTTGTGTGCGTGTGTGGGTATACAACACTCACCTTCTGCATTTGTAAATCAAAGTTTTATTATTTTCTAATTTAAACATTTTATCCATTTTACGTACCAACCACAGTTTCCCCTCTTTCCTTTCCTCCTGTTTCCTCCCCTCACCTCCTTTCTACCCCCCTCCCCACCTGCTCCTCAAAAGTATAAGGCCTCCTCCACTGCATCAAGGCTGAGCAAGGCATCCCATCATAGGGAAAGGATTCCAAAAAGCCAGACTATATGCCAGGGACAGATCCTGGTCTCACTGAAAGTCTTGGGACAAAAACACCTCAAAATCATCCATGCCTACCTCTAGTCCAGGAATTACAGATGTGATACCATGCCCACCTTTTATCTGGCCACTGGGATCTGACTCATGTTGTCATACTTGCACAGTGAGCACATACTTACATGACTCAACCACCTTCCTGCTGTCCTAGAGTCTCTCAGAATGAATTGCCTTTCCTTTAAGTCTCAGTTTCTGTCTATTCTAACAAGTCCTGTGCTGAGCCTGGTAAGGCAGACCCGAACCCAGCTACCTGGGAGTCTGATTCAGGAGGTCTGTAAGACCAGTCTGAGAAATCTAGTGAGATACTGGTTCATGATAAACAGTATGAGGCTAGACATGTAGCTCAGTGCTCTGGTGTTTACCTAGTAAGTAAAAGGCCTAGCAATTCCTCTTAGTGTCCAAAGAAGGAAGCAAGTTCTTACTTTCCCCATTCTTTGAGAGACATTGCCAGGATTATAATACAGCTGCATTTTTAACTTTCAACATCAGGAAGCTTTATTCTCCTGCTCGTTTCTCGTTGTTGATATTAAGATGATGGGTTTCCTTTGGTATTTTCTTTTTAATCCCATGTCTTTTTTTTTGCAATGAGTCTTTAACTTCTTTGCCCTAACATTTTTGCTTATTTTGCTTGTTTTTGTTGTTCCAGCTGTGTAGTTTAAGTATTCAGCCAACCCTATTTTAGTTATAAAAGTACAAGGTGACTTTATTTTTTTAAGATTTCCTTTATTTTATGCATATGGCTGTGGTGCTAACAATGTGTGTCTGTGAACCACATGTATACAGTACCTGAGAGGGCCAGAAGAGGGCATTGGAACCCCCAGAGCTACCATGCCAGTGCTAAGAGCTGAACACCCACTTTTTGGAAAACCAACAAGTACTCTTAACCACTGAACAATTTCTCCAGCTCATATATGACTCTTGATCTCAATCAGCATAGTATCTTTGGGTAATATGAATTCATGGCTTTTTAATAAGGTATGTGTGTATGCCTATGTGAGTTTTTGTTAACTGGGGGTAAATTAATATGTAGGCAGTATAGCAGCATCTAGAGACCTCCACTGTTCTTCTGTTACTGGTCCCCCATTTGCTAATGTAGCACTCTTATAAAGAACAACCGACCAAACTGTCGTGATTCGTTATCAACGCTTTTACTGTGTCTTTCCAACGGTTACAGATATTATCACAAAATACACCACAAACAAAACAATTCCCCACAATATTGTTACCTCCCACATTTTGAACAAAGTGCACTCTACCCAAAATACCTACCATAACTGGTAGGAACTCTAGTAGGCAAGAGCAGAGTAGATTTTTTTAAGTATGCATATATATATAATGTAAGCAACAAAACTGGTAAAAAGAAATTCCATTTGTTCCTCAGAGGGATGCTGTAATATTTTCTTCCAAATAATTCTTTATCATATTACATCCAATAATAAATGGGTGAATATCTCAGTGCTGGGATCATAGGTATACCCAACTGAAGATAAAAGAAACATTGCCAAGTGCTGATGGAATAATAACCATGAACACTCTTGTGACTGTTTAGCATCTCCTGATCTTCATCTAGTGATGCTTATACCTTACCCTGAGTCACAGTGGGATCTGTGGCACACAGAATAAATACCCAACCCAAACAGCTATTCTATCTTCATTCCTGAATCAGGAGATTCCTCTCTCACCAAAGAGATGCTTAGATGGTACCACAACTGCATGCCATGCACTACAGTTGCTACTTCGCCTACTATTTTAGTGCCACAAAGAACCTCAACAGTACTAGATACAAGAGCACTAACTGTATTGGCATTTCCCTTGACCTTCAAATCTAGACCAGTTTTAATGGGTAGCTCTCATGAATCTTCAGGTCTTAATGGGTCATCAGAGTTATACTGACTTTACGTCCAGTTTTGGAAAAGCATGAACTTCAAGTAAGTTGAACTGAACTACCGATTTCACGTTCTCCATTCACAACAGAAAATGGCATTCTATATGGATGATCACATAAAATTATACAGAGGTTAATAAAAACGGGAAAAAAATCTTTTTTCTCCTACAGGAGTCATATAGACATAAAATTTAACCTTAAAATTTTAGTAGTTCTTCCATAAAAGAATGCTTTTGCACTTGGACAGGACATGGAACTGTCTTAAGTAGGTAAAATGAAAAAGAAATGAAGAAAGAAGAGAGTAAATTATTTTAAAGTGTTTTTTCAGGTCTGAGTTACCCAGAAAGTATTTGTTTTGTATGTCACTGATAATTCCTTAGCCTTGGTCTAGTTACTTTATGAGTTGGCCCTTGCAATCTTACCTCCATAGTAACACCAGATTTACGTGTGTGTGTGTGTGTGTGTGTGTGTTCATATGTGCATTATGAGCATATGTGGACACAAGTGGAGTTGCCAGAGGTCAATGTTAGGTGTTTTCTTTAACTGTTTTCCATGTTTACTTCTTTGTAGAGGGTCTCTCACTGAGCCTGAAGGCTGACAGTTTGGATGAACTGACTGCCCAGTGTAAAAGGAACTGCGGGCAGCATTCCTGCCATCTGGCTCTTGGCCACCTGGCTAGCTTATGCCCTAAAATAATTACATGGAAACTGTATTCTTTTAAACACTGCCTGACCCATTATATCCTACCTCTTCTTGGCTAACTCTCATAACTTGCTTAACCCATTTCTAATAATCTGTGTAGTACCACGAGGTGGTGGCTTACCGGGAAAGATTCAGCATGTCTGACCTGGCAATTGGCTCCACGGCGTCTGACCCAGAGAGGAGCAGCATGGCGATCGCCTCACTTCCCTCTTCCTCCCAGCATTCTGTTCTGTCTACTCCACCCACCTAAGGGCTGGCCTATCAAATGGCCAAGGCAGTTTCTTTATTAACCAATGAAATCAGCACAAAACAGAAGACCCTCCTACATCAGTCCAGTGAGTCCCAGGTATCCAGCTGTTTCCCCCTTCCAAGGGTTAAGATTACAGGTATGTACCTCCAAGTCTGGCTTTGTCTGCTTTAACATGGGTTCTAGAGATCAAACTCAGATACTCTCTTTTGTACCTGCCTATATGGTGGGTACTTTATTGACTGAGCCATCTTCCCAGCTTCTAGATTTATTGTTCTATAGAGGTAGTTATATAATAAGGTAAAGAGCCCCTGAGTGACAAGCAATGTAGCTGCTGAAATGGGGTGTTCACAAAGATCAACTGATAAAGACAGATTTAGTCTAACCCTAATAAAGCATATTTGGTATTCTTTGAAAAAGCAGAACTCTCAGCTCTCTCTGGGGTAGCCTGGGCTTTCATGAGCAATTCCAAAGAGATCCACACAGGTGGTAAGTTCTTTGTTCATTATATTGTAAGTATTCACTTACACTCAATGGAACATCAGATTCTCACGAACAGGAGTGTTTTGTGGCTTTAGCATTTATTTTCCAAATGTAAACACTAAACCTAAATACTAAACTTTTCAAATGTAAATAATAATTACTAAGTATATTTTCCAAACATAAATGCTAAACTTTTCAAAATGTTCATTTAGGGCATAGGCCCAAACTAAGACTGAATTAGGAGTCTAAAATGAATGTTTCTTTATTTTCCTATGCCTGCCTTCTGCTTCCTGTCAGGTGGTTACATTGACTTACCCATAACCTGCTGAACTTGCTGTTTCAGGATTACTAAGAAGGAGGAAAGGGTAACAAGTGTATGGGAAAACAGTAACCTAAGAGTACAGGGGAGCAACTTTGAAGGCCCTTGGGCTTTCCTTTCACAGGCCCGTGAGCAGGACTGCTCGCTTATGATAATTTCCCCAAGTTCCAGCTTCTTGGTTGTGTTCTAAAAGGGTGAAGGTCTTCCAGTTTTGGTTTTCTTCGGCTTTGTTTGTTTGTTGAATCAGAACGTTAGATGAACTAATATGGGATGGAAAACTACCGTGACCTAATTACAGGAAAAAATATATAGTTCTCCTGATTTTATAGACTGAATAGACAATATAACTAACAGATACTCTAGCTTAACATTACCATGAAAACACAGCATGCATCTCGTTTTAATTAAGCTTGATATGTAAAAATTTTCATGTCCAAAATAGATTAGGGTCTACTAATCTACTGACAATCAGTAATGCCCTTAAATACTCTCTTTGTAAAAAGTAAAATTTGGGGTCATTGCACTGTCAAAATTCAGAAGAAATTAAGCATGTTGAGGAAATGAAAGGGGAGATTTACATCATCTTTGATTCCCAGATTCGTAAGTCATGATTTACAAAGATATAAAATCTATGTTTCTTTTAGTTATAACTAGCACTCTCCATAGAATATTATATATTATGCTTTCTTTAAAAGTTCCACAAAGCTTAAACCAGCAAAATAATTATTTTATCTCTTTAGTACAACAATTAATGATAATTGCCAAAACAAATTATAACCAATTAACTCCACGACAGAACATAGCCAGAAATACCCTGTCACAAGACCCATAAAAACTGTAATTTACCAATATGTCTGTAAAGTTCCTGACAACAACCCTAACAATGTTCTGCACCACTTCTGCATCTCAGTTCAGTGCACTTTCGAAATCTGGTCCTGATGCTAGGACAAGATCATGAATGCTCTTTTAGTCTGTAATTTAGGAACGATGGGCGGTAGAAAAACAAACCACCAACACGTTACTTTCTCATTTATGCCACTAAAGAAATAAACATGGAACTGGATTTTCTTTTAGCACAACCTGAAATAAACAACTTGTTTAGCCTAGAAAGTGATGGTAGTCTAAAGTTCAAGACTTGCTGGACTTTGGAGCAGCATACATTTTGCCAGTCTTGAGAGAACCGAGAAGTAGCAGATCAGTTTGGACCCATGGGCTACACAAAGATACTGCCTTAGAAAGGAAAACAGGAAAGCCAAACAAAATTACTTGGAAAGTGCGGTGGTTTGAAAGATAATGGCCCCCAAAGAGAGTGGCAGTATTAGGAGGTGTGGCTTTGTTGGAGTAGGTTTGGCCTTGTTAGAAGAAGTGTGTCACTCTGGAGGTGGGCATTGATGTCTCAATATGTTCAAGATACCACTCAGCGTCTCAGACCACTTCCAGTTGCCTTCGGATCAAGATATAAGGACTTTCAGCTCCAGCACCATACCTGCTGCATGCCTTCTTGCTTCCCGTCATGACAATAATAGACTAAACCTCTGAAAATGTAGGCGAGCCACCCAATTAAATGTTTTCCTTTATAAGAGTTGCTGTGGTCATGGTGTCTCTTCACAGCAATAGAGACCGTAAGACAGAAACTAAGGACTTGATGGCATTTCATCTTTGCTTCTCAATACTTTAAAGGACAAGGTTCTGGGGCATTGGGATTCAGGCTGATGTGTAACAATAGCTCAGCGCCCTCTGTCCTACCTGGCTAGCTGGCTTCTCTGAGGCTGGATAGGCAGATCACTGGCCCTTCAAATAAACTTCTGCAGACAGACCCTTAACTTAAAAGCACTATAATATTTCAAAGACACTTTTTTCCCCTTAGTTTTCAGAACTTGACCTAAATCACTCTTATTCTTGTTACGTTTTACCTTCATGTTTTTGACATGTCAGACAAACTATGTACATACAGACTAGAGTGGCAAAGAGACCGGAATGGAACTACCAATAAAGCAGCCATGTGGACTTGGACCTTAAGAATGACGTTATAACAACAAATGTACTTGGGTGGATGGAATAAAATTCGAATTTCCAAGCAAGTAAGTGGGTTTTTGGAACCAGTGGGCCCTATGCTAAAGATCTAAAAGCCAACGTTTTCCACATGTTTTACCTTGTAAGGGTATTTCTAAATTTTAAACTAGAAGCAAGGTTTTCCACATTAACACAACTCACCGTTTACGCACCCATACACTGAGACAAGGGGGATGTTCTATCGGGAACTCACCAAGGCCAGCTGGCCTGGGTCTGAAAAAGCCTGGGTTAAAACCGGTCTCGCTGAACATAGTGGACAATGAGGACTACTGAGACCTCAAGAACAATGGCAATGGGTTTTTGATCCTACTGTACCTATTGGTTTCGTGGGAGCCTAGGCAGTTTCGTGGATGCTCACCNGGGGGGGGGGGGGGGGGGGGGGGGGGGGGGGGAGGGGGGGAGGAAAAGGGGGGGGGGCGGTGGGGAAGAGACAGAAATCTTTAATAATAAATAAATTAATTAATTAAAAAAAAGCAGAAGTGGAAGGAGGCCAAGGCCACGCCCCCATACCCTGGCCCCAGGAACCACCCCAAGTCTTTCTGCATGAGTCACACCAACACTTTAGCTTTCTCTCCCCTGGACTGCAGACCGCTTCTCCAAAGAAGGAGCATGGGCAACTTTAGTGCTATATCACTCTCTCTTTAATTCATGCTAAAGTACGTAGTAGATAGCTATTAAATATTAAAAAATATTTTGCTTTATGGCACATTATTTTTATCAATAAGCAACTTCGATAAAGAAACCAGTTAACTCATTACGAACTAAACGTAATCCGCATGAGGAATAGAGATAAGTACGTCTACCAAAGCCCTCAAAGTCTCTCTCTCTCTTTTTTTTTTTTTTTTGCATTTTTTGCATGACTTTTTTTTGCATCTTTTAATTTTTCCGATGCTGTGGTCATTAGTTTTCTTTACTACTTATTTCATTTGTAATTGTACATGTGGGTCTGTGGATGTGAGTGCATTTGACAGTGTAGGTTGGAAGAAGATGGCCCATCTCCTCTGGAGGTACAGGTGATGCTGGCCTCTGAGGGTTGGGAACCTAGCTCAGGTCCTTCCACAGGGCACTATGCTCTCTGAACCGCTGAGTCATCTTCCCAGCTCCCAAGGCCTTTCTTTTTAAAGCCTTGCTTCTGACTGCCTGAACCTTTGGAAGGAGTGCAACAGCGCTGTAAAAGTCCAAACAAACGGCCTTGCCAAATTACTACCTCACCTACCTTACATAAACAGGATGACATTTCGCTGGAAAGACCGTAAAGGAGTACGGTTAAAACTTTATTAGTTTATATTTGTGCACTGAAGAAATATGACAGGGAACGACACTGTAATATCAAATTAAAAAAAAAAAAAAGAGAACAGACCCAGGAATGCTCCTGACTTGGAGAAGAGTCCACAGCAGAGACATAGGTCTCAATTCAGCCCCACCTGTGTCTGCTTGGTGCCTAATAACTTGTAAAATTGAAAAGGGAATTGCAGGTATAAGGCAGAGATACACCCATCTCTCCACTCTCTGATAACCCAGAGTAAAAACAGCCAAGGATGTAACTGAATTATAAGAAATAATGGGATCAAGGAAGGTGTTTGATGCAGTTAATGAAATTATCAGATCATTCCGGCGTGCTGTTTGGAAACCATTTCTTATTGAGTGTTAAATTTGGGCATGTGTTCTGTGACAATATCTTCTGCACTACACTGCTATTCTACTCCAGACAACAAAGCCTGCTGCAGGGCTGGCAACCCCAAACGGAAACACAGTTGGGTGTGGGGAGTCTTTGACTGGTCACTAGGATAAGACCTTAGCCTCCCTACTTTGTTTCTAAAGGTCTAGAAAACAGTCCAGCTAACTGTCTCTTGTCTCAACTGAACTCTTTTCTTGGGCGAGGAAAATGAAGATGGTACCTCTAGTGGCGTGTTAACGGTATTCCAAGGATAAAACGTACTGTATCCAACACGCTGTTTTGTTATTATTCTCTTTCTTCAGCTGAAGGATTTATCAGTAACTCCTTGTGGATCTGAGCTATTTTCATTGTCAGGCTATAGAGACAGGGCTGCTGGCTAAGAAAAATTTTGCTAGACTCCACAAGCCTTCACGATCCTGGTCCTTTGACTTTCCGTAGGAGTCCCCAAGGAGAAGAACTAAGCTTCATGCTCAATAATTAATAATAGTAACAACAATAATTACTGATAGTCATTCTCAGTTTGCAAAACCAGAGCTCTCTAGACCCTCTCTGCACTGCTCTGCTAGTGATCCACTCTTCAGCTGGTCAGCTCCCACACGGGATTATTGCATATCAGCACACCGAATCACTGCCTGCAAAGGTCCAAGGGTCCTCTTCCTTGGCTAGGTCCTTTGGTTGGAAAAAGGAGTCTGAGATGGCAAAGAAAGATGGATCCAAACAGAGCTGTGCCCGCCGTGTGCAGCTTCACTATCGCACAGACCATTCTGCAACACAGAATGAAATGTTCCCTTCTACATGGTTCAGCAGATTAGACATTCACCCATGTGGCATACGGTATACTTGAAGAAGAATGGGTGTGGCTGGGAGTTTTCCAATAATTTGAATTAGTACAAATTTAACTAGAAAAGCCACGTGTGGCTAGTGGCCACAACACAGACCACAGAAAATCCTCTTGTTAATGCCACTCAAGGCCTCCTGATAATCAATGTTTCATTTTTCCTGATGTTCAGTAATGTCTAATACCGCTAACAGTCACTTCCTCCTTAAATAGCTTCTTTCTTTTAGTCACGGAACCACCATTTCTTGTTTTCTGATGAAATCTCCAACTCTATACCTGGTATTTGTTGAGTCTACCTGTGGTGTTCATGCTCCCTGACCTGAAATGCCCCAGGATCTTCCCACTTCACTCTCTAAGCTCATCTTTGGATGCTGTGTCAATTACAATGAAATATCTCCAAACACCGATTCCCAGAGCCAAAGGGGCGACCGCGCTCTTCACTCAGTTCCCACCTTAGGACCTAACAAGTCCAAAGCAACACACTTCACTTCTCTGCAAAAATCCTTTTCTTCCCAGTCTTCCCATGGCATCAGTGGCATCTACGTTCGCCTAAGCTCATGGCAAAATTAGGCAGCTCTCCTTGCTAATCCATCTGCCTTCCATCTCATCCTTTACTCTAGGTAGGCACAGAAGCAAGGGTCCTAAACCGGGACTGGAAAGGAGTGTTTAATTTAAGGGAAATAGAAAGATGGTAAGAACTTTAAGGTTTGGGAGGCAAAGCTGCTATTGGGGAAAATAATTTGCAGGCGGTCCCAGTGGAGCTTAGAGAGGCAGGTGGAAGGGATAGTGAAGATGGCATGAGCAATTCTGGAGGGAGAAAGATGTAGAGGGTATCACGAAGTTGGGGAAGGAAGAGGATACCTGTGATTTGAACTTAAGAAACTATGTGAAAGTCAGTATCCCTCCAGAGGGGTGTACTAACTAGGGTTGGGGTTGTGTGAAGCTCGGGGTCTGAGGGCTGGTTGAAGTCTGTTTCCTCCTGAGTTTGATTCCCCAGTAAGGCCTGTAAAACAAGCAAAGCACTCTCCTGATCCTCCCTATCACGCCCACCCGTAGGATTAACTAGCCACATCCCTAACAATAGTCCCATCAGCAGCACAGTGGTGTCACACGCATGCCTGAGCTAGCACAAGTGCCAGGTTGGAATCGTGACCAAATATTCCAAAGTAAGAGACAGCACTGAAAACCAGGCGAGAAATGAAAATTAGCAGCACTAATAAGAAAAGTGCCTTTATGCTTTTACAAGGTTAATTTTTCTTTGTGTTTCAAGGAAATTATTATTTATCTGCTCTTCTAAAGGGACTTTAATATCCTTGTTAGGCTCTGGAAAACATATTATCTCACAGTATCTGAATTTTATTCCAATGAATAATCTGACTTCTAAAAGAGCTCTCCCACAGCATGACAGGCAATTGCAGTATTTAACACTAACCTTTATAAACTGATTTCATTTCTGTGTGAGGCCCACTTATGACTGATCATTGTCTTTATGTGTCTCATGAAAAATACTCTACAATTTTTAGAGAAAAATAACTCAGATTACAATGACTTTCGGATACTTTTGATACTTTCATGATTATAATAGTTCTGTTAAGTCATTGAGACTGTATTGTAATTGCAAAAGCTTTGGGAGAAACTGCATTTTGCTGCCATTCACAGCACTAAAGAAAGACATCTCTCACATTAAGCGTAATTCTTTCTTTCACTATTTCATACACAGTTTGATCAGTAGAACAATACGCTCTCTTCTTTCTTCTATATTGGTTAAAGAGATGCAATTATACCTTAGTATCTTAAAAACAATGCGGTAAGTGATTATTTAAACAAAAGGGGAAGGGAAAGGGATACGCGTGTCTCATTTGTAGAATTATAAAGAACCGCTCTGCATAAAACAATGTTTTCTTAGGCCTCATGAACCTTTCTTTCTGTCTCATTTGAAATAAAAGAAATCTCCTCAGATTCTGGAGGACTTCCGGGTATGGAAAACTTGATTCTTTGCTGTGTCTTGTCAAACTTCGTGTCTTTCATTTATGTCCACACAGCCTAACTATAAAGGTTCCTGAATTTGAAAAAGTCACCTAGAAAATGTGGTCAGCACTAAACTCCTCCAAAAAGCTGTGCAACTGTGTACAAACCCTCCAGCAGGATAGTAAAGACATCAAAACACGACTCTATACATTATTTTAGTACCGCACCTATTTGTTTAGATTGGCCCATGCCTTTTTGACATGTTTAGTCTCTCGCAGAGCTAGTGACAACTTCGTGATAGTTAGCTAGCCATGTTCTTCGTTTGTCTACTGCACAGTGGCTCATATAGCATTGAGACACCTAAAGTTCAGAATATACGAGAAGCCATGAGAGCACTGTCCCCAGATACTTGGCCCGGTACTTGCAGTATGATATTAATTGATGTCCACCCATGAATAGGGGTCACATATTTAAAAAAATGGAAAACCTAAAAGGCCAATTTTCCCTTAAGAATCATAAAATCTGAGAAACTGAGGGACAGTTCTTTCTTTATCTCAATAACCAAGTACTGGGACTTTAACTCTCGTATACTAAAACGTGTCTGTAAAGAATCCAGTGATAAATGTGTTGTGGTAGTTAAAACCTTCAAATTTGGAAGACTACCTTTTAGTCAAAAGGAGTTAAAAACATCATTAAATTTCTGAAGCATTTTATAGATGTGAAAAATATCAACAAAATATTGTAAAGCTTAGTAAGTAAAAAGCAAATCTAGACGTCAGATCAAAAGCAAAGTGGACTTTTAAATATTTAATTATAATACCAATGTGCTCCACATTTTACATAACAAAAGGCTTATTTTTGTTGAAAGATTATTAACTATAATCAACTGGTATTTTTCATAGTAAGAGGCACTAAGTATAACTTTCCAAACAGCTTGTAAAGATGCCTTTTGTAAATAAGTGTGGATATTTTTATTCTCATGACAAACAGCAATGAATTTCCAGATGATTCCTTTATGAGATGTCTTCAAAGTAAATAAATTAAAAGTTATTGCCATTTGATTTATGAGGCATATCTTAATGTTAAGTATATCTGTAGCCGAGAACACACAAGCACGTGATCTTTGACCATGACCATAGCTGGACCGTATTCCTTCTTATTTCTAGCTATTCACCATCAGATGAACAATGACGGTGAATCACTTCCACCCATTAAATTGTTTTCCTTATCTTCTACCTCACTTAAGAATCCAAGGTCATGGGTTTCACAAGCTTTACTTTGGGCTGTATTTCAAAATATTCCAAGTAAAATCCCTCTTTCTAACACTGAGCAATGTAAGCCAATCTTACTAAGTTCCTTAAATGTTTGCCATTAAAATGACAAAGGAATTCATTTATTAACTCAGTTTTTATCTAAGCAAAGAAGCTTTTTATTCTTATCTTTCTTTAAGGTCAGTTTAGATAGTTATGAGTAGAGTTGCCTTATATAATTTTAAACATTGCAGTAGAAGAAATGCATATTTTAATTTTTTATGAACACTTAAAAATGATAACAGACACTTTAACGGCTTTTCCAATTCTAAACACTCCTCATGGAAGGTTATGGTGTTGTTGGTCTTGCTTCCCACAGGCCCACAGCAGAACAGACCAAAGAGAAATAGAGTTTCTGATCTAAAAGGTGTCATCAACTTTGAACACAGTCAGACTGTCAAAATGCAAGAGGTTCTTGTCACATCAGACAGATACATAGGAGCGTCTCTCCTTTTTAACCCATTAGGGGAAGGAACTTTGCCATGGCTCTTCTACTTTCTGTTCTATTTTTGTTTCTGTCAGCCCTTTGTGGTCTAGAAAGCCAATAGTTACTGCTCACTTCCTAACAATACAAACCCCCTTCTCTCCCAAATACATGACCTCTAAAATTAATCTTCTCAATTGCTGTAGTGTTTCCTGCATGTATGTTTTCAGGGTTGACTACTTGCCACTGGACAACCAACTAGTGTGCTCTTTCTTGGAGAAGACCAAACGGTGTCCCCCCAATAAGGACTTCCCTTCCACCCCCGAGGGCAGTCAAGGACAACAGCAAAAGGCTGTATTTTGGGGGAGTTTCTTGGACACTCTGCTGGCCAACAACTCAAAATTTTACAGGATGGAGAATTGATTAGAGCTGGCATTACATGTCAGAGCCAATTCAAATTCTGAAAGTAAATTTAAAAGCTTACTCCTTCACAGCCCACAGAGACGGAATTCAAAAGAAACCAGTAGTTTTTGTACTTGCTACTGCAGTGCCATTTTAGCACTAGAAAGTACTCAAGCCCATCATAAACGTCTCAGAGAGTGCTCTTCAGCATTTTAGCTGGTGTTCTAAAGTATAGAATGACTTTTGCTAGACTGTCCCAATACCTTATCATAAAATTAAAATTAAAAAGCATGGGATTAAAAAACCAAAAGCACAGACATATTTCCATCAGGAAGCCGAAAGCAAACCTTATACCAGAGCATTCTTCTTTCTCCAAAGACACAACCACACACGCAGCTGACTTTCATAAGTCTGGGCAGGTGTGTTGACTAGTTTTACTTGTTTGTTTGCTACAATCTAAAGTCAACTTGGAAGATAGTATCAGTTGAGGAGTTGTCCAAGGCAGGCTGACCTGCGGGCACACTCATGAGGACTATGTTAAATATTACATGATGTAAGAAAACCAAGTCCATTAATGGGTGGCATTTTGTGTGCTGAATCCTGGGCTCTGTAAGAAAGATGACCGAGTCCCAAGCAGGAGCAAGCAAACATCACTCATTCTCTCTGCTCTTGAGTGCAGCTATGATGCAACTAGATCCTTGGATTCTGCCTTGACTTCCCTCAAATAATGAACTGCATTGTAGAATCGGGAGAGAAAATAAACCCATGCTCACCTACGCTGCATTGGGGAAGGTGTCTTATCGCAGCATCAGCAACAAAACAGGTAGCAGGTGGGAAACAACACAATTAAATAATGAACATGGATCAAAAGACATTTTGAAATTAAACGTTAAATACTGTTTAAAACATAGTTTCACATAACTCAGGAAGAATGACTGCCTCTCAAAATATTGCTATGCAGAGGAAGTTGTCTCACTCGTCTAGGATGACCAGGAGCCAGACTCCTCTGGGCTTCTCTTCTCTGAACACATGAATACATTAGCACTGGGGCAAATGAAGGCCGTTCCAGCTTTGTTAATATTCATATATTCAACAACGGAATTACTTCTGCCTCAAAAATGAAACGTAAAACTGGACTAAAAAATACATTTTTTTTAAAAAAGAACTCATGAAATGATGCGTTCCGGACGAATGAACTTTCAAAACAATTATAATCAGAGACCATGTGAGAAGAAGGCAATCTGCCGGCCATCTTAACAAAAATGGAGGCCTATACAATTGTTCTTCCTGTTCATAGTCCTCAGCTAGAGTGTACGTCTAAACTGTGAGGCAGAAACTGATTGTGGTCCTGTAACTTTAATGTCTAAACAAGTTTCTGTGGTGGCTTCAGTGATTGTCCTCACAGTTTAAGAGCATTTATCACTCTTGCAGAGGACCTGGGTTCAGTTACCAGCCCTCGCATGGAAGCTTACAGCCATCTGTACCTCAGGTTCTGGATTGTTTATATCATCTAGCCTCCACGGGCACTATATGCATATGGTACACAGACATACATACAGGCAAGAACATCCACATACATGAAAAACAAAAATACATCTTACAAACAAAGAGTCCATGAAAATGACACGACCGCACAGAAGACAGACTCGGGAAAGTACTTAGGCAACCTCACAGCCTAAGATAAACTCTGAAGCCGAAAGTCAATGGATGGCATTCTGTGATGAAGTCAAGGAAGTCTTACTAATGTTTTTATGATACAATAAATCATTACCAGCATAAATATTCAGGTACCTAAGTAAAACAAAAATACTCCGACCTTTTGGGCAAAAAATACCTCAAACCCTATTCAGGTTGCATAAAATTGACTGATAGCTTCTTGGATAAAAGCCACTATCAGCTATCCAGTTTCTGTTGACGAGGAATCTCAGTAGATATTCCTATGATAGCTACGACAACCCAACAACAGTCACAAACAGCCACAGAGTTGGGGACAGGTAGAAAACAAAGTCGTCTAAGTAATTCTCGGGTAGAGAACAAAGTCTAAGTAAGTCTTTTTAAGAAAAGGGACTAAAAACCAGTTTTGGTGGCAGCACACAGTCTTCATATTCTTAAAACACTCTCAGACCAGTATCTCAGTTTCAATAAGGCATCACCGTGGTTACATTTGTGAAACAGGTGGGTTGACTACTATCAGTTAGACACAATCTAAATTTTTCTCACTATAAGATCATATTTTTTTTTTGCCAATATCAGAACACAAATAGAAACTCGCACTTGTAAGGGCAAGGCAAGTTTGTTCAGACAGTACACCTTGTTCAGAGCTTTGAAAGTCAACATTGTAAGGCATTCTGCTTTTTCTCTTCTTCTGCTCACTGAGAATCAGCTTTTTAGGTTGAGTCTCTAAGTTCTTATGTTGAAATGACAGTCCTCCTCCGATCCCTGACCCACACTTCTCTGGGCGTCTCCAATTAGCATGGGCTCAGAGAAGGGAGCACACCCTCGTTTCTTCTCTAATGACCAGATAAACACAATCCATGGGATCTAATTTAATTATGCATAGCGGGAGGATCCTCTCATTAGCTGTAGTTGACTGAACGTCCGCAAGTCATTTGATCCGTTCTTCCTTTCTCCCAACTTCATAGTTTTAGAACACACACAGTCAATGATATCGAGTGGGTATTTACTATGTGCCAGCCATTGGCCTCTAGAGATTTTCTCAAATAAAAAGGACAATCAGAGGCTGTGCAATTCCATGTTAAAAAAAAATAACAAGTGCCTTGCTGTGTACTTCAATAAAAAAAAATGTAATGAAACTGGTCACAGAGCTGGAAAGTCAAATCGGGAATGGAAACCATGTTGGCAAGAAGAAAAAGCAAAGCAAAACAACAATAAAACGTATTCTTCTTTTTGTTTCACATTTCATACATCTATAAACTGGATTTTAGTTGTTTATATCCCTTTCATCCCCCACTCCCCTTCCTTACTCCCTCCCTTTCTTGATGGAAGTCTTCTCAGCAAGACCCTCCCACTTATGCAGCAACCCCTTTACACAGACTGAACCGTCCCCAGCCTCTCTAGTACTTTTGGTTTATATCTCATGTGTCCACCAAGAAAACCACTTAGAAATAAAATGAAAATAATTTGTGCAAGCTTGTTGTTTATTATTTCCCTTTAATGTTAATTTTTAGTTTAGTGTCTTTTACTTTTCGTTATGCACACGGATTGGGAAAAATATGCATTCTGATATTAGTAAGTTTTTAATTTTTTTAAAGGAATGGCTATTAAATGCTATGAAATTTTTTTACAGGATTAGAAACAGATTTTCTTTTCATTCTTTCTTCCATATCCTTTTCCTCTTGATCCACCCACACTTCCTAGTTTATATGTATGATTTCCTGTGTGTATACAATATATTATGCATATATATATAGTATATTATGCAGCCAGCCAGCACAAGTCTTTCTTTGCTCTGTGGCCACCACCCTTCCCCGCTGCCCTTTGTGAGCCACACAACTGCAGTCGGGCTGGAATCTGAGCTCCGCGCATTTCTGGCAGGATTCCATCCCTGTGGGTGCTGGACAGTGCTTCTTGTGATGCCAAAGCCTCGGTTTTACCACGGTTCCAGGTCCAGAGTTTTTCTAGATGGTTCAAGCAACTGCAAGTTGAATGTCTGCATAATAAACCAAAATGTCTTGCAGGTTCATGGGACCCCAAAGTTCTGAAAAGATTGGAGAACATTTGCTCTTGAGACCCTCTGAAAACAAACCACCTAAAACCCAGAGAGTTGTGACTTCTCCAGTGGTGTGCTGGAAGGGTCATGGGAGGGGAGACAAGCCCTAATCCTAAACACCAGGTGCTATTTTTCACAGACCCAAACTCTCCTCTTACGCATTTGGTTTATACAATGGAAATTTTCACTTGTGAATTTATATTTAAACCTTGAAACACTAGAAAAGGAAAGTAGGTGCTTTGATCTCTGCCAGCTGTCCCAGTGACTTCAGTGTGGGTGGTTAGATGTGTTGACACTGAAAAGAAAGGTTACTGCATGAATTAGGAGCCATGTGTCAAATCCGGAATGGACGGCGGTAGATGTAGCCCAGGGGTGTCGGGGACACACCAGGGACGAATGAGTGACAGCAAACAATGAGAGCCCGACTTAAGTGGAACAAGGGAAACGGAAAAGATGCAGGTTGCTATTGGGTTCCCAATGTCTGCGGTCCTAGATGAGAGTTTTAGTTGAGAAGAGACAGTCAGTAAGGATAAAACCATGTCCTGACAACTACCAGTGGAGAGACGTTGCCTCAAGGGCGTAGCAGGCAGTGCTCCGGTCTCATCAGCGGAAAGAAGGCAAAGCATACATCAGAAGATAAGTGTTTGAAGGATCAGGTCCCAACCACGCTCCACAAGTGGGCCTCACATTCACAGGAAAGAGAGAATATCATACTTATTTGCTAGATGACGAGCCACCCCTTCTAAGCTCATGATCACTCAAATTGCAAGTTGTATTAACAAGTGGTTTCCAACTCAGTGATTTAAAATTTTCCCCTGAGAAACTGTTTCTGAGGAAATCAAACGATCATTCTGAGAACTGTATTTTTTTTTTCCTCTGATAAAGAGCAATGTGAATGTGAAGAGAGACCATTGGTGTGTCTGAAAGTTCAGTGTGGGTCACGAAACACTCTAAGAATGACTGGTGGTCCCTCGCACCACATCAGGTGACCGCCAAATCTTTTAGAAACATCACAGAAAGTGACTGTGAAAGCAGGCCAATTTCAGCTTCCCCATGCACCAGAGCTTAAAGCAAAGGTCACCAGAATGTCACAGGCTGAAACTGATAAGTGTCCTCATCTCCACTCACCCAGATCTTCGTGGAGCAGCTTTAATGTCTGGGAGTCTAGGAGAATAAGTCTGAATCTAAGTGCTCATTTGTGGAGTTATCAATTCTCTCCACATTTTCTTTGCTTTCTCCAAAAACCTATAGTCTTTTTGGTCTGTACATATTCAGTCATTTATTCCATACGTGTGGGCCCTAAATGACACCCTCACACCTCGCGCTGTGAAACAAGAAACAAGTATTCATTGTGGTTTTCCATCGAGGGATTATCTGGACTATTGAAATCATCCCATCATCAGTTCTATGCTTCATCAATTTAAAACACAAAGCTCATAGAAGTTGTTCTAAGCAAACGCTTTCCCTCCTCCCATATTTTATATCTGGTCCTAAATGGCAAAAGTACCACCCTAAATACTGCAAAATACATTGAAATCTGGAGCGGCACATTTCCATACATTCAAAATTCCACCGCTAATTTGTTTCCCCTGGCAAAAATAACCTTTCTTACTTTCTGAGAGATGATGAAGAGATGGAACACTGCCAGATACGATGTAGATCAAGAACATTCAGTCAGTCATCATGATGGGAGAAGGACACGAACCCAATGGAAACTCTTGACTTAGCTGATCCAAAGAGACACCAGTGTATCCAGGTCCCCTTTATCTTTCCCAGCTGAGCTAACCAATCTCATTGTAACAAATGCATCTTTCTAAGCACAGTACACTTTTGAAGGAGAGATATTCAAAATGCTTATTTTGCATCCCTAGGTTTCATCTCCTCTCACATGGTACTGCCCACCATTTACATCATCCTAAGAGAGCTTCCCAATGATGGTTTCTATTGTTATGGTAAAACGCTACAACCCAAAAGAACTTGGAAAAGAAAGCTTATTTCATCCGACACTCCCGCATCACAGCCCATCATTAAAGGAAGTCAAAGCAGGAGCACAAGGCAGGAACCTGGAGGCAGGAACCGAAATAGAAGCCATAGAGGAGTGATTCTTAGTGGCTTGTTCCTTATGGCTTTATCAGCCTGCTTTCTTTGTACCATCCATGACCACTTGCCCAGACGTAACTGCACCAACAGTGAGTGGGCTGGGCCCTTCCACATCAATCATGTATCCAGAATATACACAGGCTGGCCCACAGACTGATCTTACGGGGACATATGCTCAACTGAGGTTCCGTCCTCTAAGATCACTCCAGCTTAAGTTAAGTTTAGTATCCGTTAAGCTGATACTAAAACCCAGCCAGGACAGCCACTAACCCAAGGATATGACGGCAATATGCCACTTCTATGTAAAGAACACTGCAAATATGGAGGGCCAGGACATTTGTTCAGGACTCTGTCGTGTGTGAGAAGAAAGGATCTGCTCCTCAGAACGGTTGTCTAGTCCTGACTCTCTTGTTACTCCATCAGGGGAAAAAAACATTAGGGAAGAAAACAACAGTCCTAGTGCCCTATGTCACCTGCCTGGGTGAGGGGTATGGAGCTGATCAGGTGTTCATTCTAAACAGGTAAACAAGATGGCTGACACGCGACGCTATCACAAACACGACAACATCTGGAGAAAGGAAAAGTACTGTCTCTGTCCTTAGCCAAGCATCGCCTAAGCAGCAGTGCCCAGTGATTATCCTCCCACCATCTGAAAGGTGAAATAAAAGAGGGTTTGGGCTTAGGGCATAGCACTCTTGTCTGATTATGATGACTTGATAATGCTCTGGATTCGGATCAGCACAGAGAGAAGACTGGCTTATGGCAGATTTATTACAAGACAGCCAATGTAGAAGGAGGACACGGGGTGGAATTTGATGGTAACACTCCACTGAGATGGGTGGGAAAAGGGCACATTGGCACTAATATCCAGCAGCTTCATAGTAGGGTAGCTCAGAAGTCCACTCTGTAGGGACCCTGTCCATATGGGGGCGGAGGGTGGAGGCAGGGGGCACTGGCTGACTCAGAGGAAACTCAACTGCCTGGCTCTGGCAGGTTCAGAAAGCCGAGTAAAAGGTGACATCATCTTTATGAAGGTGGTGACATCACTAAGCCACAGGTGAAGAATTAGTCCAAGAAAATCAGTCTTAAAGGGATCTCCATTGCGGCCTCCTTTCCCCGTCTCTACCTGTTCACCTATTAAAAAGAAGGAAAGGATATGCCCCCAAGTCATTCCTCCCTCAGGCTCCCGAAACAGACTCCACAGTGTAAGAACTCTAGGGGATGATAAGTCCCTTCTTCAGAGTCACTAGGGCTGAAAATTTACACGTGACACCAAACCTAAAGCTTCTTTTTGTTTTCTGGCTAATAATCTGAAATCACTAATAAGACACAAAAAATATTTGAGAAGTTAAAAACGGAAATGGGTGTTTGGTGAAGTCAGAAAATACATGAAATCATAACTTAATGAAATGGCCCAATAAGTTGATTAGAGATGGTTAGTAAAGACGTTCACCCAACATGTGAAAATAAAACTCTCTCAGCAATGAAATGGCTTCCCAGAGTACAGCAGGCATATGCTGAAATAGGCCCTCATGTATGAAGAGAAAAGTTCCCACATACGCCGCTCGGCAATGCTCAATGCGGGAAGCCATTTTGTTCAACAGTGTTTAAGTGGGGTGACGTGGTAGCTACGGTAACTACCCAGACAAATGTCTACAAAGCATAGGAACAGGCTACACCTTTAAGATTCTTCAGTCTAATGGATGACTGCACAGCATTAAACTTCAGTGGCATCCATTCATTCTCCATCACTTGTGTTAATGGATTGATTCTATAGCTTCCAAAGGAGTTTTTACATTGCAGTATTGCTTGTGAGAAACCACACTACGCCTACAGAACACTGAGTGTGAAACATAGTTTCCAAGTACCTAGAAAAATTAATTATATAGCGAAAAATGAGGCCTATGCAGCATAGTGATTAAGTCATATATTTTTACACAGGGAGAAGTAATGATTTTGCTTCCCAAATCAGGCAAATGTCTACATGTTCTTTCTTTAGTAACAAGACTATATTGGCTTATTAGATGGGTTGTTTGTGACTATTAATTCAACGAGCAAAATACCCATACACACTTCAATCAGAATGAGATTTCTGTTGGCTCATCCGCTTTAAATTTGATGCCAAGAACCAGGAAGAAAAGCTTGGAAGTTCTAAGTTCTAGCTGTAAATCAGAAGATAAATGTGATTCACAGGCTTTGTGTATGGAGAACACCCCAGCAAAGACAGCCCGATTCACTCAAGCCTGTCTGGATCGGAGTGCCCTTTCCCCTAACAAAAATCCCAGAGGTCCCTAACTGAGCAAGTGAATATACACTAAAATCACACAGCAGATTGTGTTGCTGTTTACATGAAGTGCTCACAAATGCCAGCCACATTCAATAAACAACCCGTACTTAGCTACAGCTTCACCTGTAGAGAAAAGAAGAATGTCCCTTAATATTCCTTGAGAATTTATTTCCCAGTTGTGCTAAGGAAATCAGTCAGAAAGCTCTAGCCCAGCAGTCCACCCACGTTCAAGCACCTTCCCATACCTAATGATAATTACACTCTGGGGAACAGGCAGCCTTTAATAAATATCATCACCCTTACAAGATAAAGATCTGGAGGGGCCTCTCTGTTGCCATGGAAATATCTTCAGGCCACCTTGTCCTCAATACAAAACATCACCCTTGTGTTAACCTGCTGAGAAAGAGGGGGGCATGTGTTAGCCCAAATTATAGGATAACTTACTCTGTCCTGATGGTTGGTTATAAATGCCACGTTGCTCCCTAGTTCTAGAACAGTCCCAACAATGGGGAACATGAATCTCAGTGTCAGCAGCCTCTCACTGTCCTTGGTTTTCATGTGGCACACCCCCACCTCACTCCTGCCAATGCAGCAGAACAATAAAGGCCAGCAAAGACATCACCATATTCAGATTCCCTTTTTCCTTTCTAAGCTCTGGGATCCAGGGCTTCTGAAAGTACTGGTGTAGTTAGCAAATGTTAGACAGGGAAACCAGTCTCTGCAGGTCGACCCAACAGAAACAGAATCTTAATAATCGTTCGTAAAGGGCTTACGACAGGTGTTCTGCAAAGAGAGCTGGGTAAGGGATCAAGGAGCTTCCTCGAGGCATTTACTAGCTAAACAATGCCAGTTCAGAACTCAAGAAGACTGTGACAGCATGTGTACAAATGCCTGTAGAAACTCAAGTTAGACGAAAATCCTAGAATGGAGAATGGGAAGTGAACAAGAAGACCCCCTTTGTCAAGAAGCCATTGACACTTGGTTGTTTCTGGGAGCGAAAGTCAATACTCTACAATGAGTGACACCTGATATAGCTAATAGAGCCTAGGGCAGGCCCCTAAGCCTAGGGAAAAGAAGGAGAGAGAAACAAGGAGAAAATGAAGTTGGGTGAGTAGGGAGGTAGGGAGGATCTGGAAGGAGCTGGGGGGAGGAGATGACTATAATCAAAATATATTAAATGGAATTCTTAAAGCATAAATAAAAACATTAGTTTAAAAACACATGTTTATTTAATATAGCTGCAAATACTTTCAGTGGACAACAAACGCAGTTTGGGACTGCAGATACCAAATATAAGTCGGTCATATATAAAATACTGACAATTTATGTGTAATTTATACTTTATGCTTCTTTTTAGAGGCCACTTAAACATAAAGCTATCATTGCAAATTAAAGTTTAAAAATTAACATAAGTATATGGAAGTATAGTTATTTGGATTTTCATTATCCCCAAATGCTTACGCTGTGCAGAGGGAAATTGAAGACAGCGGATAGGAGCCTGGGCACTGTTTAGTGCTCTACTGTTTGAGGGTGGTCCTGGATTTCTAACTTATCTTATCTTCCTATTGTGTTTCACTCAGACTGACTTCATATAGACCCACTCCCCATTAGGAGATGAAGCGACGTCATCAGCTTCACAGTGTGTTCTTTGCAGGAGTTCGCGACAGCATTACTTTAAGTCTTGGTAAAATAGCATTACTCTAGGTCGTCATTTAGTAGTCAACTTCCCAGCACAGAGGCATCAATCACTATTAAATCAGGAGTCTAAAGCATCTCTTCCTTCTGGTTTTCCAAAGATGCTCTTAAACACACTTCCTAATGTACATGTCCTAAGGATCCCACTTTGAATGAGGAGGCATTCACTGACATGTGGTAGAATATATTACTTTCCACGGAATGGAGAAATACAAAGAGAACCCCAAAGATAGGTCCAGCCTCGTAACATGACATTGTACGTTCAACAGCATTTTTTGGAGGGCTGTACCCATCTGCATACCCTCTTTATCCTAATACAACACAGCAGCTTTGCTCAGCTCAGCTTCCTCACACAGAGGACTGGCAAATCGTAAGTTCTTCAACAACAAAATACTGACCCACAAATCGAGAATTTATACTCCTTCAGCTGTGTTAACACAGGTTGACTAAATAGTGTAATTTGAAAGGAAATGTCTCATTGACATAGGAATTTTTAAAACAATCCCATATTTTCTAGAGACACTGTCTGAGCATGGCATCAGCGTATGCTAGAATATGCGGAAATATGATGGATTCACACATCAAGACATAGGCGATAAATACTAAAATTAATCACATAGTCTGAACTTTTATTATTTGTGGCATTCCATAAATACATTAGCCAGGAAGTAAGTGGTACAAAACATTAATAAAAGAAGGAGTAAAACAATTGACTTGCTATTTGAAAAGAGGATAGCAGATAGGGCAGCCTTTGCAAGCAAGCATTATCATTCAGAGTAAGAAAGCTGCCTCCTGAAGCCAGTTTCAAGATGGGATTATGCAATTACTTCTGAAATGCTCCTCGAATATCAAGTCATACATTTCTCAAAGGGGCTGAGTTTAACACTGGGACATGGGAAAGAGCTGCTTCGGGAGTTTCAAACTCTCCCGCTGTTCTTGAGCTTAATCTACAAGAGAAGTCACGATATACTAGTGAATATAGCAACAGAGACCACAGTCAAACATTTTCAATGGCTATTACAACATGGGCAATGCAAAAGTAGGCAAAAACAAAACAAAAACACCAACCAACAAGCAAAAACCACTACAAAAACAGATGAAATAGGAACTATGTAATCTTCAACCACAGCCAACAGACAACAGGAGACACGTATTTATAGGAGTAGACTGTTATTTATTGCTATTAAGGGTCAGTGACAGAGTCTAGGACTTCATACTTCAATACATTGTTTTCTCTGATAGACAATTTCATGAAATAGTTAAGATACCTGATGGAGAGGAGGTAGGGAGTTGTTGATCAGAGGCTTTAGGAAAAAACTGCAATGGTTAAGAAAAATGTGACAATAATCAAGAAAATGTACTATACATTTTAAAATAACCAAGAATAAATTTCAAGTGTTTCATTACAAAAATGGGCAAGTGACGTGACTGATTTAGTAATTAAACTTGCTTAATTATTTTAGATGTTAAGTACATAAGAAACATCATATTGTTTTCTTCAATGAATACATTTGACTTTGTCAGTCAATCATGGCATTAAGTGGCAAGTTTTATAGTGAAAGGTAAGAGTATAAGATTTGGGCTTAAATGAATTGATGAGAATAATTTTTTTTATTTCTCAGAACTTATTCAAACAAAAATGTTACTTTGGAAATGCCTTTGGGGTTTTGTAGCTACAAATAAAGAGGGGCTTCTCCAGGCAAACGGTATAAACTGGGTGAAATTGCTGGACAGTTGGGGAATGCGCTGCAGGTCCTGGCTCAGTACTGAGGCCCAGCAGGCAGACCCAATCCTAGAGTCAGAAACGAAAACAGTCACGCATGGCCTGGAAGTTCACAGTCACAGCCCTGAAGAAGTATGCACACGGTACATTCCTGTGAATATAAGATACACAGAAATCATTCAAACTGAGGGAGTCTGTGTATATTTTAATGCACCTGCAATATCATACAACTGCACAAGGAGCTACAGAAACAAGTGAAAGATGTAAGAAGAAGACAACAGGTCAATCCCAGCTTACATTCCTGTTTCAATATAGAAATGCCCATTGTCTTCGTACCTTACTTCTGGGCTTCTATTAGGAAATGCAACCTTTTAACTAAAATCCTGCCTTGTAGGCTGGAGGCCAGGTCACTCGCACTGGTTTTTGCCCCTTTATGCTCCGATGAGGTATAATGGTTTAGCACAAGCTGTGTCCACCCTCACCACAAAGCCCTGCGGCAGGCCTACCTACTTCCATCTCTCTCACAATAACTCCACACAAAAGTGCTTGCTAATGAGCTTTTCATAGCACCATAGACAAACGCTACTGATTGTTCCTGAATGAGGGGGCTAGAGCGATTCGTGTTTGCTGTTCATTATGTTCCTGCTTCCCTTTTTCCTTTCACGGGCCACTTTTAAAAATTACCTTGGTTTTGCAGCCCATAGTTTAAGTTCCCGCTGGGTGACCTTCCTTGAAGCAACTCTGAGACGAAAATAGAGATGTTAATTCTCTTTTAAGGACACCGCTTTGGGTTGGATTGTATCCCTAGGAGTGATCAGCAGAAGTCTGAGTACCCAGTTTCTCCAGAAGACCGTATTTGGTACTGGTCATTGCAAGTGCAATACAAAGGTCACTTAGACCAACCTGACCAGTGTCCTTAAACAAGAACAAGAGACGCACGGCGACACGCAGACCAGAGTGATGCATCTACGAGCAAAAGGCACCGTGGACTTTTGGGAAATGCTAGAAAACAAAGACCAACGGCTCCTCTAGAGAAAGGCAGTTTCTGTCAGCATTTTAATGTGATGGGCATGTTTCTGTTGTTTTAAAATGCCGAGAAATCTTTCTTCAGGGTCTATACGATAAGGGTACACCTCACCCCTTATTAAGGAACTTTTTCTCTGTAATAGACAGAGGCCATTACAGAAAATAACAGTCAATCAAATGCAGAGTGGTGGAGCCCAGACCTCCCAGATATATCTGCAACCCATCTCCTGCACCTACGGCTTAAGAAGCACGGAGGAAGAGAGGGCAAAACAATGGCAAGAGCTGGAGGAAGAGGAAGTTTTCCTTGTAGTCATGTCTCCTAGAAGCCACACACATAAAGTTTTACCAATATAACTGCCTAAACACGAACAACACCAGTACAATTTACAGAGATGGAAGGAGGTAAGCTCAGGAGGCTTCAGCCTAACACAATGAACCACAGGCAACTAAGGGGTGCTGAGGGGGGGGAGGAATAGTTTTCCCCAGGAAAGAGCACACCAATTAGTTATCTGATAACTAAAGGTCATCCCTGAAAACATACACATTAATAACATTCTGTGCACAGAGCAGGTTGTATTTATATATTTAGGGATATATAAGTATTTAGAAGTATTATATACAGATACACATATATGTAACAACAATTAAAGAGAAAAGAGACCATGAATTTGAAAAGAAACATGGCAGAGGGTCCATGGTAGTGTTTGGAATGAGAAAAGGTAAAGAGGAAATGATATAATTCTAGTATAATCTTAAAAAAAAGTTAAAAATATAAAATACCAGGTGTGTGGTAATTGGTTAAAGTAGCCCAGAAAACTAATATGCATCTAATCCAAACTTCACTATGGTTTCTTTGTCCTCTTTTTTTCTTTTCTTTTCCTTTTTGAGAAAGGGTTTACTTCATTGCAGGACCAGCTGGAAATGGTGGAAACCTGCTTGTCTCAGCCTAGTCCACAGCAGGATTATAGGGTGATCCACTATGCAGTTTACAGTTTTTTCTTTCATGTACATATGCATATGAGGTTCTTGTCCAGAACCTTCCTTGACCACTCTTCCACCTCATTCTATGGGGCAGAGTCTACCTTCCTACTAGGCTTGTTCCTGGGCTCCCAACTCTCTGCCTTCTGAGGCTGGAGTTATGGGAAGTGTCACCATAGTCACTCTCCCTGGCATTTCCTTGAGTCCCAGGGGTCCTAACTCCTGTCCTCTTCTCTGTATGGCAAATGCTTGAACACTGAGCCATGCACTAGAGCCCAACAATTCTGTCTCAGTCTTTCAATCAGTTCTTCAACTTTACCTTCCTCGCTAGCATCCAGCAGCTTAAATCCCACTATGCCTTCACTCTCTCACACCCTTTCCCAGCTTCCTTGGATCACTAATGTGTGCCCTCGTCTTAGCTCACTCACTGAGTTCTCTGAGGAACCATCCTGAAGCCTGGCTTCCTTGTGGGCCAGGGTCTGTGTAAGCTTCTGCCTCCAGATCCCAGTATCCACTGTCGTGACCTGTGTCCTTCTGTCCGACAGCCTGGGTGCTCTTCCAGCACAGTTCCTATCCCTGCCCGCTATATCCCTGGGACTGAATGTCACACAGAGGAGCACAGTGCTGGTGACATAACTGAACTAGTCCCGTTTTGTCTTTTCCTTTCTTCATCTGCTCTTTTTCTGTCTTTCAAAACTCATTTTTGATTCACTGATTTAGGACAGAGCAGCTTTGGAATTTCCAACCGTTGCGAAATTCTTGGAAAACCAACCCGCAGAGCCATGGAGAGGCACACAGCCCACCTGTGGGAATCCAGGCTGTTCTTCAGCTTCGCCCTGTTTCAGTCATCAGGTGAAAGCGGAGATCCACACTCCATTTAGCCCAGGTGGTGAGCAGTCAGGCTGCTGGAGCAGCACTCTGAGGACTGGCCATGAGGAAGGCAAGTCATGCCTTCCCACCACCTAAGTGACAAATAGAAAACCTGCCCTCCCCACAATACTGGCAAAGCAGAGAGAGACACACACCGAGCGAAGGACTCGGATGTAGCTACCCCGTGAAAAAAGGCATTGAAGTTGGCAGTGACCACAGGAACTGATTTGTACTTGGCAGAAAGAATATGCCTTTTATGCATTTTAAATAAAACAGTTTTTCTCTTTTAATTATATTTGGAGAGCAACTTTATGTATAAATATTACCTCGAGTAGGTTTTCAGCTATTACCTTTTTAAGCGAGGACTTTAAAACAACATTCTGAGCAGCGTATGCCAGGTTGCCAACCACAGCCCTGTGAATCTCCGCTAATTGCATTGAAAACAGCTTTATAAGTATTTCTCTGCTAGAAATAAAGAGTAGCAGTGGGTGTGGTGGCACATGCTTGTCATCCCGGAACTTGAAAGCTGGGAGGCAGAGGAGCAGATGTTTAAAGCCAGCCTCAATCACAGAGCAAGTTTGAGGCTTGCCTTAAAAAATAAATAAATAAATAAATAAATAAATAAATAAATAAATAAATAAATAAGACAAATCAATTCAAGAGGAAGAAGACAGCCAAACATTTTGTAAGAAATCTTTGATACTTGCTGCATTAATGAATTTAATTTTGGTCTCTGCTGCTCTGTGGTCTAGCCCTCGCTGATTCTCACAGCTGACTGGCTTCGTTCTGCCCACGCCAGTCAATGGACTTCACTCTTCATCTTCAGCTCTACCTTACGACTCCACTCAGACACCCAGATAGTCTTTCATGTTTAGATGTCAGAGCAAAATATGCTACATGCTCATTGTCAAAAACTTGGCAAAAAATGGCCCAGTGTATTCTCATTTGCCAATACTCTTTCTGGTTCTTCAGAATGGTCCTGGAATGGGCTGCTGGGGTGCAGAACTCTTGAGGTTAGCAATCAGAGATGGTGGTGTTTTTGCTTTTTTATTTTTATTTTTGCCTGGTTATAAGAGCCTTGGTTCACGCTTGAATTCCTAGAGGTCTGTATTGCAGCTTTTTCTGCATTTCCCCTTTGAGATATCCAATGCCAATTTAATCACCTTGACCTTACAAATTTTCTCTTCTTGTTTGGTCTAAGGGATCTGCATACACTTTATTCTGAAGTTTCAAAGAGCAGATATTTGAGACACTGTATGCCTCATGTGTTCCCTGCATGCATTCCCTGCTTTATAACTGGCTTTTAAGGAAAGGGAGACCAGACCTAAGAGAGGTGGCTCAGAAGTTAAGAGCGCATCTTGCAGAGGACCTGGACAAGTTTCCCAGCAGCACAAGGCAGCTACCAGCTCTCTGTCTCAGGTTTTCATCCCTGATTCCAGGGATCCACTTTCCTCTTCTGGCCTACACAGGTACTATATATCCACAGTATATGAAATAATATGCCAGCAACACACACATAAAATACAAATAAATAAATTATTTAAAATGTAGAAACCAACCTTTTAGTTACAGAGTATATAGGTTGACAGCCTTGGTTGAAAGCCATAGATATTTTTTAATCTTAAATTTCTTTATTATTGCTTGACCCTGTCTCAAAGCTTATCATTATTTCAAGTATAATGTATACTTGAATGTATATATTTTAAAAGTCTATGAAGCCTACTCTCTGGTACATGCAATATTGTACTGATTCATTTTTTTAAAAATTCAGAATATAGTTATACATTCTCTGACCATCTTAGATATTTGGAAATTTACACACACAAATATTTAAATTTAATCAGCATTTTCTTAGTATGACTTGAAAATATTAGTTACAGTTAACTGGTTATTTTTGCCTAGTAGTTCCACATACATGGGTACTAAATATTTTTCTTTCATCTCCACAACATGTTAGAATGTCTTAACCTTTTTATTATGGGATTTCATAAACTTGTTTAGTTGAGAGTATTTCATTAGCTTTCTTTATTAAGATCTTCTTCTAAACATTCCCTCCTTAACATCTTATCATTTAGTCTTGATTGCTTACAATTCTACCTATTTTGTGATTTCCTCCTAAGAGCAAATAAATCTTGGTTATTTCTTCCTCTTTTTAGTCCACTTCTACTCTTAAATTTCAAATGTGGAAGTTGCCCACTCCCACCGCCAGCAGTCCCAGACAACTGAAAATCAGGATGGACTTTGCCTTTTAGGGGATTTGAGCTCCATTATACTTCTCTTTTCCACGATATTTTCCTCACAGAAATCTAGCTTTCTCCAAGGACAAACGAAGCAACCTTGAGAAACCCTTCACCTGGCAACCATCACTTACCCTTCTAGATGCAACTAACTTGACTTACAGGGTTCTCTGCTTCCATTATGCCTATGTTTGAGACCTTTCTTATAGAGTTACATATATTCTATGACATCTAAAATGTTTTAATTATCACAATTTAAAAAAAATGTGCTGTGGGAAAGAGGCAAATGAACAGTATTCCGGGTTGGAGAAGAGCTCATCCATGCACATGTGCATATCCCATACAAAGGTTTAAAAGCTGATCATTTTAAATGATGGCTAAAATCTTGTATATTTACAGTACTAGTCGAAATAACAGCTCATGAAAACCCATACATTGTTGTGTAATATTTTTACACAGTGTAAAAATGTATTTCTGTCATTGGTTTAAAAAAGATCTGAATGCCTAATAGTTAAACAAAGTGGGGGGAGGATAGGTGGGACTTCCAGGCAAAGAGAGAGGAAGTAGGAGATGAATTTAGGCACCCAAGAAATGCCACGAGCCATGGAAGAAACAGGAGGGGTACGTGACTGAACATAGATTAATAAGACTGGGTTATTTTAAGTTAATTTAATTTAAGTTATAAGAGCTAGTTAAAAATAACCAAAGCGACGGCCAAGCTTTCATACTTAATAACAAGTCTCCGTGCCATTATTTCGGAGCTGACTGGCGGGACAGAAAAACACTCGTTACAATACGTTGAGTGAATCCAAGAATTGGATCACAAGAAACAAGCACACCAACTTCTGGTGACTAAATCTTAGTTATGCATAGAAACAATAGCCCATTATAAGCAAATATTTATTGAGCAAAACTGGTTGGAACTCAAGGTCCAAAGCTAAGAGGCATCTGAGAAGTCTGAGTGTGGCTGTAGCAGAAACGCCCAGGTCATTTCCTTTGCTCATACCTATCCTTCAGCTGCCTTAAATCTGACAATAGAAAACCATGGTGGATAAATGAATGCACTAGGTTGAATGCAATATTGAGCACATAGTGCTTGATAAAGCTAATGCAAACAAATGCTGCCCGTGCCTCTGCTTCCTATTCTCTGCCTATCATAATATTTAAGTGGAACCCTCTATTTTCTAAGTGGAGGCTTAAGTAGTATTATTTAACTTTGATGGGTTGGGTGATGAAGCAGAAGCTTGCGTGGCAAGCAGTGGCCATACAAATTAATATATTAATATTTAACAAAGAAATGGGAGATGAGGAATAGGAAGATTTGCATCTTGGCATTAGTATTCCAGGCTTTAAGTGGGTGAGTGTCTATAAGCTCCTATGACAGTACTGCCATTTACATTTAACTGAACGTCACATAATTAGATATAGAGTATATTTACAAAATGCTGACATGTGGCCAGCAATTAGAGTAAAGACTCACAGAGGATTCCTTGGCTACTCTTTCTTTTATCCAACTATGTCAAACAATAACCATTTCTTTGATTAGACTCTGTCTCTATTGATAAACTTTAAATGAGATTAAAAATGTATACTACCTAATGCACACATGGATTGTGTGCCTGGGATGTGATAAGAGAAAACTATTTTTCTTGTGTGTTCCAATTACTTATCTGCCTCAGCATGAATGTAAGTGATACTCTGATATTCAACCTGGAATACTTTCACCATGAAATCTATACATGCCCCACTAATGAGTCTTCACACTGCTCCTGGACCTGTACTGCGGACTGACAATGACCCATCATTAGACCAGCTTTTTCCACGATCAACATGAGTTGTCATTGCCCTGGCCCTTCCTAGATTCAGACATAATGGCTGCATGCACAAAATCCTTTGAAAAATATGTTTTTGAACTTGCCTCTCCTATGTCTAATGTACATATTAGGACAACATGAAGGCACTTGTTTTAAGAGCCAGGACCTTGGTTTATGCTTGGTGTTAAACTGGGCTGTCATTTATTTGTAGCTATCACTTTAATGGTTTCTTTCTATAGTTTCAGTTTTTTTTAGGAGAAAAAGGACATACAAGAGGAGAACTACAAGAGCTATTCAAAAGAAATAAGTCTGTTAGTAGTGTTGAATCAAACAAATACGCCAAAAACATTAAACAATAAACAATTTTATTCTCTTGTGCAAACCCAGTCAAGTTTTCTGAGTGCAGATTCTCTGCATGTCAGAAATAATTGTATTGTTTGGTGTAGTAGCATCTAGCACCCAAGGCCTTGGACATTAATATCCATAAGGCATTATCAAAACCAAAACTAAGATGTGAATAGAGCACAGCAGAGCATAAGTAGCATATTCAAATGCCTAGGAGTGATCCTTGCCCCATATAATTGGTGTTAATTAATAAAAGTAAAATTAAATTAAAATCCTAATCAAACAATATCTATTGAGCTCATCCTCCATGAAAGTGCAGTAGGAAATGAAAACAGCATCATTTCTAACTAATAGGCCAGTAAGTGTTCAGTTGAGTTAGATAAGTTAGTCCCCTAACAAGGCAGTTAATTATTAAGTGCTTAATACACTTAAATTTATTATTGTTTTATGCAGGTCATTCACAACATTGAGTGCAAAGGACTAACAGAATAGTTTCCAAGTAAATGGTGACTTAGGGCACAAAATGAAAACTGATAAAACCTAAAACCTTAAAACTAACTTAGTTCCCCTTCCATCATTTTCCCCTAATATAACTTCCAATTGTAAGTTTTCTTCCTCCTACACAAAGTCTTGTTTCCATGGCAATATTGCCACCTTGATATCTGTGTGTGTGTGTGTGTGTGTGTGTGTGTGTGTCTGAGCTGCTACTAGAATAATCCAATCCTTCAACTGATGACACAGAGAAGCTACATAAATATTTCCATCTTTGAGGCACATTCTCACCATCTTCCTGTACTCTACACAAATTCCTACACAGATCTATTTTAGGTTCATTTAAAAATACTTCCTCACAAAAGACAGACTGATAAAGCATTAGACACGATTCCAGGTCAATGGGATACAAGCTCTTAATATAAAACCAACTTTGAGTGAGTTGCCTGCTCCAGAAAAGACAGAGGCCCAGTTACCCAGCAAGGATTTCCTTCCTACCCGTGGTTCTACATTTGGCTCCATGCTCGATTTCTCCAGTCAGATCCCTTGGATTTCTAAAAGAACTCTGACCCTGAGAACTTTAGACTGAGGGGGTCCCCAGCCCTGCTCCTGCTTGGCTTTTTAATTCTGCCTCATTTGGTTCCAGATCTTGCTTTGAGTTTTGCTGCCAAACTCCCGAGGGTTGAGCACACAGTAAAGACCTCAGAATGAACAGGTTTCAAGAACAATTGGGTTATGAAGAAAAGTTGACAAATATCACAAGCTGATCAGGTACCAACATGTAAGCCCTGTCCTCAGGAGAGGCCACTCATGATGCAGGAGGTCCCCATGCTTTCTAAGGACTAGTCAAAACTAAGAAGCACATTCATAAATTGAGTTCTGGTGTTTCTGCAGTGAATTCTAAGGATTCACCTAAGTATTAGCATGGATCTTTCTAGAATGTTTATTAGCACATCAGATCAATAATATGAGGTGGGGGCTAGCACAATAGCAGAATGTAGCAAGACAGTATGTTAAAGATACTGTTCTAGGTCTTTCTAGATTGCACACAGATAGCCTGCACTTCCTCTGTTGACTTATCTTGATATAATAAAGATGACTTTCTCTAAATTCCAAACCCAGGATGAAAAAAAGTAAAATTTAAACAACAACAATAACAGCAACAAAAATGCTCTCGAAAAAGCAAGAAAAGATTAAATTAACTCCCTTCAACAGCTAGGTCCTAGATGACTGGCAGCATCATTTCAGAATTGATCCTCACGGGTGAGATGCTGTTTAATTGTTGGTGCAGCATTATTGACTCTTGATTCCTAGCTATATTATCAACAGAGGAAAATATGCCAAAATCCCATAATGTCATAAATTAGTTCTTAACATTTCATTTGAATGTATCCAGATATCTGGAGAGTATAATCAGCACTTGAGCTGAAACACTTTCAAGTGGGCTGAAATGCTGGACGGCACTGTTTTCGCTTCCCAGGTGAAGGAGATCTGGTAAACAAAGGCTGCTGGCCAACAGTCTTGGCTAAACCCTTCCTTGCTGCATCTTTATAGAGGTGATAGGCAAGCAGGTTACTATTACCACTGACTTCAAGTTTAACCCCCTCAGTTTCCCCAGTTTATGGAAAGACAGTCTACGAGAATCAGCAGCAACCATTTCTACTGAAGGTCTAAACTATCCATCAACCACAGCTGTTTAGAAAATCCATTCTGTGTGATATAGCATTCTCAGTACTGTGAGAAAAGTGTTTGCTGTTTGTGCATCCAGAATTATTTATGTGCAAATATTCCAACATATATATGAATTATCTGATATATATGTGCATGCATATGTATAGGTATTGGAAACATGTACATAAAATATGCACAAAAACAAATATATTTATATATGCAGATCTGTAATTACATCCAGAAAAGCAAATACATATGTATATGCAGTCTGCATCTGTTGGTAAATTTATTTTAATATATAGATTGCCAACTAAGTGTGTGTGAGCAGCCTTCTGGGTGAACCACAGCTGTAATTTGTTCAAAGAAAGGCCAGTCCAGTATTTAAAAAGCAGTTTTGGTGTATAGTCAAATCCCTCAGCAAAACAGGCAGAACTAAGATGTAGCTGTAGTGAATAATGCTTGAAAATCTGCTTTTCTCCCTTTCCCAATCAAAAGCATTTGGCAGATTTGTCTGTCCCTGTCCACTCAGCTTTTTAACTCTCTCCAAAGTTGTCACAGTGTGTAATGATTCATGTGATCGATTCCCCCGATGGTTGTCTCCACACTTGCTCTCAAATTTAAAGACATGCACATGCCCTTGCAAAGAATTCTTCATCCATTCCAAAATAAGTGATAGCAAGCAGGCTTCCTTGATGGTTATGTTTAGCTGTTCATTGCATATCATCTTTCTCCCCTGGACCATGCTGAGCACAGCTAAGGCATATGACAAACAAGTTGATAGAACATACAGGCTAAGAACCCTCTCCCATTAGTATGATTTATATTACTTTTTATCTTTATGTCTAGTAGAAAATTGACCCAAACTCGCCTTTTCCATTGTGTGTATACACTGGAAAGGAATTTTCAAAGCTTTGGTTCAGACAGACACTTACAAATTCTAAGAATGAATTCTTCAGCTAGAAATACAGCTACAATAAAAGCCAAGTGCAGTGGTCTGTGTTAAAGAACCTCAACAAACCCTGGTTGTAAACATTGTTCTCTGTTACCCCACTACTTTTAGAAGCGTCTCCAAACACCATCGCAGGTTTTTTAGCCTAAGTATTGAAGTAAGTGAAGCACTTATAAATGTCTCTGCTGGGACCAAATAAAATCCCTACTGCAACCCACATTATACACCTTCTGGATGATGATGATGCTCCTTTGATTCTTTCTTTTCTTTCTTCCTTCCTTTCTTCCTTTCTTCCTTTTTCTTTCTTTCTTTCTTTCCTTTCTTTCTTTCTTTCTTTCTTTCTTTCCTTCTGTCTCTCTTTCTTTCTTTCCTTCCTCCTTTCTCTCTCTCTTTCCCTCCCTCCCTCCCTCTCTCTCTCTCTCTCTCTCTCTCTCTCTCTTTCTTTCTTTCTTTCTTTCTCAACCTGTTTTAAATATATTACAGTCTTTATGGAGAAAATATAGACTCATGGTCATCAGGATCAAAAGAGATATCTCCGTTACTAGACGTATTGGTTATCCCTAGGATTGCACCGAAGGGTTATACAGGGAAACGTAGCCTCAGAACTAGTGAACTTCCTATGTATGTGCTTAAGACACCACGACAAGGAGTGATTTTAATTGCATACAATCAGCCCTTCCTTCTCCAGTCTCTTTCTTTCTCACACGTGCAAACATTCTCAGGAAATCATGGTTATTGAGCAACACAAAATCTGGGGATTTTCTACTGCCAATAGACTAGATCCATGCTGTGCCCACTTGATTGAGTCCACTAAGGTCTACTTTCAGCAGGTCTGTTTTCTCTTTTCTCTGTGATCCTTTCCAAGGACAGCAGTGTGACCGGGGCTTGTGTGAAGGACCCTGGAATCTTTCTCACTGTTTTTGTCTTGCAGGCAACGCAGGAACAGGACCCATCTTTTCTTACAACCATAGAAGAAGCAAACTCTGATCAGTTTTGCCAAAGGGGACAGAAACAATGGAGTACAAATTACTCCATTGTCACCCATAGATCCTGTGTCACAGAAACATAGCTTTAGATTTCAAGGCAGGAAAAACAAACAAACAAACAAACACCGCTTGAAAGCTCATACATTTGTTCCAGATACTGTGTAAGATATCAGGTAATATAACCCCCCTAAAAACTTTGTTAAAACTTAGAAATCAGACATCTTCATATTATACCCCAGAAAATCCTGTGCTCGGGTTCTGACTGGCCCAGGGAGCACAGGTTGAATAGTACCCCTCATACCCCCTCCACAGGGTAGCTTTGAGTCAAGTACCACAGCCCTGCAGAGAGGTTTTTGGTGATGACTTCCAGCACTAACTGGCTCCCTCCAATAGCTTCTCTCCTGCTATACAAAAGATGTGCAATCTTTGCAGACATAATTTAAATGCCAATTTTCAGGTTTCCTCTTCCAAGTTATGGCACTTAGAACATCAATATTTTAAGCAGTTCAAGTATTTTTTTTTAACTTCTAAATGAGTCATTCACTCTCTTAGCAGAGAAGAGGTAAAATAAAATGTCAATGACAAAGGGAAAAAAAAACAGGAATGAAGGCTTCAAAGACAAGCACAGAGCTGCGGATCCACTGGTAATCTCCCACGGAGAGCGGAGTACAATGCTGGTCAGGACAATGGCAATTCAGAGTCTCTGTAGGAACTCAAAGGCCGCTGGAGAAGGTGGCACCGTCCTCCCTCTGTCACACTTAATGCAGCAGTTAGGGTGCAATTTCTTCACGCCTCTCACCCAGATTTAAAGGAATCAGGCGTGACATTCAGGAATTTACATGCATCTATTAAATAACTTCAGATACAACAAAAAAAGAAAAAACCTCGCAAAAGGCATTTCAGTATCTCCGTGCTCACTGGCTGCTCTACCAGCATGAGAGCCGAAGCAAGGGCAGACTTGCCCGGGAGCCACAGGTGGGATGCTAAACCTTCCACTGGTTCTTTACCAAAGAGGCTCTGTGACTTTTGCTAGTGGCACCTCAGAAGTCACGGGAGCCGAAAGCAAATGACCCAGGGCCCACATTCCATCTTTCTGTAATGGGATCAGCAAGAGTACTCAAGCATAGGAACCACCTGGAAACCTTGTGAACACAGATCACACTCAGAGAGAATAGAGGTATTTTATCACAGCCAAATGTGAGCGACCATGGTCCAGGCACACAGATTCTGGTAACCCCAAATGCCATGTTCCAATGTCATAACATGTTTACAATAATTTTATACTAAAAAAAAAGAAACTCTTAAATATGGAGGGTTTTTTTTTTTTTTTTTTTAATGCACTGGTGGGCACATCGGGCTGTTAAGGAGGAAGGCAGAGGAATCTCTGATCTGCCTGGGGACATCCTTGGCCTTGGCAGTGCTGGAAGTCCGTAGTCTGGACGTTTCAAAATTATTTTACTTCACGGTCGGTCACAAGTATTTAGGTCACACACAAAGATGGTCAATGAAAGGCTACTTAGGTGGGGTCGCAGCCTGAGAAAACTTGGCTGTGGGCCAGTAACATTGTCCTCGCCACAGTCACTGAATTGGGAAATTAGCATTAGAGAACCTTCAATGCGGACCTCTGTCTTTGCTCAGATATTTAGTTTACCCTCTTTTCTCTATCTTTTCACTCCTCCCTCCTTCCTCCCCTCCCTTACTCGCATGAGCCTTTTTATTAGATATTATGACAATGACAATATGCCAATAATGTAAGCAAAAAATGTGGACCATCTCACAGATGCTCTTGTTTTCCTCGTGCCATGTTAATCTCCTCTCTTTTAGATGGAGAATATGTTGCCCAAGAGAGCACCCACTTGGACTTCTCCCTAACGCTGTTCATCTTCTATTCCCAGAGACTCTCCAGTAAGTCTAGGGTAGAACCTAGAACACCGGGCAGCCACTTCCAGCTGCCCGTGTCTTGATAAGCACTGTACTTCATTCCTCAGGTCTCAAGTGCTCGGACTGATACCTCTTCCCACCAATGTAACCAGGAGATGCCCTAATCATCAACCCCACACAGGAACACGAGCATGGGGACCATTCTGCACAAATGATTGCTAAACTGTATTCCACATGGGTCCAGCAAAATTTCCATTTTCTTTTATGAAAGATGATCACAATATCTCATAAGACTCCAGCCCTAGCTGCTCAAAGAATGAATATAAGCATTCTATGATGATATTCCAGGAAGTGTTCAGAACACGCATTGTACATAGAAATGTGCACATCACTCTCAGGTACAGCGTGGTAAATTCTTCAATTGTGTTTTTCTAGTGCATAATGTTCATAATGGATTTCACCCTGACATCCTCATACACGCATATAACATATTTTAGTCGTGTTTTTTTCAGTGCCATTACTCCCTCATCTACTTGTCCCGCCAGCTGATCCTCTTCCTTTTCCATAGTGCTCCATTCCTCTGTCTGTTTACTGACCTAATTAATACATTTCATTTCAGTTTCATTCTTAAGCATGGAGTGGAGCCTGTTTATGGGAACATGGATTCTTTAAACCATGGCTAAGCCACTGAAGAGGATGTCTCCCTTGCTCATCAACGGTTAACTGGCTACAGACCTTCAGGGAGGTGTGAAGTAACACAGCCAACTCTAAATAAGAAAGTACGTAATAAACTATAACATCCTGAGGCTGACCTATACACACAATTTCCAGGGTTTTCAAGGCAAACATCTGTGTGTGTGTTTCAATGTTCATTTAGCACATTTTAATAAATATGTAACAAGAAATCTAAGGCAATATACATAACTATAACTTACTGTGCAGAGTGAGTATAACTCCACCCTGTGAGCTCATAATCCACAAACACAGAGTTAACAGTGTGGGTTTAGGCACATGTGATTTCTGTGCTTGAATTAGTCAAACAGCTGCAGCTATAGGGGATCAGGCGAACCTCAGGCACAGCTCCAGCTCCAATGGACTTGTGTTAAACAGTCTGTAGAACAACTCTCCTGGTTTTGGAAGTCAACTGAAAACCTCATAGAACAGCATCCAACTCTCTGGTTCCATAAGATCCATGGCCCAGAGAAAGACCCTAGCCTCTTCCCAAACCATCTATACAGAATTGTAACAAAGTCGAGCGAGACAAATGGGATGGCACAAGGAGCTCGAAAGAAAATGAACCATGAAGTGCAAATAAATGTCTAACCATTTAACTATAGAACAGCTTTTCTGTGAACGAATACCAATAATCCCAATCTAAATGAATTCTCAACTAGCTGAACAGGCATGAGAATTCAGAAGTCAAGAGCTGCACACATAGGAATACGGGAAGAGGAGGGCGGGCGGGACGCAGGGAAGGATCAGTTTGCCAGTATTGTGGAGGGTCTTCTGAAAGACATGGAAAATGACCACTCTCATGGCAATCACTCAGAATCAATACTGGGCCAACATTATTCTTCTACATTATAAAACACAGAATTCTACAGTCAAAACAAAAGAAGAAAGACTGGAGAAATGGCAAACATGTTAAGAGGATCAGCAGTTCTTCCGGGACCCAGGTTCAATTCCTACCACCCATAAGGCAGTTCACAACCATCTGTAACTCCAGGCCCAATGAAGACAATGTCCTCTTCTGGCCTTCATGATGACTGCATGCATTTGATGTATAGACACATATGTGCAGGCAAAACACCCAAGCACATAAAAGAAAACAATAACAAGTAATCTAGAAAAACAAAGAATAACTATCGTCTCTTAGTAAAATATGTCTCTTAACAGATTGGAGGCCATGGGTAAGGACAGGCCATGTGTCCACAGATGGACATTCATTTGTATGCCACTTCTACACCATCAAGACAGTCCTTTCTTCTCTTCACGACATCTGTCTAAACTCTTACCAGTAAGACTCAGTTCCGTTTCTACTTAAATCATGCGCTAGCACTAATTCAAGCCAGGAGCTCATCTACTCCTCCACTCGTAGTCCTGTGGAAAATCCTAATGTATAGATGCACTAGCACTTCACATGTAGAGGTAGCTAACCCCTTCAGATTGTGGCTAAGGGCTCTAGGCCTGAGTTGCAACTCCACAATGGCCACTGTGCATCCCTGGGCTTCTGGAGACTGATTTCATTATCTTCTCGATTTGCCAAGTACCGACTCATGCTCCTAATACCCTGCCTCTCTGCTCCATGAGTCAAGGGCACGAGTCCAAAGGCTGCCAGCTTTTTCTTTATACTCCAAATTCAGAAGTCAGAAGAAGTATTTTCAGCACCAAAGAAAGTAGACTAGCTTAAGCATTTTCAGAAAATTAATTAACAGATAACATGATTTCAGCAGGCATTTCTGAGAAAAAAAAACAATTTATGGGAATGATTCTTCAAAGTCTAAAATGAAAAAAAAATCATCATGTGCCTCTTTCACTGGGGTCTTTTCAGCATTCGTTAAACAGTGGTGTAGTATCATGGAGAAACATCAATTTAGAACACAGCTGGTTGTGACGCCAAACTTACATAACCATTGTTAGTGACAAATGTCACCCTAATGGCAGTGTGATTGCAGCAAGAAGACTAAGGGTGTCCCATGGCCAAGAACACAGAAGCAAGCACCCACGGCCTCCTTTATGCACCTTCCAGTATTCTTACTGAGACATTAATGTGATGATGGTCCCTGGATAAATCATAGACCTCCATTAAATCAGACTCACGCCTAACAACATGTTCTACTTCTGAGCCTTGCTAAATAAATCGAACTGAAACCAAACTAAAAAGAGTTAATGGACTCAAGACAGAATTGAGCTCAATTAACTGCTAAATTACTGGGTAGTGAGTTCAGGTAAGATTCACTAATGGAATTGCTTTGTAGAAGAAGGTGTTTCTGTTGGAGCTTGTCATCTAAAAGGCTGCAGTAAAAGAACAGAGAATAGCCAGGGCATTGCAGGCTGAAAGAACAGTCAGCATCTGTTTTTATTATGTATATAAACTCTTGACATAAGCTCCTTTCTCTTCCTAGGAGCTTTATGAGCTAGGTTCTATTATCAGCCCTATTTTAGAATAGAAGACACTGAGGCAGAAGGATTAAGCAGCTTGCTCATGACATACGGATGACCTTACTTTCTCTGCATAAGCAATTTTACAGAATTATAACCTGGCACAGCTTTCTGAAAAGCGAAGATACATAGGTATAGATTATATCACTCACATATACCATATTCACTTTATGAACAACAGAATCTACCATGATCAGCTAAGCGCAAAGAGAGATTCTGTGTGTGTGCGCACATGCATGTGTGTGCATGCTTGTGTATTTGGAAATTCGCTTGGTATTTGAGAGAATGAGATTTAAATAGTACACATCCTTGCACACAAAATGACTTGCCTCCCTGAAGGGTTTCTTTTTTAAACACTGTCCTGTGCTAAGTATTATGCATACCAAACTAATGACACCTGTTCCAGCCAGACACTGCATCTTTTCCTACACCTAGCTTTAAATGTTAACTGTGTTCAATTCCCCTGTCCATGCTGTTGTTCTTCATCCATGTTCTTGTACATGCACAGTGCCTCATTATTGTACACATTTAAACAGGTCAAAGAGGAATGTTGTCACATTCTTAATTACGTGTATATTGTAGGAGTAGAGGCATGTGTAAAGTGCACACAGGATCCAGATGAGGATTCCAGATGCCCTGGAAGTGGACGGGTATGAGCTGACAAGAAGGGTACTGGGAACTTGGGACCTCTGGAAAAACAATATGCACTCTTAACTGCTATACAATGTCCATCGCCTCAAAAGCTTTTTAAGTATTTGTTTGTAGTTAGCCCAAATATATCACTTCAGGTGCACATTTTCTTGCCTAGATCCAAATTCCTTTTCCTTTCAATTTTATGTATATGTGTGTGTGTGTGTGTGTGTGTGTATCTAGGTTTGCACACATCAGTGCTGTGGTGCCTCTGGAGGCCAGAAGAGGACATCAGATGCTGGAGATGGAGTTACATGGGACCTGGAAACCAGGCTTTGGTCGTCTGCAGGAGCAGTATGCATTCTTAATCGCCAAGCCATCTCCCCAGGCTCCTAAGTTCTCTTCTATCATCCTTTTACCTCTGCTTGAAGAAGTCTCTATTCCAAATGGCATTCAGTAAGAAGTTTGATTTCTGTTCCTTCAAATAAAGGTGGTGTGTTTCCCCCCTCCATATGCTTTTCTGTTCTTTTGCTTTGTTCGGTTTGGTTTGATTAAGGCTGTGAAAGTCTCTGGATTCAAATTAGCTATGTAGCAGGGGACATCCCTGCACTCCATGCGTTCCTGCCTCTACTTAACCATGATGGGATCACAGGCATGCCCTGCCACGCTGGCCCTTTCTCTGCCTGCCTTTAAGACTTGCCTTCACTTGTCTATAGCAATTGGATAGAGGGTTTGCTGGGATTTCTTCGGCTTAGGTTTCTCTTAAAGTTTTTTTTTTTTTGTGGATTTATAGTTTCCGCTGTTCTTGAACAATGCTTTTGTTGTTGGCTTGCTTTTTCAAAGACCCGGAAAGACCAGCTGCACCTGCCTTAGACAACTTCATGTATTCCTTGAGCAAGGCTGTGTTTTGTTTGCAAGCTTTTGTCCTCTCTGGGCTTCGATTTCCATAGTTTCTTTTGCTATAT